>NC_052541.1:17497869-17803359 GCF_016699485.2 Gallus gallus | reverse complement strand
CTCTGTCTAGCCTTCCAAGCAGTACCTGGCAGCCTGCAAGGCGCGGAAAGTAGCAACATAGCGAGCGGTCGGTTGGTCAAAGAAACAACACCCGCCATGGCGGCTGCCGCCGAGAGCCCACTCCCGCTGCCCGTCGCCTTCACCCCCTCGTGCGCCAAGCACGGAGCTAAACCGCCCCCGCATTGCGGCACGTACCGGCGCCAAGAGATTACGCCAGAGAGCAGTCAGCGCCCCATCCCTCAGGGTGGGGTTGGGCATGGCCGCCATTTTGTGGGCGGAGCCGCCATTTTGAGGCGGAACAACCATTTTGTGGCGCGGAGCCGCCATTTTGTGGGCGGAGCCGGCCAGTTTTGGGCGGAGCCGCCATTTTAGGGTTACCCGCCATTTTGGGGCGGAGCCGCCATTTTAGGGTGGGGCCGCCATTTTGTGGGCGGAGCCGCCATCTTAGGGCGGAGCCGCCATTTTAAGGCGGAGCCGCCATTTTGTGGGCGGTGCTTGCCTTTTAGGGCGGAGCCGCCATTTTAGGGCGGAGCCGCCTTGATTTTTGTGGGCGGTGCCGCCATTTTGAGGGCGGAGCCGCCATTTTAGGGTTGAGGCCGACATTTTGTGGGCGGAGCCGCCATTTTAGGGTGGAGCCGCCCTTAAGGCGGAGACGCCATTTTGTGGGCGGAGCCGCCATTTAAGGTGGAGCCGCCATTTTAAGGCGGAGGCGCCACTTTGTGGGCGGAGGCCGCCATTTTAGGCGGATACGCCATTTTAAGGCGTGAGCCGCCACTTGGGGCGGGCCGCCATTTTAGGGCGGGGCCGCCATTTTGGGGGCGGGGGGAAAAGTAGCCTGTCTGTCAGTCCGTGTGCTGCAGGGGCAATGCCCCCTGGCAGTGCTGACTGTGTATTGGCTGCTCGGCCCCGTGCAAAGATAATGTGTGGGTTAAGAAAGGGTGTTGACACTGCGCCACTGTTTTCCCCTGTCTCCAGCGCAGTGTTCAATAAGCTAATGGCTGTGTCTGCTCTGCTCAACTTTGTTCTAACAGTGATTATAGTTTGAAGAATGTTTTCTTGTAAACCACGTGGTCAGGATAATTGCTTAAAGAACTGTCTCTCCCATAACTAAGAACAAAAATTTGCTATCATTTTGCTGAGAACCTTCTTTCCCCCAGCTTGGATGTGGTTTACTCTTGTTGAACTTCATTTAATGCATAGTGCACCAAAATTCCTTGTACATCTCAATCTACATCGATACAGCCCAGTGTCTTTGACACTAGGATTTCTAAAATAGAGCTACATGAGAAAACTCGGGGACTAATTATATATGGCCAGGGAAAAACAGAAAGAAGATGTGGACATAGAGGGCAGGTGATGGCAGAACGGCTTCACCATGGAGGATCATTAGGGAAAATGAGATTTGTGCCACATAGCATGGTGCTGTGTGTTTTACTCTCTCTTCATAGTTGTCCATTGTGAGGGTGTTATTTTTCACTGTGGCATAGAAGATGCCTCCATCTCCATTGGTAGAAGCAGAGGAGAATTAAATTGAGAAAGTGTACAGGAGAAAAGTAAAAAGAAGCCAAGTGATCCTAACAGCATCAGTTATGCACCTCTGAAAATGAAGTAGCGAATAGAGAGAATTATTTTCTAGCTGAGCATCAACACATGAAATGTGTGTGCTCCAGAAAGCTTAATTCGTGTTAGTTGTGTAGAATTCTCTGTTACTTGCGTGGAGCCCGTAAAAATCCTCATTTTCACATTTCTTCAGGGTCACATTTGGGCCTCTGCAATTCCAGACAGCATCTCCTCAGGGTGTCGGCGGATGAAAGAACATCGTGAAAATGGTGACAAGAAGAACAAGAGGGTAACAAGGATGAAGGAATGGCATCTGGTCCAAGAAGAGATTAAAGCAACCAGAGTATTTCTGCTTGGAATAATATGTAGGAAAGAGGCAGTCTAGCAACCTGACCATAAATAATATGAGGCTGTAAACAAGGAACAATTAGTTGTTTCACAATACTGTGAGATTACAAAAATATTCTCAGGCCCCCTGCCGCCCCCTAGCTCAGGCTCCCAGCAGAGGAAGCTGTTCCACACAGTGTGTAATCTGACCATGTAAATTATCTCAGAATCTGAGAATATTCAAGGTTCCCAGAAGCAGTTCCAAACTCAGTGTTAGTTTCTTGCTGTTGGATCCCGCACAGTTGTTGCTGGGCAGTGCCTATGGCACATCTGTAGTGTGTAAGGACTTCGCTTTCTGCCTTCCAGGAGCTTAAACCTTGGAGAGTATTCTCAGTTTTGACAGTAGTTAACGCTCTTGGACATAGTGCAGTACTCTGTGCTGAGTTTTTGCCAGATGTACTCGTGAATAATTAATGTTTCATTTGATAACCTTTATGAAGTGGACTTAAATTCATTCAATATACTTACTCCCAAGTAATCCATCCTCAGCTCTATATAAATGTGTAATTCAGTCTACTTATATGCCTTGCCCACAGTTACATATAGTTACACATGACAATTTATCTGAATGTGAATTTTTATAGCAGAATGAAAGCAATGACCTGATTGTTTTGTGAAAAAAAAAAAAAAATAGACAGCTTGCAAATCTTGCTTTCTGGCTGGATTTGAACTCTGCTTGTTTTGTTTACATGGGGGAAAAACAAAGCCCTAAACATTTAGTTATTCTGTAACCAGGCATGTCAGTTCAAAGACACAGAAGGGTTTCAACAAAAAGATAAGCAAAATTAATACATCAAGTCAGATGAGCTCTTCTTAAGAGAGTGAGACAATCCAATGAGAGGCAGAACACAAATCAATGTCCTAATCTACACTTTGCTTCCTTGCCAAAGACACTGAAAGAGTCTCCAAGAAGTAACTAGATATCTCCCATTAGAGTGCCAGTGTTGTCAATTGGAAGCAGGAAATAAAACACTCACTGCTGAAGAGATTGCTTCTGAGTGCCTCCCCGAGGATTACAGGAACAGAGCCTGCTGTAACCATAGGGGAACTGGTTTTATTTTCTGTTCAGTGTGCTAAGTCCTAAAGGCACCTTGTCTATGAGCTACATTCTGCCTCTTTTTGTGGGGACAAGGGTTGAAACAGGAGCTGCTTTCCTGCGACACTGATACGTTTCACTGTCCCATGGCCACCCCACTCTGGCTGTAGGTTTGGAAGCAGTACAGCAGGGCATCAGGGTCTCCTGTGGCAAGATGAGCTATTGGTCGACTCTTCCTTGCACATTTTTGAATGTGTGCGAGGGAGTTTGGTTGTTGTCATTTGTGGGACCACTTGCTGGCGTGTCACTGTGGGCCTGGCATAATTAAAGGCTCACAGGGCTGCTACGGAACACACTCTCCTAGCGTGAAGGCGTTTTTTTAAACATCCACTGACAATGAGGAGGAACAAGAGGATGATTTTACAGCTATGGTGTGACATCCTGCCCTGACCTGTCGCCCTCTCGGAAGGAGATCTCGTTTCCCCAGAGAACATGGTTCTGAGTGAGAGCTCTGACCCGAGCCCTGCCAACTGACACTGACAGCAGAACATCTCCCTCTGGGGAGGATGCATGTCTGCAGGATGAAGTTTCACAGGGGCAGCCCAGTAAAACTCTCAGTCAGATGTGGATTGTGGATTCAAAAGATTAATCACTCGGGAACAGGGCTGCAGTGCCAATGATGCTTTGTTCCAGGCTGGAAAACACCCAGGACGGACGAGCATATGGAGGACTGTGCCCCATCTCCCATTAGCTTACTAACAGTGCCACTGTGTGCGCAAAGCTTGTGTGCCATATGCCGTCCATCCACAGGTCCGCGTGTGCAGTAAGGCTGTGTTGAAAAAGGAATCATCCTTCCCAGATGTGGCCGCACTGAAATGCTACACATCAGCCTTGTCAGGCTGCGAAAGCCTCTTAGCAGCCTGTTGACTTTACTAACTCACTTACCAGTGCCTGTAAAACAAGGGTGGCACAATCTCTTGGCCTGTAAAACCAGTTGGTACTAATGATGCTCTGAGAGCCTCAGAATGACCATTTGCTTAAAAAAAAAAAAAAAAAAAAAAAAGGAAGTCCTTATCTGATTTTATCAGGTACACATTCCTCTATGCAACTAGGGCTGAGCCAGGCAGAACGAACGTATCACTTGTTTAACCCCAGGGTAACCGATTGCAGCGTCATTTACTCAGCGTGCTCTTTTAATACTGATTATGCCAATAGCTGAGCAAATAAACTGAAAGTTCCCGACACTCATTCTTTGGGGAAAGGTCATTCACCCGTGCTGTGCATGGCCCTCACTAAAGAGGTGTGTGTTTTCAGGGATGTTGGGCGACAATCTCATCTGTGGACTCCCTTCACAGGTGCTCAGAAGCAGAATGATCACAGCGCGTAGGCACTCCGAGAGGACAGGACCTGGTCGCTGTAGGAAGGAGCTGACGGCACTCGGGAGACATCTTCACACTGTGGGGCTTGAAGACATGGTGAGTTAGCTGGGATTAACTGCCATTCCTGGTGCTCTCGCTGGGGTTCATTTACAGCTATTGTTCCTGACAGTTCATTTGTTTATTTTTGGTAGAAAGCTAAGATTCTCAATTTTAAGTAAAGGCTGCATGTCTCATTTAAGAGAGACTGAAGGCAAGGGAAGGTGGGCTGGGATAAACTCCTGCATATGAACAGCCCTGAAAGCACTTAAAGGGAAATATGTACTGTAATCAGATTTGGCTCTTTACCTTTTGGACTTTTCAAAGCTTGAAAAATAGTACAGTCTGCCTTCTTGTCTCTATGTTTTAAAATACTAAACATTTTTCTTGTGTTCTTTAAGTGAACTCAGGCTCTCAATGTCACCTTTGTATATACACAGACTCATCCATTCGCTTCTTCATGGTTGTGACACTGTATAACCTGTATGAATCCCAAGACAGGGCGTCCCGCTTGGTTAATATATTTTGGAATAATGACACAGCTTAACATGATCAGTTAAGACAACCAGCAGTAGCAAGGGTCTAGATGACAGAGGACAGAGTGTTCTACAGAGTCTGGGATGTGACAAGCACATTGTCTTATCTGTGTAGTGAACATTGAGCAGGGAGATGAAATGGGATGGTCTTTCCAGATGTTTTTTGTTTCATCTTATCTCACTACAGTGAGTCTCTTGAGGACTTGTCATTTGCAAAGTGAGGGAAATATCTGGCTTGATAAGCAACAAAGTGCTATGCCTGGAGAAGGACCAACATAACAAGCACACAGTGGTTCCACAGCATATGTGGAACAGATCAGTTTTCTTGAGGTTTCATAAAATGCCACCAAAGTTCAGAAATCACTAGTTTTGAGAAGAGGATTTGGGATGGCATTGGTGATGACTCCTTGTTCAGCAAGTACATGCAGCATACACATTTTGCAGGTTTCAATGTGAAATGCCATTTCCAAAATGAAAACAAAGATGAGATTGTTCAGGCATGAACATAAATTCAGAAGCAGCACAGCAGAATGCTTCCTTGATAGGTGCTGGCCTGTTTGTTCCTTCTGCCTCCTTCCACACATGCTCAAAATGAATGTGCTGCCTCTCATTTGTGTTTTCCCATGTTGTACCAAAGCTGGGAAGCACCTTCTGTCATCAGATGCTGAGTGATCAAATTCCACAGCTTCGATACTAAGGCCTGTATCTAAGGGCTTGTCCCCATCCAGCAGCAGCCAGAGCAACTGCTGAGACACAGGGACAGGGGAGCAATGGGGAAGGCATCACCTACGCTCTCTCACCTTGTTTGGGTGATGCAGTGCTCACCTGAGCTGGGACATGGAGGGCAGTACAAAGCAGCTCCTCAGGGGAAGGTGGAGGAGATGACTTTGGAGGAGATCCAAACTCTTCAGAGTGTGTTCATTCCTGATGTGGGGCTCGCTGTGTCCTTACTGGTAAACTGGTGGTGCAGATAGTGTTCTGGATCCCCACTGGTCAGCCACACGTGGAGGATTGGACAGTCTTGAGGGGAGGTCTCCCTTGAGTGGATACAGACCTGAGAGCACTTTGTTTTGTAGCTTTGGTGAACAAAACTTCCAAACTAGTTTGGTCAGAGTTCAGTGTGGGATGTAAAAGATCCTTACAATAACAGGAGTTTCCTTAAAGGCTTTTACCTACTTGTCCTGCTAATACAAGATAATACCCATCTTCCCAAGAGGCTTACTGTCAGCAGTCTTCTTCTGGAGTGTCCCTGCTGTGCAGCTGCTCAGAAGTGTCTCTCAAGTTGAGGAACACCTCAGGAGAAAATCAGCAACAAGCATGTAAAATATTCTTGCTCAGGCAAATGATTAGACAGAAGCCTTGCACAAGGCAAGATTCAACACATTCAGGTGGCATTTTCTTATAAGGGTGTAGCAGACTTATAAGTTCCATTGGGCACCAGCACTCCATTTCCTCCTTTCTGGAGAGTGAGCTATGTGAATAGCTAAAGCTTACCTGCACCATGAAGTTATTGGCATATCTAACTGCCGCAAGCAGTTTTATTGTGATATTCTGAAATGTAAGATCAAAGCAGACCACGTGGTATATTTCACAGTCCTGTCCTAAAAGCATCGCTAACAGGAGATTTTCTGGCAGCAGGGAGCAAGTCTGCATGCATGATTGGCTATAAACTGTGGACTTTGAATTGCGAAGACATTGAGAGTGGGGGTGGATATAGGAGCAATCATTAGGTCTATAACCGGCAGGACAAATGCTTGCCCAAGGAGTCAGCGGGAGCGTTGCTGACACAAACTGGCGATGTGGAACGTGCCTTTGAGTAACTTCCAGGGAACAGCTTCAGACAGCTCCTGGCCACGCTACAAATGCAATTAAAAGTTGTGAGTATCTGACAGCCACTAAAGTCAGCCTTCGTCTAATAATTAATCACCCATGGGGCCAGTGTGTCATTCACCTATGAGTGGATGACAATTCAGATAAAGCCAGTGAGTGGTGGCAGTTGTCTCTACTGCCTTGTGGCTGAGCAGTGGGCTGAGTAGATTCAAACATTTCTGGTCTCAAGAGAACTTAGAATGAACAGTTTTCCTTGCCTCCAACTCCATTCCTTCCCTTGGCAGTCATTCGTCTCCCAGGCAGATATCTGTGGTAGTGCTGGCTGCACTCATGCTGTGCTTTTATGGGCTGTGTGTGACAAACTGCCCAAGCTCACACAGTCCTGCCTGCCTCATGGACTGGGAGGTGGCAGAGACGCTCAGTCAGGCTGGGTGGGATGGGGCTAGGGAGACTGAAAGTCTTTTGCTCAGATCAGGGCCCTCTTAGGGAGGCTGAAGAACTGAATTGGACAAAGCAGCTATGAAACCTGGACTAATGCCATTGACAAATGAGGGACTAAAGGTCAAGGAATTGCTTTCTGCTTCCCGGATGAATGGGGAGATACCTTTGCCTCAGTGGCAAGCAGGCTGTTATTCATCTTGAAGCTGAGCCTTCTGCTGCCTCATCTCCGCACCCTTATGAGCACAGATTTGTTTAAAAGATCATCATTTCTACTTGTACTTTTGTCTCATCTTCTGTAGACACCGGAAGAGAAACACGATGGCCCACTGTCTGCACTCCCTATGCGCAGTAACTCATGTAGCTTCCAGGGCTCTTGGTGACAGAACCCTCACCTCTTGCCTTTCTCTTTCCCAGGCATATGCACACTGAAGAAACACTGGCAAAGTCGTGATCCATCCCAGCTGCGCACAGAAAATATGAAGTTACTCTGGATAATCTCATTTTTCCTGCTGCAAGGTAGAGTCTTGGCTTAGAGGACACTGGTGTGGGTGAAGTAGGTTACATTTGCTAGGGCTGTGCCTCTTTATGGACTTACCCGCTCCAGGCTCAGCAGAGGTTACAGCATGATGTTTGTGCGCAGGGCAGGCTCCACAGGAGCTGGAGGCACAGGTACTAGTGTTTCCAGAATTGTTGTATTGACCTTACAAATGCCTCACTGGGCTGAGGGCAAACACCTCTTTGAGAGTGCACATGTAGTATCATGGCAGAGGCATGCATATATGGACCTCAGCTGTCTGGAAATAAAGTCCTTTCCATCTCCAGGACATGGGCCCCTTTTCCTCACAATACACCATGAGCAGCTGGGCTTAGCCACGGGGAAGGTTGCACCCTAGGCCTTTTGCTCACAGCAGTATTGCAGCCTCTTTTGCACCAAGGAAGACACCTGACTGTCACGAGGATTACACACTCAAATTGCGATTGGGTGTCCACACTTATATTCTGATTTCTTTGCAGACACTGAAGCTTTCCTGCTGCAGAATGCTAAAATCAAGCAGTGTTTACAAGCAAGCCCAACAGATGGGAATTTATTGCTGTCGGACTGTAATTCAGCATCAGATTTCCAGGACTGGTTTTGCAAGGAGATTCTTTGAGGAATCATGGCACGCAGAGCTGCCTCTTAGTGGTGGAAGCCAACAGAGTGCAGACAAGTCCCTGTGACAGTGTGGGCTTCATGGGCTGGGACTGCTCAAATTTGCTGCTCTCCTCCTCTGGGCAGCAGCCAGGGCTACCTGGTGGCGAGCAAGAAAGGAGTCGCACTCGATAATGTGAGAGGTCTCAAGGCTCAATGGCAAAGTGCTGCAGAGAGGAGTGTGTGTGAGGAGAAAGCAGGTCAGTACTGCCCATAGGTCCCGGTGCGCATGCATCGCTGGGGAATGGGGGAGGGCAATGAGCATCCTCGGGTCTTTCTAGCCCTGGGTGCCCCACTTGGGACCTGCAGAAATGCATTGGCCAAAGATGCTCCCCACTTTCTGAGCATATGAAATGAGGTTGTGCATCAGAGCTTCATTCTGTTTGCTTGAAGAGATGTCATGGACAACCCTGGTAGCCGTGGGGAAAGCTATTTTTTGCCTGCAGTGAAAGACCATCATAGCTTTCTGTTCTTTTCCTCCACAACAGCACAATACAGATACTTACCCGCAGCCCTTGCTAGCACACACGTGTATGACCACACGGCATACAATGATGTCCTTGTGCTGGGTATGGAGCCAGAAAAGCTGGAGGAGCTGCTGTGGTTCTTCCGCAGAGAAGACCGTAAGTCCCATCGATGTTTTTGGGTTGAGAGTTGACATAGAAATGTACAGTCCTTGGATGTGAACCCTCCTGCCTAATTGAGGTGCCTGAGAGATTTATTTATTTACCCCAGAAATACAAACCCTCAGTTTCACCTCCAAAAGAAGTGGGACATGCCTGAGGCCAAGGCATGAGGCTTTGCTGTGATATAGTTTGGGGAGCTGTGACAGGCAGGAACCAATTCTGCAAGTCTCCATCCCAGTGAGGGAGGGTTGGCTGAGGTTATCCCCACAAATGAGAGCTGGGGGCTCTGCTCTGGATACTGAACACCTCTGCCCTCAGCCTGTAGCGGAGATATAGCAGCCAGGGTGTAGGGATTCTTGAGGAAACTTGGCTGGGCTCTGATGGCCACGCTGCTCCATGCATGCCAACACTGCCTATTTATGCTTTCCCCCAGCATCAGCATGGAATTACTCCATCCTTGTGCTTTCCTTCGTGGTCGCAATTTTGGGTTTTGTTCTTCTGGCCATTAACATTTCACGAAACAGGTAAGTCAGGAAAACGTAGGGGTCATTTGAGGTGTGGTGGTGCAGTAAGAACCTCAAACAGATGGACAGTTTGTTGTAAAACCTTGCAAGGCTCCTTGCTCTCCTCATGTGTCACTCTGAACAAGCCGCTTTACTTCTCGGTGAATCCTTAGTAAAGCATCTGACAAAGCATTGGCCAGCCCAAGAGATGTGTTAGGAGGAAAATGCCACTAAATATGTGTATGTGAGGTGCTCTCCTATAAATACAGGAGCACTCAGGAACTCAAGCAGGACTTCCCAGCCACCTGCATTCCCACAGCATTTCCCTGTGCTGTCCCACTGCACAGCCGTCTGAGGCATAACTCACTGCCTTCTACGGTGAGAAAGCACACATGCGTCAGAGCTTTCATCTTGAAATAAGAGCAACAGAGATGCTGCAGGTCTGCCCTGCCATCCTCTCATTTTAATGGTGGCTTGCTGGGTGTTACTGCCTTGCTTTAAGCGATGTGGTGCACTGTGTGTTCTTCAAATGTAAACACTGTGGCTGTGTGTACTCAAACACTGAGACCACTTACATGACACAGTGCAGCTGGCAGGGCTTCCTGTAAGCAGCTGAAGCATTCCCAGTGTTGAGCGTGCAGAGAGATGGAGGGAGCAGTCACCTCGGGTAGGCACACACCCCAAACGTGGGTCTGGCTCACTGCTTCACTCCTTAGTTCCTTTTTATGCCTTCCCTGCAGGAAAAGGAAGATCCACAAGTATAAAGAAGCAGCGCAAGCTGCCCAGAATTCTGGGCTGGAAAGCAAGCAAGCCCTGCTCACAGTGTCAGAATACAGCCCAGAAAGCCTGCAGAAGCCAGAGCCACTGCCACAGGATGAGAGGTCAGGAGAGGTGCTGGTTCAGTGGAAGGATGGGACCGTCACCACTCTGTACAAAGAGACGGCAGACGATGCCATGTAACAGCTGATGTCACACCACCTTAGGGCAATTAGGCCCTAAGGAGCCTATCAGAATGCCTCAATTCACAGCGACTGAAGATTGAAAAGTTGAAAAAATGCATTTTAGCCTGGGGGGAAAACAAAAAGGGAAAAAAAAAGGAAAAAAAAAGAAAACAGCAGAGCTGTGTCAGCAGAAGTGGCTCTGGTCTCAGAGGCAAACCCTGCCTCCCTGCTGCAGCCCCATTTGGCTGATCTTTACCCCCTTGTTCAGCTGCCGCCTGCTGGGGTGGGAGGAGAGGTGGGGGCTCACAGCCAGGGAGCGCGCCCCTCACCTCTAGACATGGAAACACTGACACCGAAGCAGGGGAGCACTTGTTCTTTTCAAATGTTACCTTTATTAAAATATTTTCCAAAGTGCTTGATCAAAATCCTGTATTGAATCTCTATATATCACTCTAGTCGTATCTATATGAATATATGTACAAATATGCACATGGGTATCTTACTCTACAGATAGGTTTGATTCTGGGGAGAAGCAGAACGTTCACCCCAAGGAACACGAGCACACAGCCATGGGGCCCTGGCATGGGCAGAGCCTGCTCATAGCACACAGCGCTCTGCGGTAGGATCTGCTTCACACCCTTCACAGGGCACACGTGGAGGCCATGAAATAACTTAAGACATTTGGAAAAGACAACAGTTTTTTGAAGAAAAGCTTTTAAGAATGTATTCTGGTCAGTGAAGCATCTCTGATTGCAAAACCTTTGAAAAGGAACATCGTCCTGTAAAAAGTCTGTTAGAAAACCAGCTGGTTTGGTGTGACTTACTTCAATGCTCAGGGATCAGTTTTAGGGCACCTGAGGCCTGCAGTCAGCTGTGACATTACAATCCACATTTTTCTCATTTGGAGGAAAAAAAAAAAATTCTTCCTAGTTATTGCTTGGTGAGGGGACCCATGAGACACAGGTGTCTCTGTGTTTGATTAAGGAGTGGTTCACGCTCCCTGGGCTCCCATCTGCCTGCTGTTGCGTGGTCCCATTCACACATGGATGCCTGAGCAGCCATGGACAGCACGGCCCTCCAGCAATGCTTCTTGGCTCCAGGAGGAGCCCAAATCCACAGGTACATCACCCAGGCAGGGCTGTGCAGGGGTCAGTGGGACGAGGTCCCCATTCCTGGTGCTACCAGCCCCTCGCAGAACAGGGGAGGGATGCACCTCAAAATATCTTGAAGCCTTTTAGCAAGGTGAGCGTGGGTGCTTTTCTCTTGCTCTGAGCCCGCGACGACTTGACAGTGACCAGCTTGGCCTGGGCCACTGAGGGAATCTCCTTGAGATTGACAGTAGAAAGAGTGTTGATGGTGCAGCTGGCCAGGCCATGCCGGGTGGCCATGGCCAGGCAAGGCTGCTCCTCGGCGATGAAGAGAGGCCGCAGGGCTGGGCTGCGCTCTGCCTCACGTCGCAGCTCCCGCACCGCCTGGTGGAAGACATGCTGCACCGCCGCGAAGTCCTGGCATGCTGACACCTCATAGAACAGGCACCCAAACTTGGTGGCCAGGGACATCCCTTCAGCTTTGGTCACCTGCCTGGGGAGAGCGGAGGGTGCAACGGCATGGTCTCACTTGATGCACTTGGCCCACTGGAAAGGGATGAGGGGTCCTCTTGTTTTGGCAAAGAGGGGACAGTGAGGAAAGGTAAGTGAGGGTGTGGGAGGTGGAGGTGATGGCAGAACCACTGTGGAAAGGGGACAGGTCCTGAGAGCAGGACCTTCCAAAATTTCTTGTCAGAAAGAGTGGTGCTGCACAGGCACAGGCTACCCAGGGAATGGTGGGTCACCACTCCTGGAGGTGCTCCAGAACCACAGGGATGTGGCACTGAGGGACATGGGCATGTAGGCATGGTAGGGTAGGTTGGGGATCTGAGAGCCCTTTTCCAGCCTTAGTGATTCTGTGATTCTCTGCTGGGGAAGGGGAAGCCCCTGGGCTGAATCCACGCTGGGAGCGTTGGCAGGTCCCAGCAGCGCATTCAGGTTGAAGACCAATGGGATGAAAGCTCAGCCTGTCAAGGCCCCATAGCTATCCCAAGGCATCCCACCAAAAGCAACAATGGGCTCCAAGCAAGCACGCTGCCCCATTGGCAGTGAGGTCATTTCCCACTGGGAAAAGAAGGGCGGTGGGTACCTGTACTGCTCCATGTCCAGCTTGTTACCCAGCAGCAGCACAGGGCTCTGGCGCTGGCAGCCCCGCGCATGCCGGGCAAGGATATCGAGGTAGCGGCCGCAGCCTTCAAAGCTCCTCCTGTCATCGATGCTGTAGACAACGAGGAAGGCATTGGCCCAGTGCAGGTAGCGCTCGCAGTTGACGGGGCTGTCCTGGGGGTGAGAGGAGCGAGTGAGCATGGTACCATGCCACTGTGGCACCGGTGCCGCCCGGTCCTCACCTGGTCGGCTGTATCCATCACCTTCAGCAGCACAGGCTGCTGGTCCACCAGCTCCTCTGAGGTATAGGTGTCCTCTGCAAGGCAAGGGTGGCTGTGAGGATGGGTTGTGCATCCCCGATGCCAGGCAAAGCCCAGTTAGGGTGTCATGGAAATAACTCAGCCTCCAGTAAGGAGCATCCTCTGCTGGGGACACACTGTGCTCCTTCCGACAGCGTTGTTTGGGAAGGATGCAGTGGGGACAGGCCTGGCCGGGAGCTGCTTTCTCCCACCGCATGCAGAAAGCAGGGTGGCATATTTGTTCTCCCCACCTCCTGCCACCATCTGTCAAGAAATCGAGCCCCCACCTGCTCTGAACCACCCTAACCACAGTCTCCCTAACCCAACAGGGTTCTTCTCTTTGAGATTTATCCCCAGAATCTGCTGCATTTTTGCAAGCGGGGGCTGATTGCTCTCCACCCCCACCATGGCCTTCAGCACGGCCGTGACCCCCTGGCTCAGCCCTTATCTCAGTGCCACAACCCAGTGCGACATGGACAGCCAAGGGCTCAGCACGGGGCTGACTGCCCATCACTCAGGCAAAAGCAGCAAGGCCTCACTTTAGGAACCAGGAGGGTTCCTCCATTGGGGGATGCCTTCTCCCGGCTGCTCCTGGTGGGTGTATTTTGGGGAGGTTTTGCCATGGGAAGATGGCAGAGCTGCTGTGAAATTGAAGAGAGGATTTTTCCTTCTTTCCTAAAAGTGATTAGGGGCTGGAGCTGCTTCCTGGACAGGCTCCATATCTCCCAAATGTCCCCAATAAATCATTTACAGCTCTTCGCTGCAGACTGGAGACAAGCCCAGGAAAATAGTTATTAATTACTCAAACAGACCGGAAAAGAAACTGCCCAGAGCCACTCCACGGCACCACATGGTCTCCAGGGACACCCGCAGTGCAGCACTCCCCATCTCTGCCCAACACCCCAAAGAGGCATGGGGAGCCACACCTAAACAGGGGTCACATCTGGCAGGGTGATGCGAGGAGTCACTGCTTCCTATGGGACGTGCCTGTTCTCACCGCTGTTCTGGTCGAATTCAGCCCTTCTGACGTTTCTCACGTCTTTTGGGTTGGCTTGTTTGTTTATTTGGTGGGTTTTGTTTGCTTGCTTTGCTTTTTGGTGCTGTTGTGTTGTTTTTTTTCCCCCCTTTGGATGCCGTACTCGTGGGAAGTGAGGGAGACGGGAAGAGGAGCACAATGGGGACATGCAGGGAACACCGGGGTACAACAACCAGGGGGAGAAGCACCTTACCCAGGTTGGGGTCATACTCGCTGATGAACCTCTTGGTGAGAAACTTCACTGTCAGCGCTGCAGGAGGTGGAGGAGGATGGCATGGTCACCCCACTGAGCAGCGTGCTGTCACTGGATCCCCCCCCATCACCCCACACTCCACCTGCATGCAGCAGTGGGGCCGTTCACCCCTCTCCCCATCTGCCTTCCACCCCTTTTCCCAGCCCCAAAGCACCTTTTTTTCCCCAAATCCTGCCCACTTGTCCCACAGCTTTCCCAGGATTGACTTTTAGAGAGCTATGTTGTTTTCTTTGCACTAAAAAGAAAGCCATTCTGGGCCAAACATCTATGATTTGATGATTTTTAGAGGCTTTCACCTCACCAGTGGAGCACAGGGATGGCCTCTGGGCACCCACTTTTGGGACCTGTGTGGTTCCCTGCAGGACTCACGCAGAACACAGCACCAAACTGCACAGGCGGAAACATTGCCGCTACCCAAAAGATCCACAAATAGCCATTAATATAAATATACATCCATGGGAATTGCATGCAAAACAAGCAAACGCAGCCACAGCTGTGCACATGACCCAGGAGGCTCTGGAACAATTGCAGAGAAACTTTTTCCTCTCCTAAACATACAGAACCCCATTGTCACAGGGATGCTGCCCAGCACGGGGGCAGAGATGCTGCAGTGGTGCCAATGCTGGAAGCAGGAGCGGTGCAGGCACCCGCCGCTCCCGAAAAGCCATACAGCAGCTGCAGCTCAGCACTGCTCCCACCTGACTTTCCAGCCCCCCGGCACCCCAGGATGGCCACGTTGCACTCTGCCACGGGGCTCTGTGGCGGCCTCTCGGTGCTGACCCGCGGTTTGCCGAACATTGAGGCCATCCTTGGTCCTGCGAGAGAGCAAAGCAACGATGGTGGACCCCATTTCCACCCCCACCCCAGAAAGAGAGAAAGCAGCATCCCACCTGTCGCTGGGATGCTGGGTGTGCGGAGGGCACAGCGGTGCCGGTGAGCAGCGGCCCCAGTGCTGCTCCCAATGAATGAGGCAGGAGGAGGCGAGTGCTGCTCCCTCCGCTCGGGTCGCAGCCAAACTCCTTGTAAGGCAAGCTGCCGCGCGGGGCCGGACTGGACACGCGTCCCCGGCCACCCTAGTGCCGTCCCTTTGCCTGCATTGCCCCCCGCAGCAGATTTGCAGAGAGACAATGGCTGGCATCGCCTCTGCGATGATCCCAGTGCGCCTTGCTGGGACCCCTCAATGGGCACAGACCGCCCCCCCAGCTCCCCCTGTGCTGCTCGGCTGAGGACGGTGCACACAGTGCATCTCACGCCAGCACAGTGCGCTTCTATCTATCCCTGCTCCTTCAATACAAGATTCAAAACAAGTCATCATGGATAACATCTGCTGCTGGCAGGGTTAGTGGGGAGAAAATAAACAAGCAAGCACAAAACTACCCTTTTTCCACCCAAAATGCATGGGGAGAGCAGAGCACAGGCAGTACTCACCGCTGCCGACCGCCCCGAGCCATCAGCACGATGGGATCCAAAGCTGGGGAGGAGGTGGGAGCTGGAGGCAGCGTTGTCATGGAGATCACAGCCGTTGGGATGGGGCACCCAGATGGGGCTGGACGCGGCCCCCGCGGTCCGTGCGTGGCCCCAATCCGGGGTGCGGGCGGTTTCAGCGCCCAGGAGGGTGTGGAGGATATTTTTAAACCCTCCCAAAATAGTCTGTGACTGTGGAAGTCCCAGCAAGCTGTCCCGAGGGGGGACGGGATCAACCCCCATGGGAAGGAAGGACAGCCGTCTGGGGACTGATTTTTGGAGGATGGCAACATGCCCCTACCCTACGCCCCCCTTTGGATACAGGTGAAGAGTGCTCCAAAGAAGTCCAAAAGAAATCTTTCTTCTTTCTTTAAGCCATTACAGATCTGGGAAAGCTCTGCTTCCCAGCACAGGGTACAGCAAAGCTTCGCCCTCCTCCTGCACAGGGAGTTTTGGGGACCACAGCACTGCGACCACTGGTGCCCCAGTGCTGCATTGACACTGCATCAGCACCATCCCTGCAGCAGAGCACACACCGGGTTATTGACTGTATACCAGGGATGGATTCTGCCCCATTGCTCGTTCTGGGGGTGCCCCAGGAAGAACTCCAAAAGGGCTCTCCCTGCCCTGGGCCATGCAGAGCTCCTTTCCCACGGCTGAGCTGAAGGCATCGAGATTTGCTGACATCCATCCCCCCCCTGCAGCTATAAAACTAAGGGAAAGAATAGAGAAAAAATAGCACAGCCCTGCACTCTTCCCAGCAGGGAGGGCATCCACGTGCAGCCTGTCCTGCAATGCCCATGGCCTGCAGTGGGAAATGGGAAGGAGGATGCCCCAAGGTGCCGACAGCCCCACAGCCACCAGGGAACCTCGCTGTGCTTTGGGACAGAGCCTGTGGAAGGGGCACGCTGCCCGCGGGGCCGATCACGAGCCGGGCTATCTTTAGCTGAAAGGATTTAGGTTACAAGCGAGCGGCCGCCGGGACACAGGGCAGACACCCGAGGGTGGGCACGGCGAGGAGGGGCTGCCCCAGAGCTGGGCAGGATGAGCCCCGAGGATGAAGGTGCTCGGGTAGGGCCCTCAGGAAGGGTGCGGATCCGTGTGGAGGAGCAGTGCTTCTTGGTGGAGAAGGCATTGCTGGTGGAGAGCAGCGAGTACTTCCGTGCCCTCTTCCGCTCGGGCATGAGGGAGAGCACGCAGGAGGAGATCGGGCTGGGCGGGCTGAGCGCTGCCGGCTTCCTGGCCATGCTGCGCGTGCTGGCAGGCGAGCGGCCCGCACTGGGAGGCGAGGAGACCTTCCAGGCGGTGGAGTGCGCGGCCTTCCTGCAGGTGAAGCCCTTGGCCAAGTACCTCATCCACTCCATCGACTCTGACAACTGCCTCCTGCTGTACCACGCTGCCGCCGTGTTTGGCCTCCTGGATCTCTTCCATTGCGCCGCGCTCTACATCCGGGACAGCTACGCCGAGCTGGAGGAGCACCTGGGCTGCCTGCCTGCCGACCTGCTGGCTTATGTGCAGGCCCTGCTGCCCAGCACCTTTGTGGCGGTGGGAGCCCACACACCCACCTTTGAGTTCCTGGAGGACCTCTCCAGGACCATCTGCTACCTGGACGAGGAGAGCAACGCGTGGAGGACGCTCTCCTGCCTGCCGCTGAGCGCCAGCACGTTCCTAGCCGGCATGGCGACCATGGACAACAAGATTTACATCGTGGGCGGTGTCTACGGGGCCAGCAAGCAGGTGGTGGAGAGCAGCTTCTGCTATGACGCCGACACCGATACCTGGAGTGAGTTCCCCAGCCCGCACCAGCTGCGCTACGACGTCCGGTTGGTAGGCCACGAGGGCTGCCTTTACGCTATCGGCGGGGAGTACGAGAAGATCTCGCTCAAGTCTGTGGAGAGGTACGACGTGGCCTCCAACACTTGGACGTTCATCTCTGATCTGCCGCAGCCGAGCTCGGCCGCACCCTGCGCCCAGGCCATGGGGCAGATCTTCGTCTGCTTGTGGAAGCCATTGGACACCACCGTCATCTACGAGTATGAGAGCCGGCAGGACGCGTGGCTTCCCGTCACCGAGCTCAAGCGGCACCAGAGCTACGGGCACTGCATGGTGGCCCACCGTGACAACCTCTACGTCATGCGCAACGGCCCCGGAGACGACTTCTTGCGTTGCGTCATCGACTGCTTCAACCTGAGGTCACGGCAGTGGACGGCTCTGCCCGGGCAGTTCATGAACAGCAAAGGAGCTCTCTTCACCGCCACCATCAAGGGTGACACGGTGTACACTGTCAACAAGATGCTGACGCAGCTCTACTCGGTGGAGGAGGAGGCCTGGAGGGTCAAGAAGGAGCGGGCGGGCTTCCCACGCAGCGGCTCCCTGCAGACCTTCCTGCTGCGGCTGCCCCGGCGCAATCACGACATCGCCACATAGCTGTCCTCATCCCACCTTGGGGTGCTCTCCATGTGTAATGGCCTCAGCTCTGTGCACAGCTCCCCTGGGCTCCTCTCCTCTCCTCCTCTTGCCAAGGACACTTCATTGGACCCAGAGGTGACACGGCACCCTGCCACAGGGGAAAGGGTGGCAGGAGCTGCTGTCACAGCAGCCTTGTGCAAAGTGCCACTACGGGCGAGCCCACAGCACACAGGGCTTTGTGGCTTCTGCAGAGAATAGGCTCTGGAGAGATGCAGATGTATTTATTTGGACTGCACTCTGAAGGTGTGCAGCATAAAACCTGCTCTCTGCTCTAATGGTTCCTTATATCCTGGAATTAAAAGGAAAGCTGTAGAAAGCCCTGTGTTTTTCATTACTCTTCTCTTGTGTTCTTTTCTCCTCCTGAAGGAAAATATCTCCCAACGGAAGACCTACATCAAGACCCATTCCTGCCTGCTGAGTGTTTTCAGCTACAGCATTGCTCAGAGCTGCTCACGTAGTTCCCAGGCAGTTCTGAGCTCCCCAGGGAGGCACCGCCTGGGATGAGGGGACAAAGGGACGCGGGAGGGGGGTGGAGGGCAGAGACCGTGAGGAGTTTCTCTTCAAAAACCCACATAGGAGAAAGCTGTGGTCCAGAGTGAGCAGGTGCCTCCCTGGGAACCATCTATCATGCCCATGAGTGCAATAGCCAGCCGCCATCTCCTCCAAGCTTGCCTGCCAGCTCCCAACAGACCCAAATGCTCACATTTGATCCAGAGGGTATTTTTAGGACATGGCAAACTTGCAAAAATGAAAGGAGAGGAGAGAGCATCAGCAGGGCTGCACTCAGACTGTGCATATGCCAGGCTGACAGGTCTCCTTGGTCAATGGAGCTCTGCAGCCAGATGAGCTGTCCTGCTGGGACTCAGCCCCGTGATGCCGAAGGTTGTCCTCAGCACCAGCTCCAGGCTTTGCCTGGGGGATAATTGAAGGGCTGTCCTCATCCCCCTTGCTGAATCATAGAGTCATTACTGCTGGAAAAGACCCCTAAGATCATCAAGTCCAACCATCAGCCCATCCCCACCACGCCCACTAACCATGTCCCTAAATGCTTCATGCTGCTTGTCCCTCAAGGGAGATGGGGATGAGGAGTCAACCAGTCAGCCATGCACTCATCAGACCCCAAATAATGCCCCGCTGGGCTCACATGCACCAGGCTAGCTGTGTTCCTCACATGAGGAGGAAAGGGAATACCAGCTGAATGCCTGAAATACTTACACTGCTGACCCTCGCCAAGCTCTCAGCATTTTCAAAACAGAGTGCATTAGAGACGAAAAAAAACAACTAAAACAGACAAGAAAACCCAAGCTTGCACCCCTGTCCTTATTTAAAACACTGTATGTGCCTGTCCGCATTTGCCCTCCAACCCCTGCTTGGGACAGGGATGTAGCAACCAGAGCCCCAGCACCAACCCCCCCAGCCCGCAGCGAAGCTCAGGAGCAGCCCCACATTGGCTCCATCCAGCAGGGCTGTGTTTTCTATCTGCCTCCATTGGCGCTGCTGTAACCTCATGCCTTACCCGGTGAGGAATTCAGAGGAGCCGCTGGCGCTCGCCAGGCACACTGCGAGCATAAATCCCATCAAGTCCAATCCACGCTCCCTGCACAGATGAAGCCCATTAACATTTTATGCTGTCTTCTCCTAACTGGAAGCAGCACTCTGTTTTAAACCATGCTAAGTTGAACAACCGGCTTAAGGACTCCATCAGTATAAAGATCAAATAATTCTGTTACTCAAGTATTTATGGCGAGCTGCTGTAACTAACCCAAGGCTGTTTGACTTGGCAGCCTCTCCCATTCCTTCCAGCTCCAAAACCACCAAGCAGCACAACTTCCACCCCACCTTCGTGCATCGTTTTCTCAACAATTTGCAGGTTGGCAAAGATAACATAAAAAAAAAAAAAAAAAAAAAAAAAAAAAAGACTTTTGCTGTAGAACCATTGAAAAATCCAGTCTTAGAATCACAGAATCAACCACTACGGTTGGAAAAGACCTCCAAGATCATCCAGTCCAACTGTTCCCCTACCATCACCATTTCCCCACTAACCCATGTCCCTCAGTACATCATCTAAATGTTTCTTGAACACCTCCAGGTGGTGACTCCACCACCTCCCTGGGCAGCCCATTCCAGCACCTGACCACTGTTTTGGAGAAGAAATTTTTCCTAATGTCCAACCTGAAAGGAGAAGGAGACAATGCAGCCCAGCAGCAAAGCAAATAGATTTGACTTCTAGTTGGCAGTCTTGGCAGGTGCTGTTGAGTGTGGCATGGATGTTCCAAGAGAGGAGTAACGTGGTTGCATCTGTGTCACCAGACTGTGGTACAGACTGTAACACAAAGTGAAGCAGAAAGATGCTGTTCGTACCACTGCAAGCGGGGGAAAAAATATGAGCCAGCGTGAGAAGCTGTTCAGCCTTTGCACGGTGAGTGGGCACAGTGCTGCAAATCTGCTGCACCAGTACTTAGCACTCAGCATTATGCGCTACTGGCATGAGAACAACACTATTATCTGCTCCTTCCAATCTTAATGGTGTCCACTCTGCCAAAGATCACAGTTAGAGCTGGTGCAGTCTATCTAATCATAGCTCAACCTTTTGCAAGTTTCTGTTGAAGATGACATCATCTTGGCAAGGCTGAACGTAACAAAAAGCTGCCTGTAGAACGGACTTGCCTTATAAGGGCCATATCAAAAATAAAAGCTTGTATAACCAACCAAGAACTCTGCAGGAAAAGCAGAGACGGGTGCTCCAAGAAGAGCCTGGGAGCTTGCTGTGCAGATGGGCTCAGAAAGCACTGTGCTTTGGAGAGGGGTGACTGCCCTGTGTTGGCTGATTTGGTGCAAGGAAGTCAGGACAAAGCCACTCCCCCCGTCAGCACAACATGGATGGATGGATCTGGATCTGCTCCGCCACCCCATGCCCCATTGACCAGTTTCCCTGCCCTTTTCCTAGCAGAATATCTCCCTTGGCCATCCAAGGGAGATGTCGATCACAACACCGGTATAAAACACTCACTCTTGGGTATGGAAAGGTCAAATTCCAGGCCAAAATCTGGATGCAGATTGTCACCGTCACTCTGGCACTTAGCAAGGACGGAGGCAGCCATGGAGAGCTACGCCTGTGTGCCGGTGTTTGGGAGCTAACCAGAGAGACATGGAGCAGGAACACGCTGCATTAACTCAGCTGAATTGCACTGGGCAAGGAGATCGCTTGGAAGGACACCATGGAAAATGGTGAAGACTTTGTGACTAATTAGGAGTTGTCTCTGCTAGGTTGCGCCAGTTGGCATCTTCATAGGAAAAGACACTTTTTATAAGAACCCCTCCAAGCATCTTTACTTGGATAAATTACATCTGTAGCTATTTTACAGGGAAATAATGTACTTCTATGTGAGAACATCACCCATCGCCCTGCTGCCAAAACAAGAGCAATGTCCCCTAAGGTGATCTGAATCTCCTGTTGTCCATACTTAGCCGTGCACAGGAACTCCCCCAGGCACCCAGATTCTCCTGATCTCAGTGTTTGTGCTAAACCTGGTTCTGAGCCACTGTCTTCGCCATTTAGAGAAGCACCCTTTGAATTTGCTTAATAAAAGGCAGAGGCAAGCCAGTTCTCCATCTCTCTGTTCAGATTTCCTGAGTGTAAAGCCTTGCATAAGACATTTTGCACTGTCCTGGGTTAAAATCACACATTAGCTATCTAGAGCAACCACAGCCCATGTTCTCTCTGTACCCTTCTTTGAGCTGTGCGTTTTTTTCAAGTTTCTAGTTCACAAGGAAATGCTAACATCTAGATTTCCCATCACAATGTTCAAACGTCATAAAGTCTGCCGAGAATCTTCCCAAGAAAGGAAGAGCCAATGCTCCTGCAAAAAGCACTTGGCTTTTGTAAAAACTATCAGTTCAGATTATTTATATCATGGTGTAAGAATCCGCATGTGGCTGTATTTGTAAACGTGGCCCAGGAAGGGATGGGCAGCAGGATGCATCCTGCTCTGGTGGCAAAGATGCCCCTTTGGTGCCAGCCACATTCACTGCCTCTTCATCACGAGCTCTTCCAGCGCCTTGTCCCTCTGGTTCCCACAGAGCAGGAGGACTTCTTTGATTTCGTTTTGCTGGAAACCCATGTCATTGAACTGAGCTAACAAGTGCAGGAATTCAGCTGCCTGGAAGGAGGAGGGAGAGAAAGGAGCAGTGTTACCACCGGGCTGTGAGGACACATTCACCATGGCATTTCAGCAGGCTCTGTGCAGCAGGGCCAGATAATCCCACAGGGTTGTATTACTGCTGAAGGGCACCGTGGATCCCGCTGCCAGGACAAGTGCTAACTTTTAACAGTCTTTATGAACTAAGTCTTTCTTTAGTTAATAAAGTCAGCCTCTAACTTCACTTATTCTTCATGAAATTTAATACGAGTTCCACTCGTGTTTGCATTGTGGAACCATCACACCAGACCGGGGAATTCCTGACATTCATTGGTCCTCTTTTTCCCATTGCTCAGGGTGAGCCTCACCACCACAGCCCACCCAGAGTCCCGTTGTCAGCAAACCACACCTCCTGCACCGAGGCAGCACCGTCCCAGTGCTGAGCCTCGTACAGGGGTCGAGCAGGATCCTACACCAGCCCAAACTGTGGGACTGCTGATGGGGACCAGAGCATGGGACAGCACCACAGTCCTGCTATGGGATGAGGAGACAGAAAGCCAGGAGGCAGTAAGCATGCCTGGGGATGGGATTCCCACACCAGAGTGTCATGCTCACACAGCATGGGGTGAGTCCATCCTCTGTAAGTCCTTATGATCACATAATGCTCTCCTGGGACTTTGAGCCCAGTTTGCACTCTGTGTGGGTTCACTTCTTGCAGAATGATGGGGCCTGACCTGGCAGGAGGCGGCGCTGGGAGGCAGGGGGTGGAAATGGACAAAACACAAAAGGCTGCGCTGTGCTGCTGACCTTTTTCTCTGAGTACTGGAACATTTCCATGGCCTCCTCCACCTGCCCCTCCTCATAGCCCTGCTTCAGCAGTCGGTCACAGGCACGGAGGTAGCCCAGGAACTGGAAGAGAGGACAGTGAGGGTTAATGCATTCTAATCCCAAATGGGAATGGGAATAACGTGAAGGGAGGATGGGAGCAGAGCAACACCTGAACTGTCTGAACGCAACACAAGGATCTACAGGTTGTTTCCTCATTTGGCAGAGCCCATCTGGGTGAAATGCCAGGTGAGTGCTGATCTTTAACCTTATCCAGGCCAACATCCCTTTGATGCTTCCAGCCCCAGGCCCCCGCAGGACCCGTGCGAACTCCCCACATCCCCAGGGGAGGCCTGTGTACTCTCATTACCAAAAGTAAACAGTTATTTTTGGCTTTCCTCATTGTTCTTGGAGTGCTGACAGCACAATTCCCAGCAGTCTCTTTGGAATACCACGAGAATCATTCACTGTCCAAAAAACACATGTGACAGACCATAATAAATGGGCTATACCATAGTGGAAAAAAAAGGAGATATGAAAATGGCCACCTGGAGAAATGGTGAGCAGCCTGGGGGTGTCTGCAAAGCCGTGCCTGCCCCATCTGAGGAGAAGCTGATTCATATCTCCCAGCTTGACCAGCACTCAGACCTCCGCCCTCCTCAGCTCCGCTGTAGCCAGGGAGGGGGATGCAGAGACCATAAAACACACAACAAGGCCAAAAGCAGTCCCTCAAATGTTAGCTCTCCTGTAGCAGAGCAAGAATTGTACAAAATGTCAGCCCTAAGGAGCGGCTTATTAACACAAACATGAGTTATGCTCTGGTTGTTGGCATTCAGAACCTGGCTTGATTTTCCTCATTATCCTTCTAACTAAAACCCGAGATCATCGCTGTATTTTCTTGCTACAAGGAGTCACTCCCCATGTTCTAGGCAGAACACAGCCAGTCTTGGCAATCTGACATGCTGCTCAAGCCACGCACGAAATCTGTGCTGCTGTCAGCTACATGATTTTTATCATTAAAAAAAAAAAAAACCCAAACTATTCTTAAGACTAAACAAAACCAGTTTTTTATGTACTTCGACCTGCTTACCTCCCAGCTTCAGCACGGGGCTGATTGTTCACTGGGGAAGGAGGAGGAGGTGATCCTGCTCACCCTACAAGGAGTGTGGTCAAGGGCCAGCAAGCTCAGTGCTTGGTTTTCCAGCACAGAAATGCAATGGGAAACATCCAATGGGCATGCAGGGTTGCAGCAAGCTTCTACACACCCAAAACATTGCTACCCTGCAACAGATGTCCCCACTCTCAGCACCATGTGCTGGCTGGCTGGGGAGGTAGGTGCTTACAAAGATTGCTATCTCCCCAAGGTGGGCTCTGCCAGCTTTATTTGATACCGTAAAGAAATGGAACAATTTTTGGCTACTGTCTGGTGCCACAATCAATCTTCATGTCTGAAGCTGTCATTGTCACATGCAGAAAGCTTACGTGACACTGGCAAGCAATGAAGAGCATCCACAGCTCTTGTTTTTAACTTGAAACATATTTTCCAGGAAGATCTTATCCTAATTTGGTAGTTTTATGCTTGTAGCAGTTGTACGCACAGCTAGGCCTTATATTTTATCTTGGATGCCTGGGGCATCAAAGGGAAAGATGGGAACGTCTGATGGAGAAGACCCTGTATTTTGGCACATTAATCATCTCACTGGGAGAATGGGAACCCTTGCTATGGTTGTGTTCAGTGAACCAAAAGCAATGCTCGTGTGGAGTCACTGGTTGCTCCAACACAGGAATTTGGGGTTTTGGAGAACAACCAGATAAATCCTTGGGATATTCTTACGGTCCTCTGCTGACAGAATGAGCCATGGACATGGTCACACGATCTGAACGGCAGAGAAAAAATGATGTGCAGAAAATTTCCATATACGGGGGCAAGATTTGCACTAGAAGGACACTGTGCTCCATACAACAGATGGGGAAGATAGCAGCACCCGCCTGTTAGTGCTCACTGACACGTTGAGCGCGACTCACTGAGACTGCATTACAGCAAAACTGCCGGCGCTTGATCCAACAGAAAACCTTGCTCTGATACCAAAGTGAGACAAATAGCTTCATTTTCCCCAATGCAGAACAAGGGAGACCACCGTGAGCAAAAGGGATTCACTTGCATCACTGTGAAAATATGAATTTTGTTACCAAAACACTTCCCCCAAAGCATCCAACACCAATTTGGCCATGCCAGCTCCACCAACCTGCCCCAGGCTTTGCCTCCCAGTCTTCTGAAGAGTGAGGATGGCTTTGCGGGCCGGGTAGCCCAAGGCAATGACGGGCTCGATGAGGTCACGCTCCTCCTGGCTCAGTGCTGACAGCAGGTCGGCTGCTGAATCTGGCTTGGCCTTGCGGGATGCCAGTGGCCGTGCCGGGGGCAGGCAGGAGTAGGGGCTGAGGGACTGCAAGACAAGACAGAAGCTCATGTTGGCCTGTGGGGATGGATGGAGCCATCACCACAGTGCCCATGTGCAATGGTCAGTCCCCAGACCAACAGGTGACAGTAGGCATTGGAGAGCATTGCCCTGGCACTCATCACTGAGCATCGTTGCCCAATTTTGGCTCTGCTTTGCTGGCTGGAGCTCAGGACTGGCTGCTTTGCCCTCTCCCTCCACCTCTCCCCCACCACAAGGCAGCTCACCGGGACTGTAGGCTTGTGCTTGCGGATGGGCGGCATGGAGGCGTTGGGTGCCGCAGGGGGAGCTGGCACCAGGCTTCCTGTGTGAGACACCTCCACTGCTGGCCCAAACTTGAGGCTCCTGTTGCTTCGGGAGTGCTGGGGGAGTGCTGGTGGCATGGGAGTCCCTTTGCTTTCGGCTGTGGCTCTGTTTAAAGGATGCACCAATGCAGCCAGCTTCCTCCTGGCTGCTTCCAGCTCATTCTTCATGTTGTTGAACAAAACCATGGACCTCCTCTGTTTGCCTAGATCTGGGCTTGCAGCCTTGTAGTTGTTTTCTGAAGGAGGCTCCAGCAAGCCAGGCGACGTCTTTGGTCGGATCTGCTGCAAGCCATGCCGGTTTCTCCTCCGGAGAATGTTCTCCTCCCTGTCATTTTCCTCCCAGGAGGTGGAGGAATACTCATCGTCCTCCCAGCACTCATCGTCCTCTGAGCACCCAGCCTCGCTCTCTGTGTCGGAGGCTCTTCCCCGTCCTTGATCGGCGCTGAGGCTGATGCTGCGCCGCACTGTGCCCTCCTTTGCTCTGCTCCCCACCATCTCCTTGCCCTCAGTGGGGTCCACCAGCAACAGCCAGCATGGTGGGGCCGTGGGGATGGCGTCGGTGTGGAGCTGCTGCCGGGAGGTTTGGTGCTGAGAGGCGGCCTCCAGCCAGTACTGCACCTTTCGCTCCAGTGAGAAGTCGTGCTGTGGGAGAGCAGTAAGAGCGGGTGAGAACACCAGTATTGACATCCTTGGGGAAGGGGAGCCACAAAGATGGGGAAGGGTCTAGGGGACAAAATGTGTGAGGAGGAGCTGAGAGCCCTGGGTTTGTTCTGCCCAGAGGAAGCTAAGGGGAGGCCTCGTGGTGGCATAGCCCTGAGCTGATGGAGCTCATGGAGCACTGGGACATCACTCTCAGACATTGGGTTTGGGTTTTGAGTGGTTGTGTAGTGACAGGGGTTGGGCTCAGTGATCCTTACGGGTCCCTTCCTACTCTGGTTATTTTGCAATTCTCTGATCCTACAGTTCTACACCACTAACATCTCATCATCATTGGGCACCAGAGCTGTGGGGTTGGACAGTCCCAGCCTTATCCCTATGGGATTTCACTTGGAAACACCCATTTGCAGCATATTACTGCTTTCAGTTGTATCTGGAATCTTGCTGAGAGGTGCTTTAGGCACAGAAGGGTTCTGTGTCAGCTTGGCTGCTGCGGAGAGGGAAAAGCAGATTGCAGAGGAGGAGCATCCCAAGTAGCCAGAGGAGAGCACAGGGGTCACACACTGCCTGCCTTAGAATTCTTAGAACGTGTTTTTGACTTTACATCTCAGTGCTTTCCGGGAACAAACAAGCCATGCATGTCCTAGAGTTCTCCAAACAAGGTCTCCTGGCAGGCAGGCACATTCACAGTGCGGGAATGCTGCTATTACTGCACTGTGCCTGACCCAAACCAGGCTCCGCAAGGAGAACACCACTGCATGCTTCCAGAACCATGCACGGATGTGTCCCCATCCAGAGTGAGCCAGAGTCCCTGGGGTGGGACACCGGGGGCAGACCCAGCTCAGTGACGCCTCCACTTGCAAACTATCACCTGCATGGAATCCTGCCCACAAACATTTTCTTTGAGGAATCCCAAATAAACATCTCAAAAATGGAGCACATCTTAGCAATGGTGCACCACAAGCCACAGGAAGAGGGAGGCCTGGGGTGCTCAGGGGGATTTCCCCTGCACAGTGCACTGACCCCATCTATGGGCGAGACTGCTGAAGTCTGCTCAGCAGAACAGCAGGAGATAGCAAGAAAGCAAGTAGCTCCATTTTCTGTACCAGGGCCTGAAACTTGCACTTTTCAAGGACAAATCGAACTTTCTATCTAAGAAAGACCACCCGTCATGGTAAACTGTTTATACCATCTTGCAACCCTCCACCCATCCCATCCTCAAGCCTGGACAGGTTTAACAAAACCCAACCCCAACCAAAGCCCTTCCTCTCACCCACCCTCACAACACTCTCACCTCCTCATGTTCCTACTGAAAACAACCAACTGGCAAGACACCAATGCAGAGATTTTCCTTCCCTCTCCTTCCCCAAGAAGAGCATCCCTTTGAGCATCCTACCAGAAACGGACTTGGAAGAGGCCAACCCACCATGGTGCTCATGAGGATGTCGGTGCAGTCAGGAAGGTCTATGGCTGGTGCCTCAATGAAGGTGCTTTCTCCTGCAGAGTCTCCCTCGAGGCTCATGGCCGTCCGGAAGGGCACTCCATCCAGGTAGCTCATTGTCCCTGCCTGATTGCTCGCTGCCTAAAGAAGGGATGAAAAAACAAATGTAACAGGAAAGGCTGCCAACTGCACAGGAGTGAGGCTGTAACTGCAGCAAAGTTGGGTGGAAGGAGAGAAAGATGAGCTATTTTATGCCATCTTTTGGAGAGAGGTAAGCTCTGCAACGTCCAGATTCGTAAAGTGTAAATTACTAGAAAGCAGGAAAATTTGTCAGAACTAATCACTGCCATTCAGAGCTTGAGTCAACACAGCCCAACCAAGATTACAACATTCAGCGGATATCTTCAGCACTTTCTTCCTCCAATCCCACCCCTGCTGACACCTCTGTGCATACCCCATTGCTTTCCTCCCTTTGCTCCCACTCAGCAGGCCCACCCTCCACCACACTCCCCTTTCCCCAGCTAAATGCAGAGCTACAGAACCACCTGAGCTTTATTCCTATTCTCTACTTAGGTAGGTTTTTTGCTGAGGTTCACAATGGTGCAGTGCGGTGTTTGAGGGATGTTGAACGAACCATTTGGAAGAGATGAGCTTTTAAGAACCAGCTCATTTTAAGCACAGTGATGTTTTTTGGATTAGGAATAGCAGGGAGAGAAAGAATTCAAATGAACAGAATGGAAAATATTACTGCAATCATGTAGCCATGAGTTCTGAACTAATGACTCAGTTTAGTGAAAAATAAGCCACAGCTTGCTGCATTGAGTCCCGAGTCCCCAGCATCCCAGTGATGACAACGTGCAGAACAGTTTCCTTTGTTGACTGGCAAAGTCTGATGGCAAGTCTTCCTCCGACTTCTGGAATCTGCAGCTGGTGCCTGCTTGTCCCAGGGCAGCACCCGCCAGCCATGCTCACTATGCAATATGTAGTTTATGGGACATCTGTATACATAAAAGTGCTTTTACCTTTTTTTTTTCCCCTCTGAGAAAAGCATGGCTTCTATGGCAATAGATAAACACTCAGCAAAGCAAAAATAAGCAGCAGAATGTATGCGACCTACTAATGTAGCACGAAAACAAAGGTCTACAATGGGAAACATTTGAGAAAGGCAGCTCCTCACCTTGGGAAAGGAATGCAACAAACCACCTCTAGCCTGCAAATTAAGAGTGACACGCACCAGGGTTCAGCAGCACCCACCCCGGACTGACACCAGGATCCCTTAATCCGTGCTGCAGCCCTGGACCAGCTTTGCCCCACACATGTACACACCGTGCAACGTGCCGTGGGCCATCTGCTGCCCGGCTAAGAGTGCTTACAATGCACGTAAGAGCCAACAAAGAAAACGCACGACAACGTCAGCAGAGCTGCCCTGTCCCCATTTTCTCCATCTCGTTAACATCACCACGCAGCCCCGCCTGCAATGGACAGCCCCTTCCTGCAGGAATTCACCTCCCAGCAGCTGTGCACACCCATCGGTGCCAGCTGCAGTCACAAAGCAGGGCATATTTTGCTGTCCAGTGCCTATAACAGTTTCCGAAAGACCCAGGCTTGTTTGCAAAAAGCTGTGATACTTTTGGGTCCACTATGAACATGGGTAAGGCCATGCCAAGGCTCTGCTGCACTGTATTGGTGCGGAGTTGTCCATCTCTGGGTGCCCTGCGTAAACACAGCCCAGGGAAAAGCCCCTTATAACAAATTCCACCTCCTTTCACCACGAGGTTCTCCACCTGGCTGACCAAGAGACACCCGTTGATGTCATCTTTTCAGATTCCAGCAAAGGTTTCAATGTTTCTCACAGCATCCATCTGGATAGCAGTAATACCTCGCTGTACTCAAATCTGAATCTTAGGACTGAATCTGAATACATGTGGCTTTTGTTTTTAAGAATCAATACTCAAACACACTCGTTTTGTGTCTGAAATTCCAAACATTCCTCTTCCTTTAACTGTGACTTCATCCTTTCTCACTCAAAACATAAAACATTTTAATGCAGACATCATCAGAACAGCGCAAATAAACCACAGCAAGCTTGAGATTGAAGTGTGCCTACATGTACACCATGCACCAGCAGTTACAATTCTTATCAATAGTATCAAGTTATCCTTACCGTTAGAAGAAATCAAGTAGCTCCTCTCACATGGCAGGGAGAACAGTTGCTTTTATACCACCTCCTTATCCACTGCTTAAATCTTTAAATCCATGCATCTGACGAGCATCTGACTTTGCCAATATCAAGATTATAGTAGCTTAAGTGGTTAGTCTGTCTCAGCAGACACGCTGATGGGATAAGGAGCCTAACTACTGAAGCAGAGCATCCCCTGGCCATTTATCTTATTAAATGGAAAGTGTTGATTTTGAAACAGCTTTCATGCTATTTCGCCAGGTAAAACTCCCAGGATCTGATCTACCTATAAAGACTTGGCCTGACATGAAGCTAAAAGACATGGCAGGGAAGGGGGGGACGTGTGGACACGCACATCAGAACTCTTATCTTCAGAGGACTTCATGGTGAACTCTTATTTTGTGGTGCCGTGGGTTGGAGCAAGAACTGCAAACTTCTGCACCCAAACTCCAGCTCTATGACAAATTACTGCTTATTATGCTCTAACAGAAATCAACAGAAGCCTTCAGCTGAGGAACTACTGACATAAGCCCGGAGTTAAGGGCTGAATTTATCAGCTGCGAGTAGGCAATCATGTGCTGCCTCCTCCAGGAATTACACAATGGTGATGCTAAGAGATAAGGAATGGGAAAGATCACATCTATTCCCACACATTAGGGCTAAGTGAGAACATGACTGCGGCTCTGGAAAGAATCCAAGGCAACCTGCGTCGACAAGCAAAGCCCCAAAACCATATGGGGCCATCGCTGCTTTAAAGCAAATAGTCCTGAACATGGAAGGATTTGAAGCCATAAGCCTCTGTCACCTTGCAGGAGGGAGCAGTTCCTGCACACAAACCTTTTGCTGACAACTCTCCCAATAGCTTGGGTCACACCTGATGCCAAGCACCAGAACAAATCTCTCCACTGGAGCAAAAACGTTTCAAAAACAATCCAATTTTCTCAGCTTATTCTGTGCAGAAACCAACTCACCAAACAGAGCTGCATTTTTAACCAAATGCCACATAAACGATCTGTTCCTACAGAAAAATAGCTTTGGAGACAGAAACAATTGCAGTAGGTTCAACTTCAGGTTTTATTACCTTTTTCCCCAGCAGGCTTATTTGTCAGATTTATATATATTCACAAGGCTGGCCGACCTATTTCAACACAACGGGATTTTTTCCATGCTGTGGTACTGTTTTAGTCCAGCAAAGCAAAATGTCAGCAGCTGCTTTAATCAAGCTCACAAATCAATGTCTTGTTTGTACTTCAGGATTTGTTTGAACTCGTAATAGCTCGTTTCTATGCACAAAAACACAGAAACTATTTTGAAAGCAATGCTTGACATGCTTCATTTGAGAAGAAAAACACATCTACTAATGAGCTCCTTAAAAAAAAAAACAACAAAATTCTGGAGATTTCAACATCTTGATTTCAGCTTATAAAGTCACTAAAAATAGTACACGAATCCTGGCACAAATCACCTTGTCATCAACATTACTTTATTGAGATTGTGATTTGTTAATAAAACCACACAGCAGCACTGTAATTCTGTGCCACGAGAGGGCTGACAGCTTTGGAGTCACTCAGGTATCTCCTTACAGAGTTAGAAAGCAAAACCATCCCTTACAGTTCTCTTCAAGGCATTCCAGACCCTGGCTACAGGCTTCCTGAGCACAAACAGGACCCAGGGACCACCTCCTTGCTGGATCCTCTCACACTGACACAATCCATTACAGTGAAACACTCCTCCAGTGCAAAAGAAATTTATTTCTGGGTTATCTGACAGCAGTGGCCCAAGTGTCATTCGTGGGGAGAGTCGGAAGAACCCATCCAGGAGGGATGCAGCTTCCTTCGGGGTGATCAGCAGGCACCAAGTACTGATCCCATTCGTGCCTTCAATACAGAAAGGTGTTTGAGAGGACATCCAGCACAAGAGAACTTCAGCAGTACGATCACATGCACACATACATATTTCTTCATACCAACCAATACACAAGACTATAAACCGTGCTCTGTATTTAACTGACAAAGAAGGAACTGGAAGAATTCATCACATAGTTCATTAACTTCCACATATGACTATATTCTACAATGTCAACAAACAATACTTGTCACCTTAGGCACCAAAACAAAGACTGTATATGCTTTTACCTGATCTGGATTAGAGCTGCTACAGAAAGCTCAGCTTGTAAGTAGTATTCCCTGAAAGGTTGCAGCAGATGGGCGAGAGGAAATTCATCTGTTAAAACACAGATATAGAAATTGTTCAATAAACCAGAGAGACCTTTGATCCCACTGTCTCAGAAGTTCAAAATCTGCTGATTAGTTGCTGCTCCCGGCTTGACTTGAAATCCTTACCTATTATTTACATGTTTTGCACATCTCCTCACCCTTACCAAAGCTGTCAGAGCAAAGCTCAGACTAGCAAAACTTGCTCCTGCCTCCATCCTCTACACCATGGGAACACATAGACACTGATTTGTTACAGATTACACAAACTGCGCTAACCAAATCATCCGAATAAAGCACCTGCTGCATGCTGGAAGCCTTCAACCTATTCTGTTTATTCCCACTTCAGCTTAATCTACAATCTCTTTTGTGCCCGTATTTTAAACCCAACGCCTAAGAGTTGAAAGCAATAAATACAGTGAAGTCTGACAGGCAGGATTTACCTGGATCCCCAAACAGCTTGGAATCAATTTCACGTTTCTGCTGTAGAAGCTTTTCCCTTTCCTTCTTCTGCTTCTTTTCCAGTTCTCTCTTCCTTTCTTCCTCCTGTTCTCCTTCCAACATCACTCTCAGTGCTCTCTCCTCAGCTTCATACAGCTCCGTGCGATTTTTGAGCAATGTTCTGAGACTTTCCACCTGATTTTCAAAGGCTTCATCTGCTGAGGGAGGTGGACAAACACCTAAAGAGAAGGAGAATTAACATAATGTTTTCAAATTCAGAAGGAGTTCTGTTACGAGACTTAAAAGTAGAACTGACAAAATCTTAGAGAACTACAAGCTAACAACTATTGCAACAGAAGTTTCTTTTCTGGTAAGAAAGAGTTTGGAAACATAGGAGCACAGTCACTGCACCCAATTTACTGTTCAGCATTTTATAGCTGTTCTTGCAGAACAACGTAATGACAATAGCTAATAACAAAACAGCTTCTTCAAACTGCACCTTCCACTCTTGTTATTTCCTGTCTGCATCATTAAAAAGCTTACAAAAATTCTCCTAATTAACCTTTCCTGGCAGCAGCCTCTTTCCTCAGTTTCCGAAGCTTTTCTAAAGAGCCCAGGATGTCCACCATTCTCTTTGTGTCTGCCTGCTTCTTCCTTACTTCAGATAAGACGCTGTCTGCAGCAGCCTTAAGCTCCCGCTCCTGCAAAGGAGAGAAAAGCAACAGGATGCATGAATTATCCTATACAGACTAGAATGAAAAGGTACTTTCAAAAACAGAGTGAGAGATTAACACAACTTCCTAGTTACAGTGCCATACCAGGTAAGTCAACCAGCTGACCTTCTTTTGGAAAAAAAACTCTTAACAATGAGATTTCAGGGAAAAAAGAATGGTGAATCACACACAAATTTGGGTCAGAACAGCCGCTGAGTGCATAAAGCCTTTTACCTCAGGAAATTAGCAAAAAATGTACAATAAATATAAACCATGCAGTGTGGATACAACACCCTGCTTATCAACTCCTCTGTGCCACCTCAGCAATGGGCCCAGCAGACCAACAGAGACGGATCTTTGGCAACCAACACAGTGCCAACACCACTTCCCATTGAGTTTAATTTGGGTGGGTTTTTGCTGTTATTTTTTTGCTTTGGAACCATGCCCACTGCAAGTGTCCCTCAGTGCCACAACTCCTCCAGGGACAGTGTCCCCACCACCCCTGGGCAGTTTGTGCTGGTGCAGCACTGCTCCTTCTGATTAGAAATTTCTCTCAAGATCCAACCTGACCCCCCCCGGCACAACTTGAGGCCATCGCCTCTCATCCTATCACTGTTAATGGGAGCAGAGGCTGACCCCACCTCTACACAACCTCCTCTCAGGGGTTGCAGAGAGCAATGAGGTGTCCCCCGAGCTTCTCTACTCTGACGGACCCATTCCCTCAGCTGCTGCCCATGGGACTGTGCTCCAGACCTGCGTGCTCCAAGGGCCTCGATATCCTTCTTATCGTGTGGGGCCCAACACTGCACGCAGCTGGGGGATCCGCAGAAGCCCCTCTGCCCACGACACGGCCTGGGCTGCTCCATGAGAGCCTCTGAGCAGAGCTGCCCCGGCCGTAGGCACAGGGACGAGGGCTGGTGCAACGGGCCGAGGCCACCCTTCCGTACCCGGTTCTTCTCCTCCACCTCCTGGATGCACTTGGCCCTCCATCGGTCGATCTCAGCCTCCCGCTCCGCAGCGCGGGCCGCCTCCTCCTCCTTGGCCGCGCGGGCCTCCCGCTTCCTCCTCTGCAGCCGCTCCCTCCTCTTCCTCGCCTTCTCGGCCTTCCTGCCCAGTTCCCGCAGGTAGCCGGGCTCCCTCAGCGGCCGCACCGTCTCCCGCAGTCCCTCCAGCAGCGCTTCGGCCTCGGCTCGTTCCCGCTCCCAGCCCTCCTCACAGCCTTCGGCCTCGCGGCGCCGCAGGGCCCGGCACAGCGCTGCCAGGCGGCTCACGGCCCCCAGCGCTCGCACCGCCAGCTGCCGCCCGAGCTCGGGGCTGGCTCCGCCGGGAGGCAGCGGGGGCGCCGCCGGAGGGCCGCGCCGGGCGAGGAACTCCGCCAACCACCGCTCATCGCGCTGCCGCTGCGCCGCGTCCTCGTCCTCCGGGTCCCGCGGGGGCGGCGGCCGCTCGGCCGAGGGCCACGGGGGGAAGAGCGGCGGGGCGGCGGGGCCGCGGAAGAAGGGGCCGGGTTCGGAGGAAGGAGGCAGGAGGAAGGGAGGGAGAGCCGGGCGGGCGGCGGGGACGGAGAAGGGAGCGGGAGGCGGCGGGAACGGCCCCGGTGCCTGAGGGGGGAAGGCGCGGAACGGCGGCGGCGGGAAGCGGCCCGGGAACGGCGGCGGGGGTTGCGCCATCTTGGAGGCGCGGCGGCGACTGCGACAGCGCCCCCTGGCGGCCGGGAGGAACGCGCCTGGTGGGCGGTGACGGCGCTCTGAGGGCGGGGCCGGCGCGTTCCGATCGCAGCCGTGCGGCGGCTGAGGGGGAAGGACGGCTCCTCAGGGTGGGTCCGGCGCAGTCACGCCAGAGAAGCGGGCAGTGCTACCCGAGGGAAAGGCTGCTTTGCTTAGAGCCATAGAATCATTAATACCTCTCAGATCCCCCAGTCCAGCCCTCAGCACACCCCCACCGTGCCCACATCCCTCCGTGCCACACGCCCACGGTTCTTAACGCCTCCGGGGACAGTACCCCCCCCCCCCCCCCCAGCAGTCCGTGCCCCACACGCTCTCCAACCCGAACCTCCCCCGGCCCAATTTCAGGGCATTAGCTCTCACCCTGATTTATTACACCTGAGTTAAAAGCGCCTCACCTCACCACCACGATTCACCTTCTTTCCTGCCCACCCATAACTGCACAGAATTCACTCCCACATCTCACCCCGCAGCGCCCCTCCAGCTGCCGGGCTGCGGAGCAGCAGGGATCACACAGCTCCAGCTCCGGGGATTCATTTGTTTTATTCAAACGCCAGCAGTGAGGTACAAACTGCAGTTACACAGCATTTGTTTCCTTAAAAACAGTTCTTGATTACATAATTGCAAATAATCCCAAACAACTTCCAAAACTAAGTTGTTTAACAGTTCTGCCTAAAAGGGTTATTTTTTTTCTTTTCCCAATCCATTTTAAAAAAAAAACAATCTGAATTAAAGAGCTCTGAGTTAAAAGCGATTCTATTTCTCACTCTACAAAAAGGAAAATGAGGACATGTTGCAGCTCACCACAGATCCCCATCCGAGGCGACGAAGCTTCTCCTAGAAACACTCAGTTCTACAAGCAGCTTTTGCTGAACCACGGATGGGTGACGGAACAGAAGGTGGAATCCTAACGCAGTACCTGATGCATCTGGCTAACACTGCTTCCTATGGAAGAACACAAGGATTACACGACTTCACTTCAAATTTACATGACAAAAATGAACAAAAAACGAGGGCCGAGCATCCGCAGAACCCCTCCCTACCTAAAACACCTACAGGATGGAAAAGAATGAGACGAGTTTTCTTTAAAAAGCACGAGTTAAATTCTTTAGGAGAAGGGCTCAGTAAAACCTAAATCCATCACTGAAGGATGAAACCGAGTTGTAAGCAACAATTTTAATTCCTGAAACAAACTGAAAACATCCAGGTCCGTTTGGGCTTTTACAAATACTTTCCTAAGGGACTGAATTCATTTGGATGTAGAACAGAAGGAGGACTGCTTTGCTGTGAGCCTAAAAACCAAAGACAAAAGCACAAGATGCAATACTATAGCATTTGAGCATATAACTTAAAAAGCACTGCCGTGTGAACAATCACTACCGATCACATCAAAAATATTATACACTTACTCTTCATCTCTTAACATTATAAGATAGGTTGGGCAAATACCTGGCACCAAAAAATTGATGCATGATAGTTCCAATATGTTAAACAAAATGTACTATATTAGAACATTAATATTTAAAAATTTATGCCAACTTGTCATCCAAACTCTGCCGGCTTACCGCTCCCTCATAATTTCATTTACCCTTCTGGAAAAGCGAGCAAATTGTCTTCACCTTCATCTGCAGCATTTAAGGTGACCGAAGCTTTCTCCCAATGGAGAGGTGAACAATAGCACGTATTCAGTATCCAATTTAACTAACAAACCAGTGGTACGTTTTTAGCATTATCTCCCAGTGCTGTCTGCAGTGTCCCCAAGCTTTTCAGAGTCCTGGTGCAAGGGCTTCCCCACCCAGCCCATGTAACAAGTCACTCCAGCACCGCTGGCACCCAACACCAGCAGAAATCTAACACTGACCCGAGCATACCCCCATGCGAGTTGTATGAGGAGCTGATCGTTTATTCACCCTCTGCTAATTATTAAACTTGTTTTCCCATTTGTAGAGTAGCATTGCTGTAAAATCTACCTATCGGCAGCACCTGCATTGCTGGTTACTTTTTAGAAAAAGCAATCCAGGTGTTGCTGTATTTGCTATATATTTTAATTGAACAAATGTAGTATACAATTTATATTTGAACATTATGCCATTCAAGTCCACACAATGTCCATCGAATAAATCAATGTGATGTTACAGTAAAATACACGATCTGATTTATCTAATAAGGTTCCTCATCACATATCGTATCCGAGATAGATCCAATGCTGTTAGTATCAGGGTGTGAAGCCAGAGGCAAATCCTAAGGAAATAACCAAGTGCGCTTTTGGCAGGAGAGCATTCTGACAGAGTTTAATGGTGTGCAGCATCTGCTTGTCGAGGCCAGCCGTCTTCCTCAACTCCAGAGTCATATTCTTCTTCAGATGAATCTTTAGTGGGAGCCCTAGAATTAAAACAAACAGATTATATAAATGGAGGGGAAAAAGATGGAGAAAGTTTCCATACCTTGTGGTCAATTTGCCACCTGCAGAGTGCTCTAATGAAAGATGTTCAGATCTCCATCTGCTTAATGACCTTTTGATCTGAAAATGGTGCTATGCAGATTTAAACTATGCAAGCTCATTACTGAACATTAATTGAAAGGCTATTAAGTTCAGTTAAGTCATTTGAATTCATCAGTAAATGTTTTTAGCAAACATGAGTGCTGGTGCCCTGCAAAACAAGTTACAGAAACCTTTCCTTTCAGAAACTATGTGCATGCAGACAAATGCAGAACATGCATCTCAGTGGACAAAGTCCAAGTGCACCAAGCTCAAGTTCCAAAACATCATTCCTCTGTTTATTTTAACCTGATCCATCCCCTCTCAACTCCATTGCTTGTTCATTAAAACTATTACTTTTTAAACCCAGATTTGTCCAGTGCCTTCAGTGCTCAACCACAATATAATCTTTATGACTCTCATTATTTTAATGAGAGCTCAGACAATCAACAGGTGCGCCTTTTTCACCCTCTACTCCACTAAGAGCAGTGGAGAAAACTTGCTGCAGCCCATAGCTTGCATTAGAAGAACCTCAGAGTGGTAGAAGTTACGAGGAGGAAAAATTCTGCTTCAGAATCTTCCCTACATTAAGAAAACACATTCAGAACTTCATGTTTTTTACTGTTACCTTATGATGCTGATTACTTACTTTATTTCTCCAGGTACATACAACGAGATTTAAAGTAACTTCATGTATAAGCTTATTTTATAGCTTCTTTTTAAAACTAAAGCAATACAAACCCGAAGTTTCTAGGACAGAGTAGGCACTAAGACAACTGCGTGGAGTATACAGATATTGGATTCTTTTTAGGCTGTGTGCATGGTTCTGTGTTTATGCACTTGTTCCTATAACAAACATAAGACCATTTGCCTGTTACTATCTGATACTTCATTATGGCTTTACCTAATGTATCCTGGCTCTTTTTTGCCTTCTACAACATCTTTGTCAACTTCCACGCATACAATATCAGAATTGGGCACTTCAAACATGGGCTCCAGCAACAGCTTTTCCTACAAGAACACACAGAGAACAAATATTTAGGTAAGAAGTCTTCTACAGGAATAAATATATATGGTTAGTAAGTGATTATCAGAGCTAGAGGTCTTCTTGGAAGAAGTCTGACTACACACATTTCTAAGCAAGGTGCTGACTGCAAACTGCCACGATAAGGGCCACAGACACCAATATGGGTAGGTTCATGTGCACAAGATGAGATTCATATACTTACCATTATAGATCGCAGACCTCTTGCGCCAGTTTTCCTCTCCAGGGCCAGTCTGGCTATAGCCTTCAATGCGTCTTCAGTTACGTTCAATTCACACTACACACAGAAAGAACAATTTCAGTTAACATTTCATTTATAATTCAACAGCATATTAAGTGTAACAGTGCAAGTATTTGTCTTTTACTTGTTGCAGACCAGAACAGCTTAAGTAACATAAAACTTCTACTACACTTCTGTTTTACCTGGCAGTTACCAGTACTGACTGTCCCTTTACATACAACTTCTACAAATGCTGAAAGGACAGGAAGACAAGAATAGCAATTGCAGACAACTACTAAATTCGTCCTTCAGTTATTAGTTGGTGCTCCACAGCTCTGCAAAGCACTTCACATACACTGCAAACAGCATTTAAAGGAAAGGCAAGGTGGATATGCACTTTGGAAAATAAGGAAGAATGAAGAACTGATGAGCGGAATACAAAGGCCTCCTCACCCCCAGCCTTGAATCACTGAAGTCAAGGCCCCTTCCAAGAATTTGAATCAGGAGTTGAAAAAAACATTATGCACGTATCCAGTGGAACAACTGGGCATTTCACTCAAACAGATAAAAACTTCCCTTCACAGTGAAAGCTGTCCATTCTTCCCTTTTTTATTTTTGAAGGGAAAGGAAAGGTGTTTTAAAGAACAAGCACGAACCAAACAAACTGGACACATAGCCTTGAAATGACAGTGATTACCTAAAGAGAAGAAAACACTACTGAATTCTTGTGTGTGTTGTAAAAAAAAAGCATCTAATTCTTATTTGATATTTTGTATGCGATCTCCTCATAGAACAACGGCCTAAACAAGCAATCTGCAAGTTTTTAGAGCTTACATGTCTCAGTCTGTTATTTCTTTCCCTACAAAGCTAGGAAGTACAGTAAAGTCACTTTCTTCAGCCACAGAACAGACAATGCGTCTTCAGCGTGAGGCAGCTTTTTAACATTATTTGTAAACAAGAATACTGAAGAGCTGTCACAAGTTCCAACCTTATCCATGCTGAACAATGCCTGGTACTGAGGGACCACAGCGTTTCGTGGCTCGGTAAGAATCCGTACGAGGGTTTTCTCATCTAGGCTATGCAGAGGAACCACAACAGGCAAACGTCCCACGAACTCAGGAATCATGCCAAATTCTATGAGATCTCTGGCCTCCACGTGACGCAGCAAGCGATCCTTTTCTTCAATATCTTCATGCGTGTTGGACTCTCCACTTATATTAGCAAGATCAGCTGCTGCTGCAGCCCTTCTGCCTTTTCCCATATTGGATGGTGTACCAAACCCTAAATACTGCAAAAAATAAAAATAAAATCTTGATGTGCTTATCAAACTATTATAGTTTTCTTTATGCAACTAAATCATGTTCCAGCTCCATAAATAAAAGGAGTAATTACATCATTACACATTATGTTAAGCTGAATGAATGACTATTAGTAAAATTAAACCCTCTGCACATAATCAACTCCTTAGAACACTTGATGGCCACTGTAAAGTATTAAGATGCTTGACTGAATAAAAGTAGGTTTTTCTTAACAAAGCGACACATCTTAAGACATTCACAAACCTCTACTGATATACAAATGTTTTCTCAGTTTATACTTGGCACGCTCCCAATGAAAGAAATCCTATTATCTCTACTAGAACAATGTGTTTCTTAAAAAATAGAATGAGACACACAGAGTATTACAACAGATTAAGAACTGTACCAGCAAGTATTCTATCAACAGTTTTCAACCTCTTTCTTACTGCATATGCTTAAAAATTCCCTGTAGAAACAGAGACTACTGCAAGCTCCTTAAGCCTACTAACAATAGGTTTGCTCTTTGCTACCTTTCTTAAGCCTCCTTGACCTCAGGTAACAGATGGAAAACCGCTGCTCTACGCACAAACTTAGTAGATTTACAAATATAGCAAGACAAGACCTTCAGGAGCCAGTGCTGTGAGTGGTAATCAAGATAATAACTTTTCAGTTCAAATACAGCCTGGTGTACTCACTTTTTCATTTTTCCTCCTGCTGATAATTCTGTCCAGGCCATTAAAAGCACCAGAAGCTACAAAGAGGATGTTTGTTGTGTCAACCTGCACTGTTTCTCCACGTAGTTTACGAGAATTCTTTTCTGGCACATTTACTATTGTGCCTTCCAGCAATTTTAACAGGCCCTGGGGAGGAAAGAATAAGCAATAAAAAAAATTCACCGTGCAGCATCACACAAGAAGGCATACAAGATACCACACTATGTACATCTCCAAAGGTGTATTTCATTTTATAATTCCTTATGCTCACATTCTGTCAGTAAATGGTTAAATAAAGCAGTTTTCAATGAGACAAACAATCCCACTTACAGACAGACAAGAATCTTTTAATGCCATTCCCATATACATAATGGGTGGCACACAGCAATGAATTGAGGGTTTTGTCAAAAACAGAAAGTGTTATCCATTATTGCCTCTATTAAGCAACTTTCTATCTGAATGCTGTAAGGGTGTTTTTAAATCAAAACTTTTCTGCAGTGTGGTCCTAAGTTGCTTTGGGGATTTTTTGAGAAAAGAAATTCAAGAGGAAAAGTGAGAGTTTCAGGGGTTAACAATGGAGGAACTGATCTATGCTATCTGACACAGCAGACTTGATGAACAGTTTGCTTATAACGTAAAGCCACCTCATGCAAGTACGTACTTGTTGCACACCTTCTCCTCCAACATCCCGTAACTGATGAATGCCAGGAACACTGCCAATCTTATCCACTTCATCCAGAAAAACAATTCCTGCAGTTACAGAAAATGGACTTAAGGAAGATTCTACTTCTCAAGACAGACAAAAATTTACGCACTGGGAAGAAAGCAATTTAAGAATCTGTTCTTCTGTATTTCAGATTGTAAAAATGTATGACTAGAACACTTAAAACTAAAACAAGAACTAGCAGATATGTTTATAGCTCTCTTTATGTTTATTATTTCTGATTTGAAAGCAGAAAAATACAGGTACATGCCACACAAATAGTTTGCAGAAATACTGATGATCTGCAAGTTCACAGCACCTAAGTAAGGTTAACACAGCTTGCTCATGAACTTCAGACAACATACTGTAGGAGTTTACCTTGCTGAGCTTTTTCTACATTGTAGTTGGCATCTTGCAGCAGTTTTGCAATGACAGATTCAATGTCTTCACCAACATAGCCAGCTTGAGTCAAGGTAGTACAGTCACAGATAGCAAATGGTACATCCAGGCATTTAGCTAGAGTCTGAGCCAGCAAGGTTTTACCTGGTGAAATAAAAACTGTATGTTATGACTGCCATGTAGTTCTTCAGAGCACAGAAACTCAACTATTTATCAGAGAATTGTCATTACTGCGATTTGACATTTTAAATGTTTCCAGCATATTCATATGTGCTCACACAAGAAAAAATTTCCAAGTCAGACAGTATTCACAAGCAAGCTGTATTTCTGAATAAGACCAGTTCTGTATCGAGGCAGCTTGAAATGCATACTGTACCACAAAGAAAGTATCACACAAAAAACAAAATCCACGTACTTGAATGGACTACAGATTAAATCAATCAGTAGTCCTTTGCAGACACTCAAAGTGCAGTGCAAAGTTCCACTGCTCCTTCTTTGGAGAGAAACAGAATTAACACGTTATTTAGTGAGTGCTCTCTCAAATTATCTGCAAAACATTATCACATCAGCCCAATTCCTAAGCACACACAGACACCATCTCACTTAACCACCTGTAACTGATCTGCCCCAGAGGTGAAACACCACCTTAACTGCACCTCAACCTGCCTGCTAGAAAGCAGACAGACTTCAGAGGCATTTTGTTTCAGTGTAGCAAAAGTTGCATCTTTTAATCAGTCAAGATAAAAAGCCATTAAAACAAAATAAAAACAAGCAAAAACCAATTAAGACACATATAAAATCATACAGCTGTATACCTGATCCAGTTGGTCCAAGCAGCAAAATATTACTTTTTTCAAGTTTTATGTCATCATTGGGCGAATCGAGTACTTCACCTCCCCGTTTTTCCTGAGGTATCTGCTGGTTCATTTGTTGCTGCATAGATGCTCCCAAGGCGTTACCGTGTGGGCTGATCCCAGCAATCTGCAGCAGTTCTGAAGAGAATAACAGCACTGTTTGAGCACTGCAAGGTCTATCGCTACCTTCAGTACATAACAAGGGCTTTCTGTTTCGTTCTGTGGATCTACAGTTCTATCTGCTTGTACAGAAATTTAGACATAGGACTGCAGCAAACATGAACCAATTACTACAAGAACACAAGTTTTAGCTATATTTTTGCATAAGTGCATATAGGGAGAGAATCTCTAATGGCACGGTATATTATATAGAAACATTCCTCCTTACACTTTGCTGCTTTCCATATATAACTAAACCAAGAGTCAGGTCCTAAACACCTCACCCCCCCAGAAATGCTCAAAGTCATCAATTAAATTTAATAACGGAAGGAAAAAGTGAGCAGAATTTTTACCCAGCACTTCTAACTAGTCGTCACTAAATACTATTCTACACAAATATCAAAAGGGTAAATATTGCAGAGGAGGACATGAGGAGAGAGATCACTTACTTGTAAATCTGTACTCATCCTCCCGTCTTCTGATTTCTAATTCTAAGAGAGAGGATGAAAACAGTAATGAAAATTTATAAAATCTTATAGCTTCTCTACCTCTTGCCCTCTTCTGAATATTTATCATCGATGTGTGTGAAGGACTTCTAACAAGAAATCCCCACAAGTTAGTTTTTATTACCATCAAGTTTAGCCCCAGGCCCAACTTGCATGCTTTTAAAATGACAGCAAGCTATTTATTACATAAAACATTAACACTGAGACCTCTAAATGGACTTTTATTTTAGAAGCACTTGCAGAAAAAACAATATATATATGTGTGCCATAATACAATTCTGCTTGAAAGAGACTTTCTTAAACTCACACATCTATATCTGAATGACAGAATGGAAGATTAAATGTACTTCCAAGAATTATGAACTGGAAATTTATAAATTACAAACATTCATTGACAGTTTCTCTGGGTGCACACAGCCATCTTCCTGCAGAGGATCAGGAGCTTTCATGTGCCAGGTACAGGTACAGAAGTGCTGCTAAGGTTCTCCCCTGCATGTTCAATGTTTTGCTTGTGCTGTTTTTTTTTGTTTGTTTGTTTTTAAATAAATTCAAGAAACAAAGATGATTTGTTTTGTTAGCATACTATTAATTGCAATACAGAACAAAACACCTTAAGAAAAAAAAAACCAAACAAATCAAGGTACACTTTGAATCAGAGATAGCCACTTAATCCTGCTTCTAAAAATAATTTAGATCAACACAGCTCCATATTTACCCAGTAGCAGAAGTACTGCCAAGAGGAGCTCAGACTCCACCTGCTAGATATGGAACAATACTATGGTGACCAACAGGTGCTGCCAACAGCAGCAATCAAGTTTAGGAAGGTACCTATTCATCAAATTCACTATGCAAAATATTGTCTGTGTGATCTGCATCGCTGCCTGCAGATTAAGCATCAGAGATGCCATTAAGCAGTAGAAGAGATCAGGAAGAAAAATTTGGTAAGCTTACTTTACAAAGGAAAATACCCAATAACGTGTCAGTAAAAAAAAACCACTAAACATTTAGAAGGGTAGACAACACCTATGAAATCATAACCTTTCTGGACTGTTATTTAAATAAGTCACAGAAGATTATTTCTGTTAAATTTGAATTTCACTGATTATGCTTTTTAGTAATTTATATTACAGAATACTGAGCATCAAGTGAAACCCCCCTTAGGTGAGATTTTCTTAACTCACCGATGCAGTATTTGCTTATCCCACTTCATTATATTTAGGCAGTGAAAACAGTCAGGTTCATCACTTTTGAGCTTTCATGCACCAATAATGCAATAACTTGCTCACATACAGGTTTATGAAAATGCTGTGTTTTACCTAATAACGTCATGTTTGAGTCTATCAACAGTCATTTTGAGAAGCTGTGACATTTCTCTTCTTTTGGGAAACGTATGTATAAATACGTGCAGACTGCAGCTCAACTACTACCATTAGAGGGTCAAAAATATGAGGCAGGGTTCTGAAAGGGTGAACTTTATTTGAACAGAAGAACAGTAAACATCGCACAAACCTCTTGGTGTTAGAGAAGTCTGCTTTTCAACTTCAGCTTGCTGTCTCAGGTTAGCTGGGATATTATTGTAGATCCTCTTGTAATGATTATACACAGCAACTGAAAGCACCTTCTTGGCAAAACACTGACCAACAACATATTTGTCGAGGTAGTTATAAATCTGAAAAAAAAAATGACTCAGTATTAAGAACATTTCTAAATAACTGCAGAAATTAAAGATAGCACACTGTGTCAAAGACAGCCTTTACAGGACACTCAAAACTTGAGTGTTGTTTTAGGGCTTTTTTTTTGTGCGTGTTAAGATTTTGACATATGTTCTGAAATCTTCATCATTAAGCAAAGCTGAACCCTGTGTTTCAGAAACCACTGCAGTCCACCCACTAGGAAGTGTGAAACACAATAAGCTCCCTCACTAAGGAAATCAAGTGATGTAACATGGGTGCTGCAGTAGACAGGTTGCAGCCACACAATAATTTGCCATAATTCTCAACCAAAAAGAAGTCAAACAAAAGGTTTTGCAACTACAGAAATAAGCTAACAGTATTAGGGTGTGCAATATGAGGCCGTGGCAGGAAATTAAAGGTGCCATGGTTGTAGAGGGTTGAGGTTATCTCAGGGTCACAAGGAGAAAATTAAGGTACTGCATCTCAGTCACAAGACAAAGCCAGAGGAAACCAAGCCCAACTCCTCTTATGGGATCTACTGTTTCTTTATCAGTGCTCTGCCAGGTCACAAAGCTCTCAAAGGTTTAATCTTGAACTAATCATCTTTATTCTTTGTTGCTCTGTCACAGTAGACCATTACTCTCAATGCAGATCAAGTATTCCAACGTGCAGTAGTACAAAGGAACAGTGAGGTGACAAAAAGAACCATACCTTTTTCGGTGGAGGAGGTGGCTTCTGCTGGAATGCCAATTTCACAGCTTCTGCTGCTGACTCGGGCTCCTTAATGATGCTCTTTTTAGTGTCTGCCTCTGACAGTACAACAAAAAAAATGGTGACACTTTTCACACTTCACGAAACGGGTGGAAGCTGCAGAAAAAGAGAATCAAAACGGTAAGAAAAATTACTCGCCCATTCCAACAAGAAACAGTTTGGGAATGCAAAAGGTGCTCAGGATGCTTCTCAAGATCTGCTTATTTATTTTTACTGTCCATTTTTTACTTTCAAAATCCAAAAGCCAAACCCTCCTGCTGCCAACTTTGTGAATTATTTCCTCAAAGAGCCATGTTAGGTGCAAAGACTGGCTTCAAGAATTGCAAAGTACAACCTGCACTACTACTTTACTTCTTTCAGAAATCCACGTTGAAATACCCTAAAACAGGCAACAGAGAAAAACAAGTTTATAACCTGAAATAGGTCTAACAATACTGCTGCGTTCTATTAAATACAATAAGAGTGGTTTAAACTAAATATACTAGTGAATTTATTAAATTAAAAGCAAAGTGAATGCAGCATGACAACCAGGGAAGAATCTGAACTCACGTCTGAACTTCTGAACTCATAAAAAGCTTTCAGAAAACGGTTTGTACAGTCTGTAGTACAGCTGATTTTACTAGCAGCCTCCAGCAATATACTAGCTGCTTATTTATAGCTTGTTTTTGCCTTCCACAGAGCTGGCATCAGCATTTTTTAATATTAAATGCACCTTACAGCTGAGTAAAGAAGACCAACAGACTATTAAATAAAACAGCACATCATACTGCGATCATCACAGTTGTAGTACAGTTAATAAATACTACAGAGAAAATTTGTAAAACAGCTGACAAGTTCTTCTGGCAACACTCCAGCTGCCCGTTATCTACCTGATAGAATGCAATCACTTGCATACATTCATCTGTTTTAACTCTTACTGAGTCAGAGCACCACAGGAAAATACTCTCTCCCAGTGCTCACTCAGAAGACCCCCTGCTCTCCTTTATGTATGCAGAGCCACGAGGCTACTGTCCCTTCTTCTGCAATGCTAACAGCCTGGTTAGGAAGCAGTATCCACAAGAATACTTGTCCTCTTTACAGATCCACAGGAATGGTGGGGGAAAAAAAAGAAGCTAAACAGCAAGCTGTAAGAACTCCATGCTCTCTTAAAACATCATTCACTGAAAAAAAAAAAAAAAAAAAAGAAGGGAAAAATCGTTGTGCAGAGTACCCTTGCTTTGATTACTCCAAGCAGCAGATAGGAAGGTTAATTAGAGACCTTTCCTATTTTCAGTGAGACCAATGGGGTCAATAGGTACAGAGCAGCTTTGATGTGCTGGGGGCCCCGGATTAATTTGGTAACCACCCTCAGCTGGCAAAACAGCTGCAGAGGGCAGTTCCTATTGTCTGCACAGCACTGGGAAACAAGCATTGTTGTGAGCATTAACAGAAGTTCTACTGGGAGGCAGAACTTCTGAGCAGTTTTCTAGGGAAGCCACGTTCCAGCACTGCTGTTCTCCTAAAAGTGAACACAAAACTTCAAGCAACTTTTCTGTTCTTAAATACTGTTGCTTTTGTATGCTGCTGGTTGTTTTCAGATGGCATGTCTTTATGTGCTGAGTTAGCAAATACACCAGGACAAGGGGAAGAGCTTTCAGGTCAAATTATCTCACTGTCATTAAGATATTTGCAAATACTTATTATGTAATAAAACAACAACAAGCTGAGTGTTGTTTCTGATTCAGGCAATACTACCATAGTGTGACAGAGGCTGCCTTTGTACAGACGTTTCCAAAGCCCACACAAGCTGGTCTTGTCAAAGGGAAACACTTGGTTTCTACAATGCACACAAGAAGTCAAAGCAAGAGAATTAATCTTGAAAACACTTGTGGGGCTGAGACAAAGGGCTACCAAACTGCTAAGGTAAAAGGGCATTGGGGAGCTTCCACTCTGTGAAGTACGTTGCAGGAAAGTCTTGCTTTTGAGGATGAGAGTTAATGGCATCAGCTGAAGACAGCAAAAGCAGTGCCTGGTTAAGGCTTCTTATGCCTATCAGCTCCAAAGCTATTGGATTTCACTCCATCTCTGCAGCTCACATCTTGTTTCACTGATCACAAAACTCTTTGCATAGTTTGGCAAACCAAAGCAGTACAGGAACTGCTGAGAAAATATGTCAAATGCACATCTCCTAATTCGTTTCATTCTTCCTTAATAGTTGTTACTGGAAAAAAAAAGAAATGACTGCTAATTCCTTATTTTCCTTTTGGTTTTCAGAATATAAGAATCTGCAGCCTGTAATTCGAACCAGAATTGGGTGAATTCATTATTTTTGCTAAGCAGTATCAAAGGTTCATCTGAAAACTTAGCTACAGTGTATAAGAAAACTTGAAACCCGTTCATTTTGGATCACTTTTTCCCCTTTTTCTTTGTTTTTAATATTTTTGAAAGAATTAGAACTTAGCCCTTTTGTTTTTCAGCTACTTCACATTCCATGAATTGGCTGGAAGCAGCGTGATCAAATTAACAGACTAAGCCAGAAAAAGACACACCCAGACAAAACTTGAGAGCAATTATAAAATAAAATCGAAGACAAACATTTTAAGTTAACAACTAATAGAAAATTGAAGACTGCTGTTCTCAGGATGAGAAAGTCCACCCTAGTCCATATCAGGTGTCACGGCACTCAGAACTCCTAGCAGGCTTTCTTTGAAGGCTGTACAATCCTCCTCAGAGTAGAAGTCTCCGAGTACAAAGTCTCAGAGTAGAACACACAAAGGATGTAAGAAGCAGATACACTCCGTTACCCACAAGCAGACTTGCTCCTATTTTCCTCCATAATCATAGAAAGACCTGGGTTGAAAAGGACCACAATGATATCAAGTTTCAACTCCCTACTGTGTGCAGGGTCGCCAACCAGCAGACCAGGCTGCCCAGAGCCACATCCAGCCTGGCCTTGAATGCCTGCAGGGATGGGGCATCCACAGCCTCCTTGGGCAACCTGTTCAGTGCGTCACCACCCTCTGGGTGAAAAACTTCCTCCTAATATCTAACCTCAACCTCCCCTGCCTCAGTTTAAAACCATTCCCCCTTACTAGTAGAAATTAATCCTCTTCATAAGAAAGTTTCCAAGCATGTTTAAGTATTCTTAGTGCTAATGAAAATAAATCAAGTTACATTTCTGCTGCACAGGGACACAGCTATTGTTCCACTCCATGTCAATGCCTGAATGGTATTTCCAAATTAAAGGACAATATCCAAAGGATTCTGTTTCTTGTTACATCAGTTGTGTTGGATTTTTCAGAATGGTTTGCTGCCTGTAGTTTCAAATAAAAATACCAATTATTTCTAAAAAGAAAAGAAAAAAACAAAACGTGGCTACCAACGATTGATCCTTTTAAGTACACTGTTACTACAGAACTGCCTTGTGATTCATGCTGCCTGATCATTTTAATTAAATAGCATGCTTTATACAAGCAGCAGTGAATAAAAGCACATCTGCTCATTTTCACCGTGACATTAACAACGGTTTAACAAGTTTATGCTGTCCTTGTCTGAAGCTTCTTACTGCACAAGTCTGATTATGATCTGATACTTCCTCCTCAAACCCCACCAAGTGACAGTGAGTATTTGCTTTCTGACACCTATTTTCTAGACTGGTCTCGTTAGTGCTGAATGAAGGAGAAACATCTTTGAGTGCAACAAAACCTGCAGCACAACTGGCATTAGTCTGAACTGTACTTCAAAAGGCTGCTATTCCTGCTGGACATCAGGCATCCAGTACACTTTGGATTTTGTTTGGACTTTCCTGATTCTTATTTAGAATGTATTATGCGTTTGATTTTGCCACAAAACCCAGTCTAGTAAGCCATCTGTCATATGCTGATTCCTCTGCTGGATAACCACTCTGGTTTCAGTACATACAGGATTAGTCCTATTATTCAGTAAGCAAAGGGCAGACATTACTAACATTTACATCTATAAATGGACAGAAGTATTAGTAGTTAAAGCAGTATTGTTTACACAGGCATCTCTATGACCGCATAAAATGTAGACGAGCTATTATAAATGAGCATATTCAAAATTGCTGTCCGAATTCCACTATCATATTCTGCTCCACATCACGGGCAATTACACAAACGCATCAGACAGTACATGCTTACTCCAACGTGGTCAAACTAAACCCCTCCCTCCCCCCCAACCCCACATTGTGTAATTAATTGGAGTTCCACATAGACAAAAACTTAACAATCAGGACTGGATTAGATCATTAACACAATCACATCCACAGCTATTTATAAAAGAAGTTATCCATCAGCACTTACAGACGAAGGTCTCCACGTGTGTGCACAGGTCACCACACTTGGGGCAGCGCAGCTGGTTCCCTCCTTTCCCAGAACTTCCAGAGCTCGACTTCTTACCGCCCCCCCTCAGCAACAGACTTCTAAAAAGAGATTTCCAGACAATTAGCGCCCAGCAGCGGAGCTGTGACACCGGGCATTTGGCAGTGTGTCTATGGAATCCAGCCACGTGAATACTGTAATACCTGTATAATGAAATAACTGTTGTCAGGGCTGTTTAAAGGTTTTGATAACTCACTAACACAATAAAAACAACCTGAAGCGTTGGAGCATCTGCATTTCCCAGTTGCACCAATTTTGGATGCTCACAGAAGCATCCTGTATCTACATTAGAACTGCTTGATTGGCACTACAATAATAGCAAGCTACGCTGCGTTAAGAGTGTTTTAAAAGCACATTCCAACACAGTTTATACTAACCACAGAGAAGAAAATAGTTCATTCTTATAGAACGTCATTTCATTATCATAACTGTGGCATCCGGAACCTTTAGAATAAACACATCTCTTCTCGTGTCCTTGGCAGACATCCCTATGCTGGCAGATGGCTGTAGGGCAGATATGCCTATAAAACAACCATCTCAGAAACTGTTTGGAAAAATCCTCTTCTGACCTCTTAGGCAGAACCCTACTGCTCTTCCTCCATGTTCTGCTTTCAGTGGTGTTTAACGTCACCTGGTAGTAACACCAAAGATCTCTCTCCCCTCTTCTAAGATACTTCTGCACTTTTTTAAGCCTTACTTGCCCACTTTTCCTCAGAATTTTTCTCAAGCACAAAATAAGAAGAAAAATTTCAGATTTCCTTCTTCATTGTTCAGGTAAGTTTAATGTGAAGCTTCAGAACACATGTGTGTCATTTGGACAGTCACTCAGACAACACACTGTCATCATACTAAGGCGAAAGTTATCGCTCAATCTCTCAAAATCTTATTTGCTGACTAAAGAGCAATTTTATTCTCAGGTAATCATTTATCTGAAGAAGCTGTTGATTAACTATAATTATAGAGGAAGACCAGGATGAAAATAGATTAAAATTTACTAACAGGAATAAAGCAGGTCTCCTCACAAAGTTGTCTTGTGACACCTTAAACACAACTACCAAACCAGCTCTGAAAAGGAACATTGAAAACTGTACTTACTTTTAAAAGCCCACTTGGCAGCAGCAGGCTTTTGAAGAACAGTTGTGATCACTACTCTTCCCTGAGCTCCTGAAAACTGTTGTGAATTTATAACATTCTACAGAGAGCTATGAAGTGTCCCTAGGCAAAGAGATTAATAAAACTGGGAAAAGCATTATGGAACATTTATAGAGTTAGTCTGCCAGTAGATTCACAATAGAATTTGCTGTCAGTTGCAGCAATTTGAAGGACCATACCTACTAAAAATATTTAGGAAACATCTTTACAAAACCTACTGAGAAGCAGAACACGCTGAGATTACCTTGCTTCCTTCTCCAGAGCCATCCTTGCCCGTGCCATCCTTCGAAGCGAAATACGCCGGTGTTTCTGAGAAGTTTCTAAGAGGAATCCGCCTGAGAGAACAAGTTTCAAAAGTCCCGAGTTTCCCCAGAACGGGGATGCGTGTACGGCCACAGGTAATGCCTGAAAGAAAATGAAAACATAGAAGAGAAACAGTTAATTTCACCATTTCACCATGGTGAAAATCTTGCCAATGTCACAGCAAGACAACAGAACTGCCTCGTTAGCATCTGACTGAAAAGCACGCTGGCTGCGACTGTAGCTACTGAATGTGCATAGCTAAAATGCACTGCTTTATACTTTTATCCAACTCTTTAGGGAAAATCATCAAAATAAAACCAAACCAGTGTTTTCCTTGGGCACACTCTGTTCAAAATGCAGTCTCTTACCTACACGTTAAGTACCTACATTTTGGATCTCAACTGAAAATACCCCAGATCTAACCCCGACATCACCAAATCCCGAAGCTGATTTATGTTAAATAGAGCTTGAAGCCACCAACAGCAGAACTCTGAGCAGCCACATTTCAGTTGTGCAAAATGAATTCATCTCAACACCTTAGGGCTTACTCCATAAAAAGTTGCCAGATCGTCCAAGAATGACCTAAAAGTAATCCCACGTCCTCTAAAGTTAGAGGGCTCAGAGCCCCATTGTGCCATAGGACCGGGAACGTCCCCTGTGTGAAAGGGATCCTCAGAACAGCCAGCATCCAGCTCTTGTGAAACCATGAGTAAGAGAGACCATTGAAACATCCCCTTGTTATGCAGCAGTTACCAAAGAGGAGTGTCAGAAGCCCAGCCCTTGTGTCTGGATTTGGATTTCACTGTCACCGAGAAGTCATTTCCAGGAATCAGAGGTTACATCTGACACACACAAAAAAGTTGTTCCAGGGGAAACCGAAAAGGCAGTGTTACAGCTGGGCGCACACTGACCCTTTACAGAGAGGCACAATGAATATTAAACATAACGTTAACGCCGTGGACGTGGCTTACTGCCAGCAAGGAAAAAAAGGTATTGAGAAACCAAGCAGCGTGTAAGGTTACACTCCATGCCTAGGTATGACGTGAATCAACATATGTCATCGTCGAGATTGCAACATCTCGGCACAAGCAAGGAGCCTGCAATCGTTATCTTCCATCTCCCTTTTATTTCAACCCCCAAAAGTTGCCCAGAAAAAAGAACTGGCATGAGAAGCACAGTTCGTTTGCTCTGGAAGAAGTAAACATTTCTGGGTTAATTTATTATTTTAAAACATATATAAATACGTGCGTAAACATAAAAAGAATTAACAGAATTTCAACTCCCCTGCTGAGAGCCACTACAACATGCAAAAACACCTTAGCTTACAACACAGCACAAGCGATGCAAACACACAGATTGCTCCACACCAGAAACAAACTTCAAATGCTGGTTCACTTTCACAAGCAGCTGTGCCCTGCTGAGCAAACATGCACTGACAGATCGGAGTGCTGGGTGCACTCGTCAGTACCAAACACACTGCGCTGAGTGTCCAACATACAGCTGCTATGCAGCACTTCCCAGTCCCGGGGGGCTTATTCCTCATAAATGCTTTCTTTGCTGAGCTTTGTCTTGCTTCTTCTAAAGGGAAAGGAACAGGACATCTCTGCTGAGTAAAAAACCAGTGTCACCATTCTCCTGCTCTAAGGAGAGCTATGGCCTACGGAGAACAAAGTCCTAATAAAGAAACCCACACACTTTACTACTACTGAGCGCTACACAGGGACTGAAGATGGCCAACTTTAATTGAATGACACAGAAGATGCCCTGAAAACTGCACACTGGATGGGCTATGAAATGACATGAGAAGTGCCTGAGCTGATAAGCACCACATTTCTGCTCTATCGATCAGCACCACCACAGCTGTGCGACTGCACCCAGAGTCTGTTGGGCTGCAGGCAATGGATCCAGGCAGCCGTCCTGTGCTGCTGATCACTTCCCTCCTCCCTCTCACAAAAGCTGGTCAGTCTGTAGGGTACAACATTAAACTGACCGTGCCACGTGTGCTGAATTCTAAAGGGTACAGATTAGTTAAAGTGGAAGAAAACAAAACCACATTACTGCTCCATCAGCTTCAAGCCCTGGGACAAAGCTTGCCATGTTCAGCCAACACAGAGGTCCAAGGGATTTTTTGCTTTATTATCTTTTTTGGACAGAACTTCATTATACAATTAAAGACTGAAGGAGGAAAAAAGTTATCGCAATGACTGTCCTGCATAAGTAAACCCAGAGGCAATTTCTCAAAAGCAATTTCAGCCCAGTGCTGGCACCTTCTGCTGAAGGACGCAGGTACTGTAAGGGTGCAGACGTGTAGCAGCACAGCAGTGCTCTCACACACACCAGCAGTCAGGTTTGGGCACTTTTTGTAGCTGTGAGAACACGTATCAAACATAGGAGTTGTGGCAGCAGCAATAGCACCTCTCCATAACCTGCCTAGATCAGCAGGCTGTGACAAAACGGAAGGCTCCTTTACAACTTATTAACCATTAATTGAGAGGTGAGGAATGAAACAACAACTTTTGGGCCAAACCTCAAGTATTCTGTAGGAGTCTTTTGCTCAAAGTTGTCACAGGGAAACTGACAGGAGATGAGGCCACCAGAGCTGCCCATACTCTGAACAACCTCAAGTTTATACCAACTGCCACCACACCCATCAGCGATGCCCCACAAACTGATCTGTCACAACCACCAAAATGTGCCAAGTTAAGACTTCCGTAAGTTCCAAGTAAGCTGATGTGCAGTATTACTCCACAAACATGTTCTGGTCTTATTTGCTCTTGTACACATCCCTCTGAATTCTTAGTTCTGAGGGAAAAAAAACACAAGCTCTGTTCGTTCCTTGGAAAGGCACAAAGAAAAGCAGCAGTGCTGAGTTAAATGCAGAGCGCTGCCTGTTTTCAGACTCCTTGTTCCCCTGGTTTTGCATGGGCCGGAAGGCCACGTTCAGCCCTCTCAGGGCAGATGTCACACACAGACGTAGGTGCAGCACTGAGCTCAGCCCTGGGGAGCCACAAACGGCTCTCTGCCTTATGAGCCCCTTCCAGAGGGAAGGAATGCCCCCAAAACTCATTCAAAAGCGGGGAGGGCTGCCCACAGCAACGCCGCGAGAGCTGACAAACGGCACAGGACGGACAGCAACATGAGGAACGGGACGGAACCAGGAGGAAGGCTGAAGTGCCCCTCAGAGAGCCGGCACGGGCCTCACGCTGCTCGTGAGCTGGACACACTTTCCGCCAACCAAGCACGGAATTACGCCAACATGAGCCCGTTTCCCGCGGCTTCCCGCAACCCTTAACCTCCGGCCCTGGAGGAAAACACGTAGCAGGGCACAGGGCCGCCCCGGGCCCTTATCGCAGAGCTCGGGCCCCGCACCTGCGGCGCTGACAGGAGCCACAGCGGCGCGGGGAGGAGGGCCCGGCCCTGCGGGGCAGCGCAGAGGAGCCGGGAAGGGCTGAGGGGAGTGGGGGGGTTAAGGGTGGTTACCTCTCCGCGCAGAGGGCAGCGTGGAGCCCAAGAGGCGCGCGGCCGCGGCACAGCTGTGGCAGGCGGACATGGCGCGGCCGCGGCCCGGCCCGCTCCCCCCGACGAGGCCTTCCCGGGCGGCGGAGCTGCGCGCCCCGCCCGCGGCGTAAACACCCCCTCCCCCCTCTCGGCGCCGCCTCGTGACGTCACCGCGCACACCTCCCCCCCGCGGACTACCGTTCCCAGCAGGTAGCGCGCGGAGCGCCCCGTCTAAGCCCAGGAAGCGGCGGCCTCGCGGGGCCTTCTGGGAGATGTAGTCCTCGTGGGAGGCGAGGGAGCAGCAGGACGCGCCGCGTTGCATGGTGGGAAGCGTAGTGCGGGCGGTGCTGCTGCGCCCTGCGGCCTCCCGCAGTCACACGGCGAGTTCGGGCAGCTCCGCTTCCCTTCCGCACATCAATTTTAGGTAATCCCTCACTTTTGATAGCAATTCACCTCGTCTCTTCCTAGAAGCCCTGAAAACACCACGTTGTTTTTTGCTTTCCAATCTTAAATACAAGAGAAATACTTACCATAGAGACTTTTTTTCAGAAAGCAGCTGGAAATCATTAAGAGAAATGGAACAACCTCGGGAGAAATGGAGCCCTCTGTTGGGTGATCCTCAGTCAGAGGAGGAAAATGCCACCCATGGGCCAAGCAGCGAGACGTACCCCCAGACACAGCTCATGGGGAATGCAGCACAGCTCACAGCTCACTCCTTCCTCCTGCTCACCTCCAGCTCTGGTTCGTCGCACCCCAATTAGATGAAGCGAATTGATGCTGGCTGTTAATCTGAGTGACGGCTCAGCGATGGAATGCACCACTTGGTGCTCTCACCTCGAGGGGCCCTATAGCAAATGCTGGAGGCCATGCAGGTAACCGTGCTGTGACCCACAGCTGTGTGCAGGATGGGCACCGAGTGCCATTCCTAACTTCTGCTCAGGTCCTCTTGGTTTTAATCTGGTAACACACAACTTTAACGCTACAGCAGCTGCTAACCTGACTTTAATCTGCACTAAACCCACCAGTGCATGTCCTGCCAGGAACTTTCTGAAGTAGTGTTCACCTCAGCAGTGCTTCCACTTCAAATCAGTCGACGTTTCTCACAGACAGCTGCAGATAATGCAATCCCCCGCTGGGTGGCATGACGGATCACAGAAGGGATTGAAGCCCAAGCAGAGAGCTGTCATGGCTTTTTCTTAGTCTGTTGACACACACACACACACACACAAAGGGGAAATACTGAAGACGTGCGGCAGGACAACGAAAGCGCCCTCGCAGCCCCGCTGACCAATCACGATCCGCAGGCGTGGCCACGGGATCCGCCTCTCTGCTTCTGTTCTTCCGCCTCGGTAGCGATGGCGCCTCGTCCTGTCGTCACGTGGCTGGCGCGGGGCAGCACCCGGAAGTAGCGGCCGGCGGCAGAGGAGAGCGGCGCAGCCGGCACCGCGCCCCGCTGAGCCGGGGAGGGCCGAGCCGCGAGCGCTGCGCGGAGGTGTGTGGGGGCGTTGCCGTGGAGAGCGGCGGGGGCCTTTCCTCAGTGCGCCTGAGGGGGGCTGCGGGGTCTCTGAGGCTCCGGTGAGCTGGGGGCGGCCTGAGGGGCTGTGCGAGGAGAGCTCGCCCGGGACTGAGGCCGAGGGGCGGGGTGTGTGAGGGTGGGCGAGGGGAGGGCAGGGCGGCCCTGGCGGTGTGGCTCTCGCCGTGGGGGAGAGGCCTCGTTGCCGAGCGGACCCGGGGCTGCTGATGTGGCTCTGTGCTCGGAGGAGCCGTCCTGAGGCTGCAGGTCCTCGGGGTGGTGTTTTTACTGCATGTGAAGCTCTGATTTGTACAGGATTCGTTGCGATTTGTTCAGTATCACGATATGTATTTGTGCCCCACATCGCTGCTCTGTTTCCTGCCCCACGGCTCAGCTCTGCCCGCACGTAGCCCTCACTGGCGCACATCTGCATGCACGTTTAATGCCGCATTTCTGTGTCAAAGGGGAAAAAAGCAAACCGAAACACTTCGATACGAGGTCATTGACTTCAGCAAATACTTCTGTAATCCCAGCCGCCCACCTGGCTGCCAGCAGGCGGCCCGCAGGCAGGGCACTCGCTGAGGCACTGTTACAGGAAGGAGCTGAGCGCAGCCCAGGGCCGGCGGTTCCCTTCCACAGGCGGTGAGAGGTCCATTGGAATCCCCGGTGCTGAGGTCCAGGTGAACTCCGGACCGCTTGGGTGCTGGCCAAGGTAACAGGGCAGAGCTCGCCTGTGTTGTCTGCTCCTTTATCCTGCCCACTGACAGACAGCCCGCAGATCAGCTTCGTGGTGCAGAAGAGAGGCAGTGGCAGGAGGAGCGCAGGGGCCGTTTGCAGTGAGCACGTTTATTGGCAGAAAGTTGTTGTGTTCTGTGTGTCTGTACGCGTTGTCGTGAGGCTCTGACCACGACTGGCCTTGCCGTAATAGAACGCTCAGGGGCTGCGGTACAGCATTCGCTGCAGTTTGTTATTTCTGCCATAAATTTGCCACGTCGTGTTTTGCTGAATGGCTTTTTGAAAGCTAATTACTGCACGCTCTGCAAGTCAATTAGTAGATGAAGTGCTGTTTCCTTTCAGTAATGACCAGCAGTCCCCTTAGTGCAGATATGAGTGTGCTGCTCTGCAGGCTGCTGGAAAAGCTGTTTTACCTTCACTGCAGTTTTATGTGCTGCCAGGCTCTGACAAGTAGCACAGTGGTTGATGCAGGCGCCAAAATGAAACCGTGCAGCTCCAAAACCCTTTGTTAGGCATGCAAGGTGCATCACGCAGCAACATGGGGAAGATGGGCGTTGTCTTGTGGTGTGGAAAGTGCTTCCCCTATTAAAATTCATGCTTCCTGCACATGGGAAATAGCAAATGAAGACTGAGAGATGAGGAAATTGTAAATAACTGCTAACCCAGCTGTAGCTCAAAGCTAATTAAAGATGCACAGTGGCAGCTTTTCTGCAAGGTGAAATGAATAGGAATGGCTTACAGTACATACCGGGGTCTTATTTTATTGGGAATTAAGAAACAAAAGCTATTGATTTGTATTTGGTGACTGTTAAGTAATGACCATCAAAGTCGCTTTGTTTTACTGTGCACAGTGCTGTGTATGACTGCATGGAAATAATCTCCTGGGGCAGCTGCTTTCAAAAAGGGTAAAGCTACAAAGTCTGCGAGCTTCAGAACTGTTTGATGCCATCAGTTGTGTAAATGGAAGCTGATGGTTTTAGGTTCAAAAAGGTAAATCTAGAAGTTATCTACTGTAAGCAACCCCATTATATTCATGTTGTATTGAATACGTATTTCAGAGTAAATTAGTAGATTTCTCCGTCGGTCTGATTCTGAAATCAGTTTGTATTAAGGATATGTTTGTGCATAACTGCTGACAAGTCAGCTGCTGCATGGACAGATTTAAAGCCTCAGGACTCCTCAGTGCATTTAAAAACAAAGTGAAAATATGCTGTTAGCTCTATAAGCCCCTTACAGCCTGCAACAATTGTCTTTCTCTGCTACTGTTACCAGGAACATGCTGTTACAAGAGCACCGTCATTTCCTAATTGGGGTAGTACAGTTGGGTGACTGCCTCTTGGGAGCACAGTTGTGTGGTTTGTGATGAAAAGTAAGGATAAGTAAACTCAGTGCGAGTCAGAGGCAGTGCGGTCAGCTGCTGTGAGCAACCTTCTGCAAATACTTTGTGTGCATGGCACAGCTCTTGCCTGCTGCGTAAGGGAAACTCATGTTCTTGATTTCAAACACTGTTTTTCTTTGTTTCAGTCTGACCTGAGATTTTCCCAAACATCATGGGAGAGATTAAAGTCTCTCCTGACTACAACTGGTTCAGAAGCACAGTTCCTCTTAAAAAGGTACGTACCACTGTCCTCAGCTTGCATGCTACATCACTGCTTGTACTCTGTGGCACAGGAATTCAAGCAGTTTGGCTCTGGATAATGCAGAACTCATCCACCCAAACTGTTTCCCCACATGTCTTAGGAGTGCATGAAAGCACACTCTTGCTTTTCACATGCTTCTGGGCAAGCACTTCTGCAGCAGCTTGCAGTTGCTGCCTTCCAGTTGGTTCCATTCTTTCTTTCCATTCATCCACTCCAGCTCTCTCCATTCTGCCAATCTGGGCAGCTCTTTGGGCTGCAGGATGGTGCTGGCAGAAGAGGCAAGAACAGCACCACTTCTTTCAACAGGTTAGTTGCATTTGGGCCACTGTAAAGGGACTGTGTCCCCAAACCTAAGGAACAATGTTTATGTGTGCCTAGCATTATTTCCCCTGAGCAGTGTGTGGCTTTCTCTAAGACATTAACTTCATGACATGGTTCTGCAACTTGCCACTGCCTTCAGCAGCTGCTGACTGCTCAGGATCTCAGAAATAAGAACATGTGTAAGCTGAAGCTGCTGTCGACATGGTTTCTGGTGACCTTCAGACTAGGGATTACCTTTCCCCCTTGAGTGATTCAGCCATCTCCAAAGTAAAGTGATGCCACAGTGATGAATATGGGGTATGAAGAAGGTAGAATAGTCCTAATTTCTGGTGGGTGTGGGAAGTACATCTGCTTACATTATCCTCCCAAAGGCTTAGGCAAAGCATGTGCACCGTGGAGGAAGGAATGGCCATTCATTGTTACTGCTGATCAGTACCTGTTACTGCTGCCAGGTTACCCTAAAGAGGCAGAGCCAGCACTGTTTGAAAACAGGTTAAGATGGTCATCTCAGAAGCAGCAGGAAATGCACAGCTCCATTGCCCTTCCTGCTCTTGTCAGAAACAGGAAGTACAGAGCAGAAAATCATGTTCTTAGGCAAAGTCTTAAGCTCTGTCTCTGAACCCACATTTGGATTTGTGGCCCCTGAAGTCAGCAAGTGCCACAAGGTGAGTGGCTGTGACATATGATTTTTCAGTTCAGATAAACATTCCGGTTCTCCATGGGGAGCTGCAGCCACAGTGGTCCTTGTCATGGCTGATGTACTGTTGGTGCGGGTACTGCAGCTTCTCAGGCCTAAAATGAAGAAAGAGAGGAATACAAATTAAGGCTGAATCAGACCAGACGCTGTACCAGTGTGTAGGGATCTCCTCCTCAAAATACACCACTTGCTGTTTTAGATCGATCCTTCCTTAAAGTCATCAGCAGAGGACACTCTGGTTCTGCTGAACTTAAGGGAAGTTCTGCCACTTGTTTCAATGAAGTACACATTTTGCCCTTTTGACTGTAACTGTCAACTGTTTTGACTTCTGTCTGTAAGTGTTCTTGAGCGACGGACCTGAACAAGAAAAAACTAGTGCCCTACCAAGCCAGCAGTTAACCATCCCACAGCACTTAGCATTGGTTTTGAGCTGAAGTAGTATCTGGTATGTGGCTAGAAATCAAATAGAACAATTTAAACCCCCTGATTCGCTGAGCTTGAGAAAAGAAACATTACCTCTGAGCCTCAATTCCCTTCATGTGAACTAACTCTGATTTTGAGGAGTATGCACAGTAAGGTGTTGCTTCACTTTTAGAAGTACTCCTCAAGATTCTGCTGTAGCCATTTACAGCTACCTTGAACGTCTCCAAAGTTACAGCTCAGAATAACAGCTGAGAACTGTAATTCCTGGAGATTATGCAAAGGGTTGATTTTGGGAGGCTTTAGGAGGGCTTTTGTGCAAGGTGGTGGGGGGTTTTTGTGTGTATTTATTTATTTAATAGCTTCAGTGGTCTGGGAAGCCCTGCTATCTTTGTTTTTTTTGTGGAGACCTCACAAAACAGCAGTATCATGTGATTCCTCACATGTTCCCAGAGCTTGAAATACCGGCTTTATTACAAGCAGATTTGTTAATCAAGCAAATGTGATACACTGTTCTATAACTCCCTGAGAAGCTTAATTGCTGTGATGGGAAAGCGAATTATGCTTCTATGTTGCTATTCAAAAAATTACAAAATCTTGACACGGGGATGAAGTCCTGCTGTGTGATGCAGGCTTTCCTTAGATTTGTGATTGTTGATCTGGAATGAGCTGCATGCTTTTGCTGGGGTGAGGAGGGTTGAAACCAGCATGCTAAGTACAGACAACAGCTTGTTGGCAGGTCAGGCCCTGTAAAAGCAAGCCAGGCTTCAGCACTGCTGGAGCAGACAATTGTTACCTAATTCCTATACTTCTGAAGATACTATTTCTGCTGTGACTTCTTGCTTCTGGCATGTTACGTGCCCTCTGTGACCAGCTTGTGTGTGGATAATCTGCTTCAGCCAGCTGTATCACAGGGACTCCAGGCTCTCTCAACATGTGCTCATTTCTTTCCAGGTCAGCTGTGCAGTGCTGCTCTGGGAGCTGAGTACATCCCTAGCAATCAGGTGTAACTGCTTCAAATCAATAATTTGTGGTTAGCTGCTTAATTCAGTAGACTCACACATATCCAGACCTGTAACATCTTTTGTCCAGTAAATGGGAGTGTCAATGATTGGTTAAAAATCTGACCCTGGGGCAGTGCAGGCTCTTCCAGCCTAAGGCTGCTGTGCTTGTACTGTGAGTTGGCCCCCTGGGTCTCTTTTGGGCTGTGGCACAGTGGCTCCAAGCATATTTCTCCTCATCTGGAATTGTATAAACCTGATTTTTTTTTTTTTTGAGGGAGCCATAGCCTCGCTGTTGACGTGATTTACCTCTGTATGCATTTTCAGATCATGATGTACCATCTTTCTAAGGCTCTCTTTTTCAGAAAGGAAGTGATTTTTTTTTTTTTTCCCCCAGCATAATTTCTGAAATGCAGTCAATCACTATAAAACCAACATAATTCACTATTCCCAGTGCTTACACTTTTGCTTTCTGCAGAAGGATGAGCTCTTAGGAGGCATCATGTGCTGTGCTGCCTCTGACACCATTTGGTCTGACAGTGCCTGGTCATAGTTCTGTCTCCAGTCGCATCTGTGGAAACACTGTCATTGCTTAGTAAACAACCTTAGAGAAGAAAGTTGTTGTGAGAAACGAAAGATGGTTGTATTTGATAGAGTCGTGAATATTGTAATATTTACTGAATGACAGATATTTTGTAGTAGCAATCCTGGAACGCGCTTGAAGAAGTTCATTTCAGTCTTGTGTTTCTCACCCCCTCTCTGCTTTTCTTCTTCCAGATAATAGTAGATGATGATGACAGTAAAGTCTGGTCGCTGTACGATGCAGGACCTAGGAGCATTCGGTGCCCACTCATATTTCTTCCTCCTGTAAGTGGAACTGCAGATGTGTTTTTCCAGCAAATTTTGGCACTGACTGGATGGGGTTACAGAGTTATTGCTGTGAGTATTATCTTGAAACCTTAAATGTGAGAATTGGTATAACTTTATAGCAGGACGTTGACATCTGATGATTAGAGACTAGCTTTCTGTAACTTGTATATTGTTTCAGTTGCAGTACCCGGTGTACTGGGATCACCTTGAGTTCTGTGATGGATTCAGAAAACTGTTAGACCACCTTCAGCTGGATAAAGTGAGTGCCCAGAGATGGATATATAGTTGCCATAAAAGCCTGATGTTTGAAAGTCTCATTTAAGAGCAAATGTATAGTACATGATGCAAAACCAGCCTATAAATAAAGAGGCTGTGTTGCAAGTTTATTTTTGAAACCAGTTTATTTTTGACAGGAAATTCCCTTGAAAATTTGACTAAATTCACTGCTGTTGTAGGCCTATTAAATTGTACTGCCAACTGCATTTTTGTTTTTTTCATGAGATCCTACTGAATTTATCCTTCATAACTCATGTGGTACAGAATACCACTATAAAGTACCTTGGATTGGAAAAAACTACTGAATATAAAGTGAAATGTTCACTTTTTACTTAAGCATGATGAGCACACAGAAATTAGAAATGTGATCAGGAAACACTTCCTTTTTTCAGTATTTATATATAACCTATATTAAAGGGTTTTTTTTGTTTGTTTTTTCCTTTAAAAATGAGCTATAAGGACAAGGTAAAATTTGAATGACTTTTTGTAGCATGACCCTTAAGGGTCACTTACTTCTCAAATGCAACGTGATCTGTTTGTTTTGTTTTTCCTTTTTGAATTAGGTTCACCTTTTTGGAGCTTCTCTAGGAGGCTTTCTGGCTCAAAAATTTGCTGAATACACACACAAATCTCCCAGAGTTCAATCTCTGATTCTGTGTAATGCCTTTAGTGATACTTCCATCTTCAATCAGACATGGACAGCAAACAGGTAAGGAAGACTGAGACAAGCAACGAGATTGGTGGCATTCATATGTTTTCTCATGAAATTTCACACTGATCTGGTTTGACGTGTGTCTAACTTGTTTTCAGCCTGCATGCCTAATGGTGAGGGCTGGAATGCATGTGACTTTTAAAACCACACTATAAAGGAAACAGAAGTTATCACAATTGAGAATGTGGAATTTGACAGACTACTCTTGTATTTATTTCCTGTGATCCTCTAAGGACGTGGTCAGTAAGAATTCTACTTGATTTCCAGCAAAACATTTTAGAGTGAGGAAAGTGTTATTCACCATGTTTAAAATACACCCTTGCAATGCAGCAGCAGCTTTCCAGAGCATTTCAATCACCTATCTGCATGGTTTTTCATCTGCTCTGCTCTTGAAGCTTCTTCACAATTTCATTTGAAATTCTTGCACAAAGTCAGGGCAAGAAAAGGGAGGGCTTAAAAGAAAGCATCTTAATTCTGATTGTTACATCTTGTTACTGTTTTAGCTTTTGGCTGATGCCTGCTTTTATGCTGAAAAAAATTGTCCTTGGGAATTTTGCATCTGGTCCTGTAGATCCTGAAATGGCCGATGGGATTGATTTCATGGTGGACAGGGTAGGTGGCTGTGTACTCCAGTTACTGTAATGTCAATCTTTCTGAGAGATTAGTAGACGGGAGGCTGTAGATACTTCTGCTGCTTTCTTCATTTACTTACCTGGAAATGAACAGTGGGTGGATTCACAGCAGGTGCTGGCTGTGACAGCCCTTGCAATTTAACTGGTGCTTTGACTTTTCTATCTTATTATTCCATTTATTTATGTATATTGGAAGAGAGGTGACTAAGAAAGAGATGGAATAGGAAAAAAGTGCTGAGATGCACCTGTAGGCTATACTCTGGAGGCAGGAACAATCAATTAAATGTTTTAAATATTTGTCTCATGCAGCAAGATATTAAGGTGGAACTATAATCTTCATCTGAAGTGCAGTCATGTTTCCCTTTAAAACTAAGGAGCTGTCTTCTCTTTGGCTCTGTTGTTACTATTGCATTAACTTCCCGCAGTGAAATGTTATTAATCAGTATTTGTCTCTACTGAAAGCTGGAGAGTCTGGGCCAGAGTGAGCTTGCCTCGAGACTTACCCTTAATTGCCAGAACTCCTACGTGGAACCTCATAAAATTCGAGACATCCCTGTAACTATTATGGATGTAAGTTTATTTCAGCTTAATTTTTTAAATATTTTTTTTTTCCAAACATTTCCTCCTCTTGGAAAGCAGGGCCTGGGTATTGTGTTAGCAACTTAATAAATATTTGCAGCATCTAATTTTGTATTTAAATAGCTTTTCTACTGACTGAATAAGAGAGTGGCTCTTCTGTGTTGAATTAATGGCTGTTACTGCACAGAATACCCCAATGTTTACCTATCTGTTAGCTTTCTAGTCACTGATGCTTGACTTGTTTGCTTGTTTTCTGTTTCATTAAAACTGTTCCACAGACAAGCTGGCAACTGCTTCTAGATACAGGATCTGTCCACTTCATTTAATAAGCAGAATCTGACTGGATTCAGAATTAACTGTTGTGACTTGTTGCATAGGTGTTTGACCAGAGTGCACTCTCAACTGAAGCAAAAGAAGAAATGTATAAGCTTTATCCTAATGCCAGAAGAGCTCATCTCAAAACAGGAGGCAATTTCCCTTATCTCTGCAGGAGTGCTGAGGTCAATTTATACATTCAAGTAAGTGTCAGCATTCAAACATAATCTACAAAGGTGTTGCTGAAACAGCAATAGGAAACTTTTTCTGAGCTAGCTTTTTTCTTTGCCTGCCTGATCTGTTTACTCATGCTCCCATATCACCAATACAGAAGAACTGCGCTGCAGGTTGCCATGTTTATCAAGGGTTGGCTTTGGGGGCTTGGTTGCTGCCTGTTTCCTCTGTCCTTTGTCTATACTCCTGTATTGTAGGCCAACAACTTCATCCTCACAGAAAAATTACCCATAAGGAATGTCTCTCATAATCTACACCACTTTCACTGTTATTTTCTATATCCAACAGATTCATTTACTGCAGTTCCACGGTACCCGGTATGCAGCTATTGATCCCTCTATGGTCAGTGCAGAAGAACTGGAAGTCCAAAAGATCAGTCTTCATACCAGCAGTGAGCAAGAAGAGCAGTAGGTTTCTGACTGCCAGTGAAAATGAGGAATCAGTTTGGTGGTCTTCCTGTGTACAATCATCTGTTCCTACTCTGCCTTTCTCCTTGTGTTAGCCGATTATCACTGTGTGATTCCAAGAGGATCAAGTCAGTGAGCTACTCGCGGACAATAAACATTCAACAATGTAATAGGGCATCTGTTTAATTTTTAGTCTCTGAATTCAAGGAAGTATCTTTGAAGACTACAGTTTTAAAAACAAAGACATTTTTGCTACCAAAGTCTTCACTATCATGTTCTTAAGCAGAACAGTATTTCTTTTTATATTTTCACTCAGCTGTATATATTGCCACATGCAGGTTGTGTACTTATAAGCTGACATATATTTTTGTTGAGTATTTGATTTAAAAGATGTTTAAGTGCCAATGTTGCCATCACTTATGCTCTATAATCTGTGTTGCAAGTTAGTTTCTATTTGAAATTTTTAACTTTCTTGCTAGCTGTTTAAAAATGGTTTTCAATAAAACTTCAATTTCAGCAATTGCCTCTTCTACTGATTACAACAGAACAGAAACGTAGCTTTCTGTAGTCTAGGTTTACCTCTACAGATACCTTTTAGAAGTTATGAGAAGTGATATCTTCTGCTTGAACTTGCCTCTTGTATTGAACAGTTCTAATTACAAGGTTGTGCTGGGTTAGCGATGAGTAAGAACTGTGCAGTATTTTTGTTGTTGGATTTGTTTCTTTGTGAATTTTTTTTAAAAGGAGGACTAAGATATAGTGTGCAAATTTAACAGTAAAATTCTGATTCATTGAAATACATACATTACTTCTACTTGAAACACTCTAAAATACAAAAGCTGACGAGTCAAATCTGTGTTCATGAAAACTGTCCTTATGAGAGACTGTAAAATAATCAGTGTTAACATCTTTGAGTTAAAACACTAAAAATCCATGCAGCAATGCTCTGGATGAAAATATCAGCCTCCAGATCATCTTAACAACTTCACTCTTTGTCTCTTAGAACACAGATAACTCCATGCTCATCTAAGCTTTTCAAGTGGCAACCCAGAGATTAAGGAAGTTACCCATCTGATTTATAAATGTTACACCAATGAATGTAAATGATCTTCTCCTTAAAGATCACAGACCATGTAGTCACCTCAACTTTTCTGAACAAATTCCTATGCTAACAGGGAAGTTGAGAACAAATCTAAGACACAAGCACCAGACCAGAAACACAAAACATATGTAAAGAATGTTTCTCAAAACAAAGGCGTTCTCCCCAATTTAGAAAATTGACAATTAAAAACTTGTACACAAAACTGTGATGCTAACAAGTTACAGTAAAATACTGCAGTATTTCCTGATAGTCTCACTTGCCGTGCTGTGACTTACCTCTTATTACAGCATCTGGAATGTATGGAATAGCCAATAAAATCCCTCTTCTTTATAAAGGAGGCATTTAGACTGCTACTATTTGCTGATATCCCTGTAGTTCCAGACCAAGTAGGAAGCAGCAGTGATGCCAACTTTTATGACAAGCCCTGAAGTTATAGCTGCCTTCTGGTAAGTAGCATAGCAAGTGATTGTCCTGTAGCTCTTAAGACAGACAGTGACACCCTTTGGGTGTTACATTGCTGTGCACTTCCTGGGAGAAGCAGGGTCTGCGTTTGCTTTTTTCCGAATGCTTTCTGTAAAAGAATTTTCTCAGCATTAAGGGTTTGTGTGGGTATTGATAACACAGTATGTTTACTGAAGGATGTTTTGATCTGTGTTTACTGGTTGTTCTCGTACTGCAGCCATAAAGCTGTGGCGGGATGCGCTAATTTATCAAGTAACACGAAGAGAAATGACATGTGGAATGGTGGTGAGGGGTGGGACAGCCCATGTGACTTGGTTTCACTTAAGTTTTTCTCTATGTATGCTGTATTAGCAACAGAATTCAGCTAGTGCTTAGTGTGTAATATTTGAAGGAAAACAAAAGTGTTACCTGCTAAATCTCTTCTTCCAATGCCCACAAGACCTTCGTACAATCCCTTGACTGGATTTTCTCCTGCCATGATCGCACCGTGAAGCCAGATGAGCAACATCCTGTGGCCATGCTCCCTGTAGCTTGCAGTACCTAGTGAAATGAAACTGAAACTCTGCATTTTGCAGTCCATAACACTTAGTGAAGTTGATTTCTGACCTCCTGTATTTGAACACCCCTCCTCTTTGGGTTTGAGGCTGTAAAGTACAATTTAGCTTGACTCCTGTTTGGTCGGATTGCTAGATTAACATTAAAGTTAATGGAGGAGGCAATGGACGAGCTTGGGCTTGTCAGGCAACCTTTTACATCAGTACAGAATTTCAGCCTTTGGAGCATAGCTTAGTTCCTTGCTTGCATTACGCAAACTACAGGGGCTCCCTATGGTGACCACCAAACCGGCAGTGATCTGTTTCCAGAACCTGGTGCCACTAAGGCATCTGTTAAATTCCTAACGGGACTTTGCTGTTGTCTTTATTCAGCTTCCTAGAGAGGATAAAGATAAATCAAGTTGTTTTTTTCTGTCCTAAAGAATATTTAATTCAATTTCTGTAATAAGGCCTCACAGATCTGGCAGCACCTCACAGGCACAAAACAATGGACACCCATGCTTGTGTGATTTTTACTCCTAGGAAAAGTGTATCGATATCTCCCCGCTCATTAAATACGTTTTGGTTGCTTCACGTAAACCAGGTTGCTTTCTTCACGCTTCAATAGTACTGCAGACCTTTGTCCTGGAAATGCAGTCCAAATGAAGTACAGAAAACATCTGGGCAATGTTTTATACCTGTCCATTGTTGCTCAATGGCTCTAATGTGCGCATCAGTGAATTTCCAATAATGTGCCAGCTTCTTCCATTCACCGGGTTTGAGGTATTTAGTAGCTAACCTCCACATTACTGAGCGAATGTGCTGTGTTTCCACCCTGTGATCTTGCTTAAAGGTCAAGTGCTTTGCCACCCAGGAGTTGGAGTCACTGTTCAGGTTGTCCTGCAAAGCCAGAACAGGAGTTTCAGTGTGGGATATTGCAGAATTGCTATCAAGAGTCTTTTGTGGGATAAGATGCAGTTTGGTGTGTCCTGCTGCTTTTATGTTGGAATTCAGCTTTCCTGCTGGCATTGAAGCGTGAAACTGTATCTTGTTCTCATGTCAATCTACAGTAGGCCTGTCTTGTTGAGGCTGACAACCTCAGTGAAGCTGGGACATTAATGATCTATTCTGTTGGTTTTACTGACCTCAGCCCCATCGTGCTCCCTGGGCCAAGACCTGCACATGCTCTCCTGCTATCACTGAAGCTTTTTACATAGTTGTCATTCTGCTATCTCCCACATACCCATCTCTACAGGTTGCTACGAGCTCATTCTGGTGCAGCACATTTCTTTTATTCTTGTTTCACTCTACTTTAATGATGCATGTTAACAAATACAGTTAATAGCAGCTTTGCTGTGGAAGCCCACGCAAATCACAGTTTGCATTTCTATAGCACCTTTTATCTGGGACTTATATGAAGAATCATTTAATCAGATCTCCTTGCTCCCCTAGAACACAGGCATGTGCTCACCTCCTTCGCCTGACAGACTGCAAGCAGGATAAATGACTTTGCCTAGGGCTACATGGGAAGCCCATGCAAGGGCCTGACACACAGCTATATTTCTGTGCCTACACCACAGGCCTATGCCTTCCTTTCTTCCTTTCCCTTCCCTTCTACAGTATTGTGTTTCCTGGTAGTGGAGAATACACTAAGTCCATGAAGATGCAAGGAATGTGGTGTTCAGCTGTGCTTGTAACATGCCCTCTGCTCAAACTGTGTTGGGCACAGATCTGGGACTTGGAGGAGGGGCTCAGGTTGAGCAGCTGTACCCTACCCACAGGAGACACCGCTGTCCCACACTGGGAAACACCAGAGGAACAGCCCCAGCTGTGGGGAAGCTTGAGAGGGAAGTTGGTTATATGATTCCAACAAGAAACAATCACTCATCTTTCAAGAAATGATATTTGTAAGAGGTGAGGTGTCCCCCACTGCTGTAACTCCCAAGGTCACAGTTGTTAACCTCAGCCAAGCATTTACCTATTCAGTGCTTCAGTTTCTCCTTCTGGGAAAAGGAAATAATTATACCCCACTCTCTTCTACAAGGCTTTGGGAAAGCTGCCAAAGAATCTTTGAAAACCCCTGTTCACTTCACCACAGCCTGAAGCTTCTAACAACAGAGGCTTTTTAAAAAACTAGAAAGCCTTAAGTAGATGTGGTTGACATGCTGAGGGCTTTTGTTTTCTTTTAAATGAAAGCTGAGGTCAGGCTGTCATGGAATGTCCTGCATTTCTTTTTCTTTTTACAGTTGGTAATGTGGAGTCTCAGTGGAGAAGATAAAGCTACATCTACCTTGTAAAACACAGGGTATGGTGGTATAAGCTGCTCACCTTTTCCCATTTGTAGAACCGATCGGCCTTGATAATCATGTCTGCCAAGTTGATGTGATTGCCTCGGGCAGCAACATCCAGAGATGTTTTTCCTTGCTGAAATCAGAAGGGGAAAAAATGAGCTGGAAAAGACCTAACTATGCTCACCTGGCAGTCATTAACAGCAGGCAGCTGATCCTATTGAGCAGTGTACCTAGCTGTGACGAAGGATCATTATTCTCCATCTGTAAACCATGTCTCAGATGTGAGTTACCTTCAACTTACTGCATGCAAGGCTTGGGGAGTCATTTTCCAAGATCTTCAGCATTTCCTCTGCTGCCATGGGAGAACTGTCAGCTTGGCAGCAGCATCTGGGAATGCATCCTGTAAATCACAGTGGATTGCAGGATGCTTTCAGGCACCCAGCAATATGGGTGCTATCTTCAACAGATTAGCTCAGCTGTACAATCCAAGGCATTTTACAGCCTTTTGCATAGCAGGTCTGCTGATGCACAAAGCTGAAGTGGTCTGTGCAACCTCATTAACTTTATAGGATCCACAGTGTGTGATTAAAAATGGACTTGTGGGAAAAGCACAGGTGGACGGGACTATGAAAATGTAACTACACTCCTTACATGAACATAATTTTGGATAAAGTGATTGGGCAGTGGGGAGAGCGTTGTATGTGTATCTCAGAGCACACAGAAGAAAGGCACAAGATTAGCAAGCTGCATGAAGGAAGGTGAGCCAGCCCAGCCATCAGGCATGTGAAGGATTCTAGTCTCAGATGTGAGCAGAAACCCAGTTTCACACAGAGAAGTGCAAATGTGTTCTCTGCACTGAGCCTTGCTGTGATTCCACAGACTGCTGAAAGATGACAAATGTTTATTGTAGCTGAAGGCTGTTTCAGCCAGGTGGCTTTGCATCTGCTTTTGTGTGCTTTAACACATACATTAATGGAAGACACTACATAAACCTCTGCCCAAGCCCCCTTCAGCATTTTCTAGGCACATGACAATGCTTTTGGGCTGCACACAACATGCATGACTCCTCTACAATTCCCTTTTCTTTTTAATTTAGGGGCTAAAACCCAGGACACTGGTACCAAATTTAAGCAAGCCAGATACTTTAAACCTATCAAAATGTACACCGTGATCCCTGAATTATATTATTTACCATTCCTCATTCCTCCATAATGCCTTTGATATTAATGTACACAGTATCTCAAGCAGAAGTAACATGAACTGAAGCAGATTTTAGAGGAAATTTTGCTCACTGTGTGAACTGTTTTCTATCTTCCTAAGAACCAGTCACTTCCATACTGGAAAAGGCATCAAAACAACCTACTCAGTAATGGGTCCAGACCTTATCCCTGGAAGTACCCAGATTTTAATCTTATCCCTAGCACTTCTTGAAAATTAGGAATAGTATCTACAAAATGACAAAGATCTATTCAATCCATGGAGACGTTTACCTTGTCCGTTAGTTTCAGATTTACACCGGCAATGAGAATCATCTCAGCGATGTCCTGTCTGCCGTACTCTGCAGCGATGTGAAGTGAGGTCTGCTGCCTCTGCATAAGAAGGGTGAAAGGAATAAATTTCAAAGAGGCACAAGCATGAGGCTGTGAAGATAGGACAGAACAATACTGGATGGAAGTGCTGGAAGAACACTGTCAGCTCTGCCTTCCTTTCCTCTCCAAACCTTTTTCAACTGAGACACAAATCCCTCCTACCTTGAACTGACACTGGGTTCCTCAAGCCGAGCCAAGGTCTGTCCCTGTCCTAGCACTAGGATGCCTCCCTGATGACATTTCAGTCTGAAGAAAGAACCTCTTCAGTTTCATACATCTCCTGGGGCTCACTTGTAGGAATGTTTTATTTCATGTTATTTAAACATTTTCTGTAGGCAAATAGTTTGGCAAGGAAGGAAGGAACCTGTGCCAGTTCTTTGTTCTGAGGACAAAGGATCTGTTTAATGTGTACACACTGCAATCTGTATGCACCTTGGAATTATTTAATGGAAAAATTAAAAATCAAACACAAAACATGGCAATTGTATGGTTGTATGGAGAGAACATCACCACAAGAATGAATATTAACCAAAACAACAGAAACAAGCTACAAATTTGTTAATAAAGCCCCTCATTCACAAAATTATAATCAGTCAAGACAACCAGCTACCTTCAGGCTTACTTCCCATTCTCAGTTCCCAAAACATTTTGGGGAGTACCTTCTGGCCTGAGATTTCAGCCACCTGATTCCAGCATAGAGGGGAGAGTCTATGCCATGTCTCTGTACACAGGTCTCAGGGACATGGCACAGCCCACACGATGAGTGAGTACTATCAAGAGATTACCTCACTGCAGCACTCGGTATCATTTCACAGGTTTCACGTTTCCTAAATTACGCTTCCAGCTTCTCCCCATTTTAAAGCACTCCTCTTTAGTCCTGTCCCCAAGGTGATCAAATCTTCCACAAAATGGGTTCCCATTTCAAAGGGGAAAAAAAAAAAAAGAGAGATGCGGACTTACATTATCTGGAATGTCAAGGTCACACTCCGCATCAATAAGGAGCTTCACCAGTGCTGGGAAGTTCTGCAGTACCGCAATGTGTGTCGCTGATGCATTTTGCTGTACAAAAAGGAAGCTGTGTTTAGAAAGCACTCACCTCCATGGCATCAAAAAGACTGCACTGTGTCTACAGTGTCCAAAATAAGACAACTGCCAGCCTGGACTGGGGGGTACTGGAGATACTACCCCATAAGCACAGGCTCCACAGCAGCACTGGTCTTTACAATGTTGCTTTGTGCTCTTGAACAGCTTCACCAGCTGTCTTTGCCTATTAGTACAGAATGAGAGCAATGAGTGGGACTTACATGATTAACAGCATCTATGTGAATTCCTGCATCCACAAGGATCCTGGCTACCTCCTCATAGCCATGCAGTGCTGCATAATGAAGACAGTTCATTTTCTTCTGAGAGGCACATCAGAAAATACAGGTATTAGTCAGGGCTTCTTCTCAGAAGCTGCATTTGTTACATACTACTAGTATGTACTACTAGAATTAGTAAATCTATACAGATCACCTCCACAGCTCCCTAATCCCAGAGCAGCTTCATATAGCTCTTTGTACAAAGCCACATGGTCTTTCATCTGCACTCTCTGCTCTACTTCTGCCAATTCCAATTTTCCTAAGGCAGGCCTGAATCTAAGACCTTTCTACAGGTACCCTGTCATGATAGCAACAGGAGTATAAAGGAATCTGCAGAGCAGGACCAGCCTCTGAGATCAAGAGGCTCTCTCTAGAGACTTAAATGATTGCACAAAGGGCTTCTCCACGCTTACACTACATCACATAGCCACTCTCCAAAAGAAAGCTCGAAACTAACCCTGCACAAGTTGCTGGCTGTACCAACACGGTTGCACAAGCTGTGCAGGTGCAGTGGCCACACCAGAGAAAGCTTCTGAAAAAGAAGTCACCTCCACAGAGCTCACCTGAGTTTGGGCATTAACATCAGCACCTGCTTCCAAGAGCAACTTTACACAGTCAATGTGACCTCCCTCAGCAGCCAGGTGTAAACATGTAAGTCCTTCCTGGAACAAGGCAGGACAAGAGAAGCAAAAAAGGAAACATACTGCTCTTCTGTAAGCAAGGACAAGACGAAGTAGTAGAATAAGCAAGTCTCAACCGTATCTTCTGAATCCATGACATGTTAAAATAACAACTCTGAGGGCCAGAGATATTCAACTGATTGGTAGGAAAATAACAAACACAATTATCTGTCACTAACAGCACTGCTCTGTCCTTATGCCAGGGGAAACAGCTGGCCCATTGGCCACATTGCTTCTCCCTTTTTCTTCTGAGGGCTGCAGCTCATTTCTTTGCAAGAAAGCAGCAGAATTCCTAGGTGAGTTCATCTAGTTTTATTAATGCTTTTGTAGAGAGGGCAGCTATTCTGGGGGTGACAAATGCCACCAGTTACTAAAATTGCTGGTTTCCTTTTTCTTTCAGATCTTAGTGACAATCAAATGTACTTTGGAGGGACTGTAACCAAATAAGACTAAAAAAAAATAGCTGATAAACTTAATTGGAAGTGTGCCGTGGAATAAATACTAGCTTAACTGAGCCAATATTTGCTATCTAAGTCATTAACTGTGTTCTAGCCATAGAATTTTCTGAAGCAGGTCTATCAAAGAGAGATCTCAAACAGAAGGGCCATATGTTCAGTGGCTAAGTCAATACTATAAAGCACACTGAAGTTGAGTTTATAACACACTTAATAACTATTTAGGCACTTGAATGTACAAGGGTCAGAGAGAAAAAGGGAGATAACAGAGTGATAAGGTAGGTCAGGAGGTACAACAGAAAGAAAATGAGACACTTTAAAATTGGATACTGGTCCAAGAAGGATGTTGCTTTTCACTGATACTCTGCAAGCATAACCTCCTTCTAAACACATACGTTTTAGATAAAATCAGTTATCTTCTAAACCTCAACAGTGATCATTCAGCCTGATGACTGTGGCAGGAGAGTATTTCTAGAGATAGAAAGAGCAAAACTCACGTGATTTCCATTTCATTAAAGGTACTTACTAAGTTCTTTTCATCAAGGTCCACTCCAATATCTACAATCTTCTGCAGCACAGAAAGATGTCCATTTTTAGCAGCTAAATGCAATGCTGTATCCTTTTCCTGAAAGCAAACATCATTTCATACATACACACACATACATACACGCTTATACTTATATCATAGAGTGTTTATACAACATAATTTTCCAGTGTACCCAAGAGTGACTGAAGAAGAGGCCTTAACAAGCAGTAACAGTCTGAAACAATCTTATATTAAGAGCAGCATGAAGTCAAGAAACCCAGCCATCTTCAAGTGGAGTATGGTCCACCAGGCTTGCTGGTGTATCTGCCTGCAAAATTCTGGAGAGAAATCCAGCATGGACTGAGGAGCAAATGGCTTGCAAGTAGACAGGGAAGAAAAGTCCTGACATATCACAACCACAGTTAGAAATGCTGACAACTTGCCTGCACTGACCTTATTTGGTATCCTATGCCTGACTCTCGCATCCTCTGATTCTTGGATTTTATATTCCCTTGTGAGTGGTTTTATGCCCATACCTTGTCTTTAGCACTGTGAGAACAACCCTGTCGGATCAGGAACTCCACCACCTCCAGCTGACCATGTTCTGCAGCCAGGTGAAATGCTGTCCTGTCCATCTTTGAAAGAAAGCAGAAAAAATAAATACAGCCCAACAAGGCTGAGAAAGCAGAAGATCACATCACCTGCTGCAGGCACCCAGTTCTCAGCACAGTTACTGTCCATGTGGGCAAAAAGTGTCACACTTCTAAAATAGTACTCTTTTATTCTGCTGTTAACTTGTATTCTGCTTTACTTAGGGTTAAGCTAACAACACAAGCTGAGCAGAACTACAGACCAATGTTCACAATTCTGTCTCACAAAATACTGGAAAGGACATGCTTATAAAAACAGAGAGTAAAAAGCTTACTAATAGCAACCAAGGATCATACAAAATAGAGAAATAATATCTGAGACATCAGTTATCAAAGCAAGTCAGAATCTCTTCTGGGGAAAGGTAGATCTCATGTTGCTCCATTTAGCCTCCAAGGACCAGAATGGGGATCATTCTAGGAACCACGAGTGCCAAGGAGCAGAAAAAAAAATCTGTGCCAGCTCCTGTGTGTTCCAGTTTTCAGGAACAGATCAGCCATTGCTGGAACATGCTGGGAGAGAGTCACTCTTGGTTGTAACAAATGGCAACATTTTTGCTAAGCTCAGCAGAGCAAGATCACACCTAGTGAAACAAATGAGCAAAGGGAGTTCCCACCGTGTCTGTCTGATCAACACACACATCTTCCAGGTCCTCCATGATGAATTCCATCACTTGGATGTGTCCCCTCTGTGCTGCACAATGAAGCAGGTTCCTGCCATTCTGGAGAGGAGATCAAAAACAGTTTGTTTAGCAAGTTGAAGACTGAGGGACAGTCTCTTTTAACAACTTATTCCTGCTAGCAATGACTCATCTGAAGTCTCCCTGCATCTTCAGAGCTGTACTAGTATGTACTGCAGATAGACAAGTTATGACTGAAGTATTCATGCTCCTTTCCCCATCCAAGGTTTATTTTAAAAAGCATGGGCTGCTGATTTGTTAAACCCATTTCCCAGTTCTGTAACACCTTCCGTGTCAGCATTGCAGAAACTTGAGTTGAGAAAGCCTTGTACATCCCTATGGCTACAGTGATAACATCTGTTTCAGAAATAAGTCTAGGCTTGGAAGTGAAGATGGCTTCACCTAAGGTCACCCCATCAGAGAGATGATGTTGTCACACACAATTACCTTGGCTAATAGGTAAGTCTCTCTCTCTCTTCCTGTCACTCTCTGGCTCTGCACGACAAACCCAGATGCAGAGACTCTCACCTTATTAACACAGTTTATCTTCGCCCCAGCATTGACGAGGATATGCAGGACACGGAGGTGGCCAAACCAAGCAGACAGGAGAAGTGCATTCATTCCAAACTGGGCAGAAGAAATGAGAAATACGTACAGCCAAACTGCAGACCACTACCATTCCCACTGTAAAGCTAAGCTGTCCATGAAGCTCCCATTTAGCCCAATTACTATTATTCCTGCCACCAATGGTCTCAACAGCTGAGCAGAGACATGCCTCTTAACTGCCACTTCCTAGTCAATGGTGTCTATTAGCCTGGTTGTTATGAGGAAGAGAGAACTTGACAGCTGTCACAGCATTTCCACAAGCCTCATCAACATGATGACAAGAAGCTAAGCATTCCTGTGCTATACAGAAAATCTTGCATCCTCCCAGACATTTTCCTGGTCACTGTGCTTGCAGAAAAAAAGGCCAGAAGACAAAGCACAGAGGCACTCTAAAATGTACCTAGCTCCAAAAAGCCACTACACCTTTGCAGAGAAGCCACAGCTTCTCAGGCACCACATGCCTTGTGCCATCCACTCAAAACTCAAGTTCAGTCTTAGCCAGCCCAGCACCCCCAGCAGTGCACACATTTGCAGGATGAGCAAGGGATGTTTGCCTTCATACACTGTCCTCATCATCCACCGGTACATCATGGTCCAGGAGCAGTCGCACAGCATCCACATGTCCAGCTCCTGCGGCCCAGTGCAAGGCAGTTCGGTCTGTCTGGAAGAGAACAAAGGAGCAAGCCAAAGCTTATGTATGCAGAATGCATGCATTTTTACTACCCTCCTTGAAGACCCAAATCTGTGCAGTTTTCTCTGGCCACAGCCTCTCTCTCCTTGCTCTGTAGATAGTGACATCACTGGCTCCAAACAGAACCATAAATTACTACCCTTTGTCAGTGATTGCAATCTTTCAGTCTGCCCAGCATGCCACTTCTGTGGCTTTCAAGTGTGCTGTGAAACTGCCCAGTTGCCACAGGTTCTATTTGGCACTGGGCCGTGTACTTCAAAGCTTTGGCCAATTGAGCAGCTAATGAGGAGAGCAGCGTAACAGAGCTGTAGTTCTCAAACACACTCAGCACTTTCGGCAGCTTGGAGGCAGGAAAACCTGGGACTTACATTGTTTTTGGCTTTGATATCAACCCCTCTCTTGATGAGCTCCTCCATCCTGGCCGTGTCATTACGTTTCGCTGCATCATGGAACTCCTTCTCTGAATGAAGCACTGCAGCAGAGACAGAAGAGCTGGTACTGGAACAGTGCTGGCACGGCGCACGAAGCAGCATGCCCCAACAAACCTCCCCTTCAGCTAACCAGCCCTCGTGACTTCAGGGAAGGAAGACAGCATAAAGATTCCTTCAGCAAGAATCCCAGCCATACAGATGCTGGCATGTTTGCTGGATTCATCTTCACCTGTTATCTCCCCTTCTCTGAGCACCGCACATCAGTGCTCTTCCAGTTCTAATTCAGTATCTCCTGTTTGTAGGGACTTGTTCTAGCCTCAAATCCTTCTGGTCCATTACATCCGGTACCCTCCAAGCCCAGAACTGACGTGAGGACTCAAGCAGAAGACACAGGCTCCTCCTCCTGTCACTCCACTCACTACCTGCTGCTCTACCAGGATGCCCTTACACAAGGTTCTTCTTTCCTGCAATGTGAACCAGCCTGGCAGCACACAACCACTGTCCAGCTGTGATTAGTGTTGCATCTCCTAATACACTGTGGCAGTTCTGCACATTAATTTACAAAAACGGCAGCATTTGTCCTGCACAGCAAGGCATAATTTAAGCGTGTTTACTCTCCATGCTGGGCCTTGCCTCAGCAATCTTCTCCTTAATCGAACAAACCCTCCTGCCAAGAAATGAGAGCAATGAGACTCTGGGCCTGCTGCAGCCTGACAGGGAGGCTCTCAAGGCTTTTGGCAAGGCTGCTGCCAGCCTTTGTCAGATTCAGTCTCTGCCCTAATAGTTTTAGAGAATTCTTTAGAGAAGTGATTGAGTCAGACCCTCAGCCTGTCACATCCTGCTGGAGAGCTGGCACAGATGCTCTGCTCTTTTCTATTTTTTTCTGTAGCTCTCAGGCTGCTGTTTGAGGATCGCAGGGGATCAATGCAACTTCTGTTTGTTGCTTCCCCCTCCTCAAGAATACATGCTTGTGTCAACCAAACCTGCTTATGTTTTAACCTGAATGTAAGTCTAGGTATTATTCTTCAATCACACTCTTTTGCTGCGGCCTGACACACACCATTTTGATTTTCAAACCTAGTATCTATAGGCATGTCAGGATCGTACAGGATTGCCACTCTCTGGGAGCACAACCATCTTCTCTGTTTTGCTCTGTGCCACTAAAGGTGCCCCAGTCTAAGAAAAGGTCCTCACAGGTGCACAGCTTCAAGTGCTACACTAGACAGCAGATCTAAACCCACCCTGCAAATGCAGAGCATCAGGAAAGTGGTTCCGTTTATGCTCTTTCAAAACACCTTCCAAGCAGCTCTGCTCTGCACTGGCTCCCACAGCCTGAAGACTGCAGGAGTGACAAGGCTGCCTGCATTAACCAAAAATCAACCCCAAAGGACCCAACAGACAAGAAGGAAATGCTGGGCTATGTAGGGATGGTTTTGCTCAGGTTCGGTTATTTCATTTGTATTGATTAACTCTGAGAATGTTGGAAAGCAAATGATGGCAGGTGGGTTCTCAGTTGTAATTAAGCATAATTCTATTCACTTGATTGCTGATCTAGATATGGATAAGCCTCTGCCTTAGCATTATCTAATGTAAATCAAGTGGTTTTGAAGACCTTCCATTAATTCTGTGTTGCTGCAAACATATAGGCCTGACACTTCATTACTACTGAGAAAATGTTACCAACTACAGACAAACCACAAGCCATAGAGAGGCATCAGAACATTTCATTGTCCCATTCAGGAGATAAAGAAGAGACTTTCAGTCGTAGTTAAATGAATGCCTTAATTTCTGAGGCAGAAATGCCCTCAATGAACACACAAAGCACAGGTGACTCGCTAAGAGGTGCCAAACCGCCACTTGACTCACTCTCTCCTCTAACGGCCAAGATAAAGCAATAAATCTAGGATCTCTAAGGCTGCAAAAGCTGAAATTTATTTATTTTCAGCAATATAGGAGAAACATCTGGATGGGATGATTGCCTATTCAGCCTCAACGTTGAGGAAATTATCCCTGTAAATGTGGATGTGTAAATGTGTGCCTCATCATGGCACACACCTGCCCCACAAGCACCATTTCTGTGCATTTCATGTTCTCCTCTACTTTTTGAGCTGAGGTTCAGGGTACAACCACCCCTAGTGTGCTGCATATGAGTTCAGTGATCCCAAACAGCACAGAAAACGCTTTAAACACTTTACCCTCAGTGCAATGCACCAACGAGCAGGCAGCTTATTATGCAAGAGGGTTAAAAAAAAAAAGAAAAAGAAAATGCAGTAAAGGAGCAGAAATGCAGGCACAGGAACATGCTGAGAGACTGCTCAGGGTGGCTGGAGGCCGAAATGCAGAATTTGGGGTACATATACAGCACCTCAGGGGTACACAGCGCTTTAAAGCAAAAGCAACCTGCTCTACACCTAGCTAAGTTCTGAATGGAATTTTGCATCTTCAATTATTCCTAAAATAACTTCCGTGAGAGGGTAATCACGCGAGGGAGGAGGGGAATCCTTATTGTTCTTAAAACCATAATTAGGACGGGGTGAGGGGGATCTCACAGCAGCCCGCCTCGCAGCTTCCACAGACCCCCACAGCGCGCGCAGCGTCGCTCCCGCCCAAACCCCCTCCTCACGGCTTTCCCGCCTCCGCCCGCCGGGCAGCGCCCGCCGCGGCCCCACTCACGCGTGTCGTCCTCCGACGCCAGCTCGTCACCCATGTCATCTCCTCACGGGAGGGCGGGCACAGCCTCGCCGCCTCATGGGCGGGCCGACTGCCAGGCTGCATCGCCGCAGAGCGCCTCTTTCGCTGCTGTTCAAAGTAAGCTAAACGGAATATTGCTGTCGTTTCCACACACACCGCCGTTTGAAAAGCAGAGCGGCTGTAGGGGCTTGCCAGTTCTCATGCAGTTGGCTTCCTCATAAAGGGGAGAGGAAGTTGGCCTTGAGTCAGCAATCTTTTTTATTATTATTATTATTTTATTTTGCTTTTTGTTTTTTTGTTTGTTAAAATAGGCTGTTGTGGAATGGCTTCAAGGGACAAACCCCAGGCTTTGGAGTCAGGGCTCCGTGCCATGGCTCCTCAGCCCGGTGCTGCCCTCACCTCAGAGTGTTCCGCTTCAGTGCCCTCACTAATATGGTGCTATGGGTGGTTTAATTCTGTTTCCACACCAATTTGAGGCTTTTCTTTTCCTGTGGGAAATACACAGTGGGTTGTTGTGTTGTTTTTGTGTTGGTATTTTTTTTTTTTCCTGAGTGTAATGTTCAGGGTTTGGCATTTCCTCACCATGTGGCCAGGGTACAGCAGAAGGTGCAGAATGGGGTTAAAACAGTTCTTTAGTCATGGTTTGAGTTAATTCTCGTTTCAGCATCAGGATCTAGTTTTGTCTTTGATTTCCTCTTCCCTTCTGATAATTCTAGGAGGAAGGAACCAGATAGTGGTTGAGCTGAGGATAGGGGAAGGATCAAATTCCTCTTGGGGAAGTCTGAGGCAAGCAGAAAAAAACAGGGTCCAAAGCAGCAGTGAGTGTGTGAGGACACAGAAATGGCAAAGCTGGCTGCTTGGCTGCTCAGCCTGGCCTGGTGGCCCTGCTCTGAAGTGCCAGGAGCCTGGGCAGATGCTGTGAAGAACTCCCAGCACATGCTTTTGTTTTACCTGACATCTCCTTATATTTTCTATGCTTTCTTGTGTTTGCTTGCGCTCTGTCATGCCTTTAATACGGGGTGACACCTTGAGTGATATATTGGCTTGTTTGAGTAAATGCTATTGTTTGTTGGTCTTCAAGGAAGACGCTGTGGAGAGAAAGGAATAACCTGTTCTGTAAACCTGGAATGGGCAGGACTGGGAAGCATGAGCTTAAATCTCAGTAGGCAGGACTTCAGTTTCTTCTGCATGTAGCTTTCCAGTGGCCAAAACAAAAGAGGGGAGCAGACTGCACGACAGAGTTTCCTTTGCTGCTGATCACAGGGGAGAGGGGCCCATCTTGGGGTAGAAGTGACTTTGTGAGGCCCTTTCTAGCCCTGATGCTCTGCTTTCTCTGCAGCATCAGATTTGCATTCCCTCCCTGCACCATACCAACTGGCTCCGTCAGACTTCATGCTTTTCCTGGTCCCCTCTCCTCCTTAGAAGGAATCCTTAGAGGAACCATCTAGATGTGCTGGACGACCGGTTTTGGCTGAGAGCACACAGAGATCACGGCGACCACATGAGGGTGCCAGTGCTGTTTACCTGCCGGGATTCGCTGTGCTGAGCAATGAACTCAAGGCTGCAGCTGGGGCTGTCCTCGGGTTCAGACCAGGCTTAGGGGGCACCACTGTCCTGGGAATCCTTGTGCAGGTTTTAGCTGCTCCTACATGTGCTGAGATGCAGTGAAGCAGAACCAAGGGATGAAGAGATATAGAGACCCTTTACTAAAAGAGAAATGTCTGTGGGCACAGCTACACCCCATGCAGGCACACCAGAACTAATTAAAGGCCTGGGCTGATCTGTTGGTTTCTATCTCATCAAAGGCACCCTGATGGGACTGTGCAGCCAAGTGCTGCACTGGTGCAGCTGTCTTGCTGTGGGACCACTGGCAGCAGTTGCAACTGCGAAATGGAGAAGAATGCCTATTGCCTTGGTAGACCCTAATTTCTAAAGTGAACAGAAGATTGTGTAGGGGTCTATGGTTAGGTGCTGGTCCCAGAGCTTAGGATTTGGGTTTTGTTTTCCTTTTATTCAAATTGAATTTAAAAAGCCCCAAAACTCTCAGTGATAGGAAAATCAAACATAAGGGCTGCCTGGATAAAGGAAAAGCCCTTCTGTACAATAGCTCAGTGGGTAAAGCATCCTCCCCTAGGAAAGTGGAAAGCTAGGTTTGATCCTCTCCTCTGCCAGAGGGGAGATGCAAACCCTGGGCTACACAGGACCCCAGAGAGTACTATAAGCAGCAGGCTGCAAGCATGAGTTTTTCTTGCTTTTTCCTGTTATTTTAAATAATTAATGATTTGATGAAGCAGTGAGTTTAGAAGGCAGGTGTCCTGTCTCCCTGGAGAGGAGTCTGTACACCCGGCTAGACAGAGACTTGCTCTCTCACAATGAATATTTAAGTGTTTTATACAAATTGGAACAGAGCCAGCAGGAATGACTGAGAAGGACTGAGCCTTCCCCAGTGGGTACCCTACTGCCTGAGGGCTGGGGAAACAGCACTGAATAGGGCAGAGAATAATCCCTGCTTGTGTGTACCCACTGTGCCCAGCTCAGCAACCTCCCAGCCTTAGGTGACACCTCTGGCTTCTGCTACTCTTTCGCTTCGCTAGAAGAGATTCAGAGATGGAAAGCTGTTTGGACTTAACCTGTCACTGTTAACATTGCTGTCTGCACCTCTCCCAGAACCTGAATCAGCTAGGGTTGATCTCCTGCGGCTTTTCTGCTGCTTAATGCTGACCTCAGAGAGAAGTAGCACAGATGCACTGGAAGGTTGCATCTGCAGGCTTGGGTGTTTCCAGAGGGCAGAAAAAAAGCAGTGTAGGCAGTTTCTTCCCTCCTTATAAAGTAGGTACGTTTTCCGGTGTGGAAGGGGTAAAGACTTTCTGCTGATACTAAATACAGAATGTTGCAAGGATTTATTAACATGCTGAACACTTGCCTAGCGATCCATTTATTAGCTAACAGAACTAAAAGAGCTTTTGGATTTTTCCACTAATGTTGTACCAAACTGAATGCCAGTGGGAGGTGATAATTTGAATTCTTCTTGCAATATATTCTTGATATTGACCCTGTCTTCAGAAAGGTGTTAAAGTCTTCGACTTTATTTCACTTGAAGAAAAATTTTAGTTAAACTGGCTACGTGCTCTTTCTTGCTTAAAAGGGAAGCTCTCTGACATACCATTTTGTGCCCAATTTTTATGTGTTAGTTTAGAATAATCATTATTTTCAATCTCCAGCTTTCAAAAATTATGAGTCAGGTTGTTTAAATCCATGCCATGTTAAAATGTGCCTCTGTTTGCCCTCTGGTTTAGTTGTATACACAGTGATTTTAAAGTCAGTAAGATTTGCAGCTAACCATGTAATACAGCCCACAAACCTGTATGTGTTTATGCAGAAACAGTTGCTTACCAAAAGGTTTAGCAAATTGGACTTTAATTTATAATCTTCCTTTGGAAGCAAAACTAGAAGGTGACTCCTCTTGCCTGCAGCTGATTGCAGCCCAAGAACCCAAGCCACTGCTACCCTGGAGCTGCCCTCAGTCAGGCAGCTCAGACAACAGCCTCCAGCCCTGCAGGGTTGTCTTCTCTGGCATATGCTGCCACAGTCAGGAAATTGAATATTGCATGGGAAAAGAGACGGCGATCATCCTCTATCTGTGTTGATGGTCTGTCTTTACATGACTGGGTGTAAAATGGTACACAGAGGGTGGTGACGCACTGGAACTGGTTGTCCAAGGAGGCTGTGGATGCCCCATCCCTGGAGGCATTCAAGGCCAGGGTGGATGTGGCTCTGGGCAGCCTGGTCTGGTGGTTGGTGACCCTGCACATAGCAGGGGGGTTGAAACTTGATATCACTGTGGTCCTTGTCAACCCAGGCCATTCCATGATTCTATGAATATGCTGACATGGCCGCTGTAGGCTCTACATGGCAGCACCTTAACGAGTTCCCTTGGCACTGTGCTGTGAAGCCACCAGTGATGCTGTGGGGAATTGTATGTCTGTGCTGCTTTATGTCCCTGCTGTGGGTATGAAAGGGAATAACTGTACAACCTTTGTGTCTAGGTTTGCAAATTGCACTTTCAGATTTGTCTCATTAGAACAGAATACATGTTAGGGCTCTGTCTACCTGTCTTCTTGTGTGGCTTTATCTTATTTGTTATCTGTCTGGGCCAAGCTTTTAGCAGTCCTATAGATGAGGTTATTTTTGTCGCTTTCTTTTTTAGCTGTTGCTGGGACCTGCTACAGAGCCAAAAATCTGGGAATATCCCAGCAATGCTCACAAACATCATTTCTGTAGCCTCTTGCAGTCAGACATATGAAGCTTTCAGAAACCCTGGAAACCTGAGGAGACTCCGCAAGCCCACTCTGGAAGCTTGAGAAGAGATCCATCACTCTCCTCAAAGGCTGTATTCATCTGCTTGCAAAGCTTCCACAGAGGAGCAGCTTGTTAGAGGGACCTGTGGAGCTTGAAAAATGTGCCAGTAATAATTCAGGCCCAGTTCTGAAGTCAAATATTTAGTTAAACAGGCTGTGTGATGACTGGATTAAACACAGTTGGCATCTGAGCAAGCTTGTCGCTTCATTTTTTTTGTCAATGTCCATCTCACAAGCCTATAATTCAGTTTTTCCTGTCTTCCCAGACTCTGCTTATCCTGTGTAGCCTTTCAGACAACACAGAATGAGGTATTTCAGCAGAGCTGCTGCTTCTAGCTCAGAAAGCAGCCTGTACCACAAAATGATTTTCTCTGTCTTCAGACTTAGGATGAATCCAATATTTTGGATTTGGGGTGAAATCACATGTTAGAGAAATTGTTGTTTGTTTGTTTGTTTTTAAGTAAAAGTCTCAAAGATGCCAGGAAATGTCAGAGAGGGCAGTTAAACAAGTCTTGCCTGGCAAGATGCCATATGGGCTTGACACAGATAGTTCAATCCATGTTAACAGCTACTGGAAGTTGGAATTGGTGATTTGAACTTTCCTGTCCTGTCAGTGCCACTTTCCAAAGCTCATAGGCCTTTAAATCCCTTGAAAAGATAAATGGGCTTAAGCTTCTGTGTAGCTTTGAAAGTGAAGCTTACACTCAATTAACACAGTCGGCAGGGTTGTTCCCGATGTCCAGGGCACTGTTGTTGATCTCTGCTCTTCACACAGTTTACTGGCATGATTTCACTGCATCTTCCAACTCAGTTTATTCTCCTTTGAATTGTAGTGGAAATGTTAAGTCACGGCCTGAACCAGTGATTGAGCGCCTGGTGGGAAGGCAGGGCCAACCTGGGAGAAGGCTGGGAGATCACTGGTGTGACAACCTCAATCCCACAGTGATCACCAGGTCACAGCAGTCCTGTCCTTGTTTTGAACTGTACTTCTTGCAAGCAGAGATCAGCCTGATCTTTCAAGGCCAGGAATATAAGACTGGTGTTCTCTTAAAACATTTATGTGTATGTGAAGGAAAGCAAGAGCAGCAGGGAAGGATCAGAAGGGCAGAAAATAGTAGTTTCTGAATACAAGAACAGAAGCTGTGTGATGGATCTGCTGTCCTGTCTCTTCCTGGTTTGAATGTAGTGAGCCCTTGGTTATGGGAGGCGGGGATGGCTGCATCCTGTAAACTGAACCATAATTGGATGCTGCATCATAATCCCCTCTCTGACATGCCTGCAGGCCATGCTTTTATTCTCACTTTCTGCATGTGTAAAAAGGGAGGATCCTCTGGTTCATGAGCTTCTGTCTGGCTCTTAAAGGCAATCTTTAACCTTGCTTTTAGCAGGAAAAGATTGCAGTTGAAATGCAGGGCTTTGTAACCATAAACCTCAATTGCTGAAACCTACTGCCAGTGGCACAGCCCTGAGCTTCTCTAATGTCATCCAGTAAGGCTCAGTGTGAAATTTTAAGCAAAACAGAAAGTCTTATGTTTAAGCATATAATAAAATCAAAGTGGAAGTGAAGAGTCAATAGAGCTGTGGAGCCATCATTGCCTTTGTTTCTAACTCCATGCTAAGCCAAGGAGTGCAGCAGAAGCCAGCGAGCATGCTGTTGGGAGGCAGCAGTGCAGCTTTGGAAGTGTTTCATTTCTGTCTCTCAGCAATCTTCTTCCAGAACCTGCAACATCTGTCTGTGTCCCCAACCACATGCAAGTGCACTGAAAGTTTGTTCCAAAACTAATGAGTAATTTCATGGTCTTGGAATGAAAGGCAGTGAGAGGGGGCTGGGACAGCAGCTGGAGTTGTGTACTTTACAAGGATATCTATGGAGGTCAAATAGCAGCCTGATTACTTTTATTTTATTGCAGCCCACCAGGCTTCCCTTTAAAGTCTGCTGTTAGAATTGCTGATGATCAGTGCAGAAAGCTCTGACACAAGCTGCTGCGTTCCGCAGCCATCCTCACTACTGGGCACAACAAACAACATGGAAAATAATGACATCAGTGGAGAGGAGGTGGGGGAGCTCAGCTGAGCATTAGCTCTGCTCTGTTCATGGAGAGAGTACTCCTGATTGCAGAGAGCAGTCTCACTGTCCTGTCTCTGGTTTCAGTGCAGTGTGCTCATAGAAGGAGGACTGAGAGAACAAACAACCCTGGGCAGATGTGAGATCGCATTGCTTGAGTGTCTAGTGGGTGCACGTGATATGAGAACAGATATGGAATGAGCTGACTCACATTGTAGCTGGTCTCAGCAGACCTTTAAAAAAGCCCAAACCTGAGCTTTCTCTTAGAGAAGGGACAAGGTTATCTGTAGAGAGCAGTAATCTGTACAGAATACAGGAAACAGAAGGCAGATGTTGTCATATGTTTATCATATGTTTCCACCACCAAGTCTTCCTTTGGGACAGGCTTGCACATCCCAGACCTTGGAGCAGTAATTGCACCATTTCTTGGACTTGCCGTGCTGTGTTTATCCAGGACATAAGAATATACAGGGCTCTTCCTCCACCTGCCCAGGTCCTTCCAGTCGGGAGATGAAGTTTACATTCACTTGCTGTGACTCAGCTATAGAGCTTGTTTAATCTTCATGGTATTACTCATAGAAAGAGAAAGCCAAATGGCAACTGGTCTGTGCCTGTAGACACCTGTAATTCTGCAGCTTTCTGCTGTGTATCTCTGGACGAGTTTCTGTTTATCGGCACCAGTACACTTATCCTGTTGAAACTTCTCTTTGCAGAGAAGGACTAATTAGAAAGTGAAGTTTTCTATCCCAAAGCTAAGAAGAAGAGTGCTGATCCTCCATGGCTGCTCACAGAGTTCCCGAAATGGGACTATTTCAAGCTGACACTTGACAGCAGTAGCAATGAGCTGTTGCCAAGTGGAGCAAACACCAGAGAGATCCCAGAATGGCTGAAGAATTACTGCAACCCCTGAGCTGATTAGTGTGGCCTGCGGTGAGCTGCTGCTGGTCTGCCTTGTAAGGTGCTCAGCATTTCCAGTGACAGTGCTTTGCTGCAGACCAGATGTTTGGGAAATTTGTCTTATCACCTCTTTGGGCTTCTGTCCCATGCGTTGACTCCCTGCTGTGATATAAGGACAGTACATTTGCTCACATGAGACCTGCTTGTTGCTCACTTGCATGTATGTTGTCCGCTGATCAGAACTGAGGAAAACTCTGATCCCTGGTCCATTCTTTCATTGCATAATGGGTGAGTTATTCCATGTTAGACTGCATGAGCATTAATCACATTTGAAAATCTCACCCAAGATCTGCAGAGGGAGGCTTTAGTTGTGAGGTAGGAACCCGTGACTGCTGCTACAGCTGGGCCTAAACCAGTCTTTCCCATTCCAGCCTCATTCCATCTAAAAACCACAGCACAGCCCTTCCTGCACTGCACAGGAGAACACAGAGCAGAATCCAGGTGGGTGGGCTTTGCAGAGGGCAAGGAGGGAGCTCAGGCCTGGAGCAGTGGCTGTGTTGGAGTTACAGTGGTTTCTTTCCTTTGTGGGATGCTGAGGTTTAAGTCACTGATCTAGACCTGTCAGGGAGGGGGCTTCGTGGCCCCAGACCTGGCTCTCTCTTATCAGCAGCTTGCTGCTGTGTGAGGGGCCATACCAGAGTTCTGCTCTCCTAATTTGCCGCAATCCCATACAAAGAGCTTTGATCAGAATTGTTTCATGGACTTTCAGATTTAAAGCTGGGGTTTCAGTTATTTTCTGGTGGGGGAAAATAATATTTCATCGGAAAAATTCCAGCGTAGCTCTGGTATGCTTTCAGCTGGCATCCTGCCTGCCCCTCTCTGAAAATATTACTGATTTTGAGTGCAAGCACTTCTTGTGAGGCTGGTTGCTTTGGTTGCAATCCTAGCTGAAGTATCCCTTTTCCCTCAGCAGATGGTAGGAGCTGGCCTCTTGTTACATGGCACTGAAGTGACCCTTTGGGGCTGCCCTTCATGGGAGAGGATGGCTGAGCCAGGCCAGAGATTCCACAGTATTTAGAGCAGTAGCCACTGCCCTGCTGCTCCAGCTGCCTGCTGGAATAATTGCCACCGCCCCCAGCTCTGGAGGCGTGTTTGCAAAAAGCTCTGCAGGCAGTGGAAGCAAGCTGGTTTCATCATGACAGTGTAGTTGTCCTTTTAAGGGAAAATTCCCTCCGGGAGCCAGCCCTCAATTACCTCCTGCTCCAGTGCCTTCTTGCTTCTTGTAATGTGGCTGAGTTACATCCACAGAGCTGTGCAGCTGAGCACCTCACTGTTTTGGAAAAAAATACAATTAAACTCTGCTGGCTTCTGGTGTTTGCTAGTGCTTTCCGAATCTGGAAACTGCAGGGAAAAACCAAAGGTCTGGTTCTTTCATCAGTGCAGAAACAATCTATGGATACTGTATCTTCAAACCCAGATGCTATAACTGTGGTATTAGTGGAGTCCTATGCAGATACAGTATTCTTCCATGAAGAAGTTTGTTAGAAGATTTGGGAGCCCTGGGTAGTACAAGACTGGTGATAATTAGCCACCACAAGTGTCTGCTAAATGCCAGGAAACTGGGGTAGGCAGTGGCTGCATTTCAATTTGCTCTTATTCACTGTGGTGAATGGGAGGGGTCCTCCAAGGGTCCTGATTCGAGGGCCTAAAAATTCCTTCTATTCTACTGCCATGTCTCAAAGTCCACAGGGGAGATGTCTAACTGGGACGGCGCTGCTGCAGAGCTTGCCCTCTGCTCTGTCGCAAAAAACAGAGTGGGAACATGCAGTGCTGTGGAGAACAGTCCGTGCTCTGTCTGTTCTATAGGGATGGTGGCTTTGGCTGCAAGCCCCCAAATTTACATCTCTTGTGTTCAGCACTGAAAATAATTTAATTCCAAATGAGCTGTTTGCCAGAAAAACATGACACTCTTGTGTCAGCGCAAACGTCACAGGAATGAGACCAGACTCCTAAAGAAGTTCTAGGGACTGCTTCTTTTGACATCTATAAATGTACTGTAATTGTGTTAAAAAAAAAAAAAAAAAGATAATCTCCCTGGGCAACAGCAGACACATTTTAAAAACCAGCCAATCAGCCCCACACCTGTACAGCTAGGGTTTTCTTGAGCTAAAGCTAATGGACCACAGCCCATAGTGTGAGAGGACCACCTGAGAATGAGATGACGGTCCTTGGAGGACATGGTCACAGAGGAGTCACACTGGGTCCCCATGCCCCATTTTGAGGACTGAAATGCACAGGAATCCTATTCTGTCTGGCCAGAGCAAGACTGGAAGAGCTTTGCCATTTTCCAAGTTTTCGCAGGTGTTTGAATTCTCTTGCTCCATTTAGATCAAGGCACAAAATAAAACTTTTTGGAAACTTACATAAGAAGACATGAAGTAGTTACAGGAGTGATCCCTGTGGGTCCCTTCCAACTTGGGCTATTCTGTGATTCTGTGTTGAAATTGTGTTTTCAAAACTGTCCGCTTTAGAAATATCAATTTTGCAAAGTTTTTTTTGGTATATTTTTAAATCTGGACCCTTTTCTACAAACACATTTCTCTGTTACCAGTTTTGGGTCGCTGTTTTACCCTGATAATGTTTTGCCAGGAAATTTCTTGTCAGCAAATCCAGAGGGGCACTGATTTCGCAGTTGGAGGTGGGCGGTTTTGAACTCAGATGGACAGAAAAGCAGGAGTATGGCTAAGCTGAGAGCAGTGCTGTCACTCAAATACATGACTGTTGTTTGAACTGACAACCTTTCAGAAGTTCATTAGTTCTTGGCAGTTGAAAACAAGTGGAATTCATTTGCATCGCTCAGGAAAATTCAACCCCTACTGTTGAAAGTTCAGCATTAGTTCAGAGATAGCTGAGAGCAGGCCTGGTGGCTCGGACAAGAAGGCTGATCACATGCATGGGACTGATGCTGGAAAACACAGGTTCAGATCTGTATCTACTGTGATCTCCCTTCTGACATCTAGCCATGTTTTTACTTTGAGCTTCATTTCCCCTTCACCACTGCTTCTTGCAAATACGAGCAATACGCTGAGCAGCGTTGTGCTGTCATGGTGATGCGGTCTAAACAAATGCAGAGCACTTTGCCAGTATTTCAAAACAGAAATTCTTGTTGCGAATGACAGCAGAGGAACTTGCTGTTTTGTTTGTACAGTTCATCCCTGAGTCATACATGCTGGCTTGCATGTCTGCTGGACTTTCAGAGATCCTCTTGTGTTTTATCAATTTCAGTGACAGATATTTCTGTGCAGTGACAACTTCCCCATAAAACTGATTAGCATTTCTCCTTTCAGAAGTACTTCTTTCTGTGCAAGGTAGGTTTCTCTGAAAGGGAGTAACAATTTTCCTCCCAAACTACTTGAGTTTCTTTGAGTTAAAGGGGAAAATACTAATATTGTTAAAAATTCTACTAAGCATCTGTAAACCATTTAGAGATCAAGAGGGAAGTAAATACTTCAGGAGGGGGTAAGGGGAAGCCAGTAACCAATTTTCAAATATCCTCATTTCTGAGTATGGCCCTGATGTGTCGTTTTGAGGAGAAGGAGGGTCTGGATCTGTTTGTGTTGCATTTCTGCCACATCCTTGCCTGTGAACAGGAGCTAGTACTTGGCATGCCCTCCCACAGCCTGCTGCCTTACTGCTTTTGACCCCTTCTCTAGAACTCTACTTACATTCTCTCATGGCTTTCTCTTTTACACCAGAACATCTCCAAAAATAATTCAGGTTCTTACTCCTCATTTAAGTGAACAGTATGGTAGATTGACTAGCTATCTGTAGTACTTACACAGTTATGTCATATCAGTGTACGGACTAGGAATAATAGCTCTTTAACCAAAGAAGCAGGATTTGGTGTTCCATTCCTGTTCCTACAAAGTGTTAGAAAAATCATCAAAAGACAAATACTTAGCATTGGCATTTGTTGGCTTTGCTGTTCTTTCTAAGAGTACATTGGCTGGTAACACTGTTCAGGTCATCTAAATTTTGCTGCAAATGTCAGTACTGCACCAATTAAAAAAGAACAGAATTTGCTGCAGGAAAATGGGTTTGGAGTCCAGCACTTCAGAACTGTGTGCCTTTCTGCAGGCTGAGAAGCTCCACTGTCTCACCAGAAAACACCATAAAGTCCTCATAGTGTGAGATGCTATAGAAGAACTGCTAGTAATGGTGTTAGTTAAAAAACAAACGAACGAAACAAACAAACAAACAAAAAACCCTAGTTCTTTGTTTCTCAGCATTTTAATTTCATTCATTTATTTTGAGTCATTTCCTAACTTTGAAAAATGCCCATGTTACAAAGCATAAACTTATTCTCAGTGGGGATGTGGAAACTGTCCCATGGATCCAACAGGGGTGAGGAGTAAAGAGGTTTTCTAGGTGGCAGTGCAACTTACAGAGAGCTTCTATCACTACAGCACCAACCTTTCTAGGAAAGAGTTGTTCTGGCAAAGAAGGGGTACATGAGATGAGAAATTAAGGGAGCAGGTCTGAAGTCTGAAGCAGAAGAGGAGAAAGCTGGGGAGGGAAGGGCAGGCTTCTGGAGGTGTGAGCAGGGCCAGTGGGGATTGCTCAAGCACTCTGTTTGTCATCCTGCAGCTCCAAGTGTCATGCACGATCCCCAGTGAGAGAGCAAGCAAGGTTAAAGAAGTGAATAGCCTCTGGGGTTGATTAGCCACTGAGTCTGATTGCTGTGGCTTCTGCCTTCTGTAGACACCATATGTCTGGAAAGGACCTCAGGTAAGGTTTAATCTGCCTTTCCAGGCAGAAGAGGAAAGGAAGATGGACCACCCTTCTTGCATATCTGCTTTTAAGAGATCCCAGTGATGGAGGTCCTCCTGCAGATCCCATTCCAGAATAACTCCCCTCTGAACCTGGAAGGCATTTCTAAAGTGTTCTGTCCTCTTTGCTGCAAATTAAGCCAACTTGATTTTTCTTTACACAATGAATATGGTAAGCAACAGACAACGATCCTGTAATAACCTATTACAAATGGGATTCTGTAATATTCCACAGAAGTTGTCTTTTCATCTATAGGATTGAGCACCAGTGCTTTGTAGATGATCTCTAGTAAAGATGCACTAAGTTAGGATTGCTTCACTATTTCCTTAGCCTCAGTTTTGCAAACTTTGAACTGGCCCTCATGGGTAGCTCAGGGAGAGGGGACCAAGGCTGAGCAGCGGGAGGTGCCAGCTGCCCTCTGCTCTGTGAGGGATGTTTGTCAGACTGGGTCACTGATACTGAGAAGAGAAGAGGAAGGGATGGAAAGCACATCACTTGAAGTCCCTCACATTGCCCTCAGAGAGCGGATTGCTGCTGAGAATGAAATTGTTAATGCTTTGTAACATCACGTTGCAGTTTTCACGGGAATATTATGGGTTGCAGAGCCATGAGGTAAGGCACTAGAGGAACACAAGTTTCCTGGAACAAATTAAGCACTGGCTTTCTGAAATATGTGAGCTCACATAGCATAACAAAACAGGGATCTCCATTCTCTGAAGACAGTGGATATGTTCTGTGCCGGCAAACTTTCTAACTCTTAAACTGGAAGGCAAAATCTTGGAGAGCTTTACTGTTGATGATTCATCTTTAAGATAAAACACATTTTTTAATAGCAAGAATAGTAAGTCATCACAGTAGGCTAGCCAGGGCTGTAGTAAATCCTTTGGCATTCTGGGACTGGAAGAGTTCTTTCTGCTCTTAGTTGCAAATTAAGTTCTGCAGGATCACTGGGTGAAACATAGGATCCCCATTCTCTATTTCAGATTACACAATAACACTATCTGTTTTAATCAGTAAATATGACTATCGCTTGAATGAAAAGCAGCCATGCAAATGTTTCATATGCCAATACAGTGTATGTTTTCATTTGTATGGGCTTTTTAAATAATGTTTCATAGATTTTACATAGTGTGAGGCACTTCCCTTCCTTACCAACATCAGTTTAAAACCTAAATGTGATGCATTGTCTGTTTTCTTAAAAAACATTGCCTTTTTCTGTAGAGTATCCATACAAACTAATCGGTGTCTTGGAAATTCATTTAAGGAACTACTCCCTTCCCAGCAATGGCTTACAGAGCTTACCAAGAACATTGTGCAATAGGATGGCAAGCAATCTTGAACTCTTTTCTCTGCTTCTTTCTAATTTCTGAACCCACTGGCCAGTTTCTACCCAGTTTCACAGAAGAGAAGCACTCACTACAATATAAGTTCTATCTTCTTGGAATCTTGAAAAAGAATGAGGCTTTAGTGCTGCTTGCCACCAAGAGAGTGACCTCTGAGCAAGCGTTAACATTTGCTGGAGACTGAAATTGGTTGGGTGCAGCAGCCCTGGTGCTTCTCCTTCCTCCCGGCTTGTGGTCAGCACAGCAGCAATCTGGCCCCAGCCCGACCATAGCCTGTGTGACACAACCTCCTTCGCATCAAACCCTGTGGCTCTTCTTTGCTCCTGTTTAGGACAAATGGCTCTTAAACAGTTGATATTTAAAAGGGGGTTTATTGCCAAATCTCAAAGCTCTTTACAAGGAGGAGACAAAGTGCTGCCTTTCCGCTGGATGCAGCGGCTGCTTTTGAGATAGCCATCCACATTTGCTTGCTTGCAAGCTCACTTCCTTCCTGTCACAAATGTAACCTAGTGGCACAGCCTGAAACACAGAATTGCACCCCAGCACTTCATGCCCACAGGGCTTTTAGGCACTAGAAAGAAATCTTAGTGTAGTCAGAAATTAGAAGGGTAAGTTTAAGAGGAGCAAAAAAAAAAAAAAAAAAAAAAAGTGCATGATGTACACTGATAAAAGGAGTTGCTGCAGGAGTTCAGAACAAAAGCTGAACAGAGCAGGATCCAATCTCTGACTGTGACCAGCACTGCCATTTGCAGAGGAGCAAGAAGCACTCCAGAAGGCTTCTTGGGTAGTTACAGGGTAACTCACCCTCCTCCTTTAGGGAGAGCCCAGCTTAGGACCAGAATTAGGAGAACAAGTGGGAAAACTGCAGAAGCAATATGATGTTGTTTCTTGTAAAGTCTGGGTGAATCATGCTTATGGCCAAGCTAGGTATTTTAGGATGAAACTGCTAACCCTATGAGCAAAAGTAGTTAAAAAGTCTCTATCATAATGTTTTCAGCAGTAGAGTTACTGGGTGCTATGGAGATTCCATCTAGTAAGTTCTGTTAGTACAGTAAAAACAGTAATTAGCTGTAGCCTGTAAAATGATTTAACATGCCCATTTCCTTACAAATAGAGGTTTGTTCTGTTAAGAATTCTACTGATGGGTATTCAGTAAAATGTCAGACATTTATTCATTAGAATATTCGGTATTATATAAAAATATACAGTAAATATAAGCACATCCTGTAGGTTTGGCTGTAACAGTTAAGGATGTCTCAGTATCTTCATCAGTACTTTGCCAGATGGGTATCCACAGAACACACTGCCACAAGAAACACCTGTGAGAGCAAAAGCATCTGTATGTATTTTGGGTGGTGCAGCTGTTCCATAGGCTATTTCCATTCTCATGGGCTTTCAGTTCCAGGCTTTGATTTGCCCATCCTGGAGTTTAGGACCAACTTCCACTTTGGGGTCTGGACCCGTACCAAGAGATTGCCGTGGTTTTGTGTCTTCCTGGTAGTGTGAACTTCTTTTCCTCATCTAGTTTATCACTTAATACAAAACTGCATCCTTCAAATGCCTGCCTGCTCTCTGAAGCTGATGTCCCTCGACTTCCAGTGCGCACCAGGTTCTGACAGCTCACATTTATACCACACAGTGTTCGGTAAACAAAAGTGCACATGCAGAAAAATACATTTAGATAGCAGATAGGCACTGAATATTTTCTGTATTATTAGCCCTTGTCCTAAGAATATTTGAAAGCAAAACCCACAGTTCACATTCAGTGTACAGCAGCAAATTACACAGACCCAGAGTTTGCTCCGGGCTGCGTGCTTGGCAGTGGGCTTAGGACATAGGAATCTTTTTGTCTCACAGCAAAGCTTTTGTGGCACCTGAGCCCTGAGTGTTTGACCATGTAGAACCCCCCGTGTGAGAGAATGACAAGTGATTTTCCATGCAATGCCTACAGCTCAAGAAAGGGGGACAGGCCACCATGGCTGTTTTAATCAAAAGAGGCTCTGGGTGGTGAAAAATGGGACATTTGGAAGCCCAAAGATGATATTTCTGTGCTCAGACACATGAGCCCATTGGCAAGGCTAAGAAGAGATGCAGACAAAGCTTTACTGGGCTGCTGCAAAGGGAGGAGTTTGCAGCCCACTGCAGCCTTGTGGAACCTGGGAAATTATACAAAGAAAATGGAAGAAATGGAAATGGGAGAGCAGAGTGCAGTGCTGACAAATGAGAGAAGAGCTAAGGTAGCATGTCACTCCTTAAAACCAGTCAGGGAAGATTGTCGTTTTCTGTGCTTCCAGAGCCTGCCTTAATCAAAGGAGAAGCCCTTCATGGTGTCAAATGATTCCCCTGAGAGCAAATACCATAGAGAATAGGTGAGGGGACCCAGCTCAGGTACGGTGCTATGCAGCAGCAGTACAGACATGATTTTATCACAATGTTAATCACTAGAGACCACGGGAACTGGGACTGCTTTCAGCAGGTGGGTGGGGAAGCTGTGGGAATTGTGCCAGAGCCTTCTTGTAATGCCTTCTTCAGAGCCTTCTGCAGCAGTGTATTTTCATTTTAATAAACTTAAGCCACAGGGACCAGCCCCAAAGTTGTGCACACAAAATGCCTTTCCCTCTGTACTCCAATTACAGGTGTTTGTGCCAAACCATGGCTCTCAGGCTGGCCAGAACACAGCAGGTAGAATCATGTTAAATAGGAAGGGGGATCCCATCCGGTCCGGCTGCCTGATGTGCATGTTCCTGTCAGTTAACATCCCACAGCAGAGAGCCAACAGCTAAGGGAATGCATATCCTTAGAAAATGAGCTTCTTATGGACAAGCTGCCCCAGGGCATCTCCTGGACACAAGCTCTCCAAACATCTGGCTAATTGTTCCCAACCCTGATGGCATTCAGAGTTACTGGATGAGTACAGTCCTTACAAATAAACGTGTTGTGATGCTACAACACACTTCTTCAAAGGCCAAGGGTAACCTGCTTTGCATTGTTGCCTCAGTTTCTATATTAATGGAACCGGAACAATTAATACTTGCCTGGCAGTGATGCATTGAGACTTGCATTCACTTACACAGCGCTTAGCACACCTACAGCTCTGCCAGCTGGACTCAGAAGAGTGCCTTCATGCAGATGTGCTAGATCTGAGGACATTTCTTTTAGGCAGGAGCTGGCCAGTTTTGCTTGCCCTCTGTGTGAAGTCACTTTTTAACTGTGAAGGTAGTTTTATGCGTGTCTTCAGAGAAGTTGAAACCATTTATCCTTACATTCCTAGATGTCACTGGGCCAGGTGCTCCAGGAAACCTTGCCAGCAAATGTATAAACAAAGTTTTCTCTGACTACGTTTATCCTTAAATGAATTAAATGGGAAGACCAGATATGTGCCAGTGTAATCTGGTGTCTGCTTGTGAATACAGATAGGCAGGGGCTTTTGCTAGAATAACCATTCTGCTTCCTTCAAAAATTGAACTTGGTTTGACTATCAGAAATTGTTAAGGACTGATCCATTCACTCGAAAGGACTTTGGATCAAGTCCATAAAGAATGTTCACATTTTCAAACTGTTCAATGTCTTGTAACGTTCTGCTGTGCTAAAGGGATCAGAGCTGGACTAGTATGTATGTACAGCGTGAAGAAAGAGAGAGAGGCTATAACTGAAAGCTCAATTCTGTTCCATATACATGGTGCATGCACAGCAAAACACCACCTTTTGAACACTGGCCTAGCAATAGTACAAATCATAAATGGCAAAAGTTTAGCTTTGAATTCTGAAAAAGAAGTCTCTTTGAAGAGTGTGTCAGGGCGCACTTCTCCTATAAAGAGTCACTAGATCCTTTTGCTTTTCTTTCTGTTTCTGTGTTGCTTCTTTTTTCAGTTCTCCAAGACTTTTAATTTCTTGCAAGACTTGTGTAGCTTGCCGAAGTTGTTCTACAGCCTCATTGAGTAATGTCTCTGCCACCACCGGGGGTCCATTGCCCTCCTGGGCCTGCTCCAACCCTTCCCGTAAAACCTTCTGCAGAAGTTTTTCTGCCTTCTCCCGTTCGTTAGCAACTTTCTTCTCCATTTTAGCTAAGCAGTAATGGGAATCCTCAGCGAGACCTTGGTGTGGAAGTGCTCTCTGTGTACTTTTGGAATCAGACAACAAGTCTCCCAGAGAAGAACTGCGAAGTTTCAGAGCTGCAGGGGTTTCTACAGATATTTTTTTCTCAATAGTTCCTTTTACGCTCTCATGGCCTGACTCTGTAGCTAGGGAACTCTCTCTCTGTTCTGCTGAAGTTTGCTGTTCCCTCTCAGTTGAGGTTCTCCCATTTCCTTCTTCAGTTTCAGCTGTTTGGGATGCTGACTCTGCTGCTTCACCATCTTCAATGCCATTCACCGGGGACTTGGAACTGCCAGACCTCAGTTCTTCCAAACCCCCATCTTCCAGATCACTGTGACCAGAGTTCATAGTGGCTATCATTTTTTCTGATAGAACCTTAGGAGGAGGAACAGGAGGCTTTGCAACATCTGAGGTAGCAATTGCAGCAAGGCTGCCTTTGCTACTATCTCCTGATGATTCCAAGTCGTTTGCATTTTTAGGCTCAAGGACTGGTTGGTCCCAAGCAACTTTTAGCTTGTCTGGCACACTCTTAGGAAGAGGAATTGGAGCTTTTGCTGTGCCCTTGTTGCTGATCTCAACAAGCTGATCTGTGTTCTCCTCACCTGGTGTGCTAGATTCTTCCACACTCTCCTCTCTGCTTACACAGTCCTCTTCCCTGGCATTTGCATTGTCCTTTGATGCTAAGCCTTCCTTAAGCTTCTTATCTGGAGGCAACGGAGGGGACATCTTATGTTCCTGATCAGAAACACTGTTCTCTGCATCATGGTTTTCTTTTGTACCAGAAGGTTTTGTAGGTGGCATAGGTGGCTTTGGAGTTTCTTTTTGAGGTGGTGGATTCTCATTTTCGCTGACAGTGGAGTCAAAGTTTGGTGGTCCATTGTCTACTATATCCAGATCTAATCGCAGGATACCATCTGATGTAGACTTGGCAGCCTGAAATGTAACAGAGAACTTTATCAATTTCTATTCCATCAATCCCCTGCTCAATCCTTTTACTTCAAGGAATTGCTATGGATACAGTGGTACAAACACTTGCAGCATGAAACTTCAGCTTCAAGGGGAAGGTGAGGGATTACTGTTTTGCACATCTACCCCCTATTTATACTTACATCTGTTGAAACTGCCAGGAGAATATGACTGATAACAAAAACAGTGCTCTTAAGAGCAGCTGCTTCTGCAGCTCAAGAGCAATCCACAGAGCTTGGGCTGCCTCTGTGCAGCACCACCCTGTAATACCCACTCACAGCAGTAGCATTTATCTAGTAAGTGAAACCTAATGAAATCTGCTATACCCAAATTTAATGAGCTGTGATAAACCAAAATATTCTACCTGACAAAGAAAGTAGGGTCAAATCGTGTACCCTACAGCAAATGTTGAATGCATCAAATGAAGATCTCCTATCCCTCTGCCTAGCCCACTTTTTCTACAGACCAACACGCTCTGTGAATGCTATGGGTGGTTTTGCTGCTGAATTACTTCCTGCCTGATGGTGCAGCAGCTTGCACAAGAATAACAAACTCAAGAGCCACAAGCAGTCAAAAATTAGGACCAAAGCATAGAATTTATTTTAATACTTTTTTTGAGCAGAGCATCTCAAAGCCTGCTCCACACTCTTATTTCTCTGTTTTCCTGTTGATGCTAAGAAGCCAGCTCTGACTGATTTGAGTTCTTTACCCTGTAGTAGCTGGATCCTTCTACCCCCCTCATTTACTGTGTGCTTAGCCAAAGCACTGCTGCTTTCTGCTTTTGGGACTGTCATATTTCCATGTGGCCATACAAAACAAGTTGTCGGCATACGCTGAGATCACTTGGCCAGAGGTTCTACTGTAACACCACTGCCTTCTCACTCTCTCTCAGCCTAATGTCATTGCTGCCACGGTGAGGCTAAAACTAACTGGTTATACCTCCTGCAAACCACAGGCTGCCTGCAAACTTCTCTAGCAGGGGGATATCCTAAAAAGGGTGGATGTGGTAAATACATTGCAGGATGTGAGCTTAGTGCACTGGATGGAGAGATGCAGTGGCAGTTCCTGTGTGAAGGAACCCAATGCTGCACAAAAGTGCAACTAGAGCCAGAGTCCTGCAATGCAGAGTTTAGGTAAAGTCTCTCTTGCCTTTCCAGCCCTTAACAGTGAGAGAGAGACAGGCATGCTGCATCCTGGCTGCTCTGTCTTGAGCTGTCCTTACCTGGCCTGCTTTGGCACTGAGAATATTCATTCATCCCCTTTCTCTCACAATGCTGCAGCCAGCAACTCTCATACTCATCTTTCTGCAGGCTCTATTCTCTCTCCTTGTTACTGCTTTTGAATTTGGAAGCCAGTTTTTCTTGAATTTGGCTGAAAGTGAGAGCACTTACAGATATTTATGTCTGAGGAATCTCATGAAAACAGGGAGCTGAGTAAGGCTGAGAGGGCTTATCAGTGCCTAGGGAAGGGCATCCTGCTTTGCTGAGCCCATTCTATGCATCAGAGAATCCACACTTCATTGCTTCTGCAACTTCTGTCATGTTTTGCTCTGTTGTTTTCTGAAGGGATGGATAGGAACCTGTGATTCATTCCTATGCATACCTCTAGAAGACACACTCTCCCTCCATTTCTATGCAAAGTGAAAAATCTTGGGGCATCTCATTTCCTGCACTAGCGCCATCTGAGTGCTGTGCAGACACATAAGTCAGAGTCTGGGAAGCCTGAAGAAAGAAGGTTTGATTTAGAAACCTTCGTTGGTTTAGATTAATGTTCTGCTAAAATATCAATCTGTCTGTGGAAGCTTTTTCATAAATCACAGGAATCAAGCATTCATAAGAACCTCTCCCACAGAAATGAGCTGCAGGTTTATTTTGCAGTGTTATTTCTTTCCCTTTTTTTTTAAGTGACAGATCCAGAAAATCAGTTAAGGGTAGACAGGCTAGTCTATAAAACTGCCTGGGAGAATAACGTATTCTGTTTCAGAGCTAAGGAAGGGTTTGTAAACCTGAAAGCTTGTCTGTTTTTTCCAGTTAGTTTAATAAGAAATACAGCTTCTCCCCACAGACCGTGCAGTTCTTGTATCTTTACACCACTGTGGCTACAAAATCACCACCTCTTTGCAAATAAATATAGCAGCTTCGGTCTCTTCTGATTAAAATGAAACTATAAAGGCTCTCACCAGACAGCGAAGCAGCTCATGAGTTATAGGAAGCTAAATATATTGTAACATGTTGCAGCAGCTACAGATCTATGGGTTAACTTGGAGATCAGTTAAAGAGGTGTGGGCGCTGTGTTTCCCAGGGCAAGCCATTCCCCTCGTGAGATTTTTCTGGGCTGTCTGTACCTAGGTTTTCCCAAGGGTTTGCCTGTAGCTGGAAGGAGCAGTATACTTGGGTACAGCTGGTCCTAGCTGGGGAGGTGGCTCTGTCCCCACAGGATGTACCTACCTCCTTGAGGTGGCTTCTTGTGGGCGGCCTGCGACCGTGGGCCACTTTCACTCTGTCCCGAGTTACGTGGTCCAAGGAAAGGCTCTCATCTACTTTCACCTTTAAAATGAAGGAAAACAGAAAAGGAAGAAGGTCATTAATTTCTCACAATCCATCTATAAAATTCTCGCTATCACACAGGAATGGATGCAGCATTTGGATCCAAGGAAGGTTTTTGAATATTTTCCCTTAGTTCCAGCTTGCCTGCAAAGCCCTATGTGTATGTGATGGGTATTTAAGGTATCTTTAATGCATGTTTATCTAAAAGTGTATGTTTATCTAAAAGGCACTCTACATCAAAGCAGCCAACCCTCAGAGGTCTGCAATTACTAGCCTCCTCTCTACCAAAAGGGCAGGTAAGAGAAGGACACAGGAGGGCTTTGTTGCCCCCACCGCAGCCTAAGCTAGCTCTGAAACTGCTGTTGCCATCTTAGAGGTGAAAGCCCATTAATAACCGTGACCTGATGGTGAACTGTATCAGCAGTTCTTCGTAATAGACCTTCCCTTGTACAGCTCTAATGACTGCAGGAAGCTGAATAGAAGGTGTGAGCAGTGACCTGGATTAATTGCAACTGTAGCTGAATTAACAAATTTATTTCCTGGAATCAGAGGAGAAATCCACTGCCTCCCATGTGTGAGCAGGGAGGAATCACAGAATGGTTAAGGTTGGAAGGGACCTCTGGAGGTCACCTGCTCTAAACTCTGCCCATCAAGCAGGGCCACCCAGAGGCTCTTCTGAAGCTCTCCAAGGAGATTTCCAAGGAGAAAGACTCCACAACTTCTCTGGGCAGTCTAATAGGCTGAAGAACAGCTAATCCAAGCCAGCTGAGGGCCTGACCCATCAGCTTGTGCCTAGCCTGTGCAGAAACATTTTAAATCTGAAGTCTGATCTTTAGCAGAATTAAAGTCTGGCTCTGTCTGAGAACCTGAATCCTCATCAGGAGCATTGTCTCCAGGCGAAGGGGAAGGGAGGTGACCCCAGACCTCACCACACCATGCTGGGGAGGGGGCTGCGGACTTTGCTGCCCACTGCCCTGCTGCTGCAGGCAGCTCTCAGTCTGCATCGGTGGCTCCAGCAAGGGCTGAGCAGCATTGTGTTAGAGGACATCGCACCTCCTACCCGCTGTAACGTGAGAGCAGACCTGGCTGCTTGGCTCTTTGCTGCTCTACTTTGTAATGGCTTCTCAGGCTGCGCACAGCTGCTCCCTGTAATTACACATGCTGCTCCCTGCTTGGTCCAAGGGCTCCAGGTATCATTAAAAACCTGATGTGGGATATGATTTGCCTAGGTGAAAAAGGAGCATGTTCCAGCGTCTCCTCCAGCTTTCGCCCTATCCCGAATAAAAGCAAAGCCCAGGCTCTCAGAGTTTGCATTCTTAAGCGCCACCAAAAGAACTTAGTTCTTTTCCCAAAACTTTTACTTACTGCTTTGGTTTCCTTTGCTAAACAGATCTTGCTGATTTCTTAGTCTCCTATTTAATCCTGCCTAATTCTTTGTGTCATTCTCATAATGGTGGTTTTGTGCACTTTCTTTCAGTTACAAAAACAACTGAAGAATACATACTGCTCTTTCAGTTTAGTTAGGGGCTGATTACAAGGTAACCGAGAGCAGGGCAAAGTTAGTCAGGCTTGAGAATGTGCAGTTTTCATTGTTGCCTCTGCACACCAGAATGAGCGGGGAACTGGGGAGCGCTGGGGCCGGTGGAGAGGAAGGCAGGGAGAGTGCATGGGCTGAGAAACCTTGGAGTAACTTTCCATTGGACTTCTCTCCAGCCTTCAGCAAGAATAACTGGTGGACTGAGTCACTGCAGATTTTTCCAGTCTTGAAGACTGTCCTAACCAAATACCTCAATTTCCAGGCTGCTTGGTGCTGGGCATGATGACAGTGTAGGGAAGACAAGTCCTCCCAGTTGCAGCCTGTTGCATCCTCCAGGAGAGGGGAACACCATTGCCTCCACTGAGAGCCTGATCCAAAAGCCACTGATGCCATCAGACTATCTCCCACTGACTTTGGTGAGCTCTGGTGTCCCATGGGTCTCTCGGTGAGATGTTAGCTCTTGCAGCACTGATGATGCCTCTGTACCATCTACTCATCCTACTGTGCCTGCCTCTAACCCTACCAGAAAGTATGCAAACACTTCTCTATATGATCTAGCCTCTTGGGCTGGGAACTAGAGGGACTAAAAACTCCTAGCCTTTGAGGATGCAGCTTGGTCTGCCTTGCATCCAGCTGTGAATGGGCTTTCTTTCCTTTGTCAGTGCCTGGCATTCAGGAAAGACAGGCAGCCTGGGATCTCAGACAAATTCTGTTGCTAGCTAAATAAGCAGTGAATGAGAACTGACACAGAAGTACATGAATTTGAAAACAGCATCTCTTACCTCATCAAATATTTTGTTTTTGCCTCTATTGATGCCCTCATTCAGGGCTTTTATCCATGATTCCTTTTCTTCCGAAGTTGGAGCTTGAAATTTGATATCATGAACCTGCAGGAGCGGAGAGAGAATTTTGCCTAAGCATTACTTGTCAAGAACAGAGAGGCAGCGTTTTGCATTCTGTATATCCCTTCAGTTTTTATATAACATTCAGTTCCAGTCTGTGTTTAAAGTACAGATTCCTTTGCACTTTGGCAAGTACTTCCCTTCATAGCTCCCGTGAACAGAATTTTGTTACGCTGAGCTGTTTGCTGCTGTCGTTCTATTTTTGCAATGAGTAATTAAAGTAGTAATAAGTTAAGAGTGTCTTAGTTCTGTAACATCTGTGGAATAGCTCTTACAGCAGCAGAAAGTTTTTGGTACAGTGAATGGTCAAACTGCGTGCAGCAAATCAGAATGAGAGTCCAAGCTGTTTTGTGGCAGTTCAGATGCTATCAGCTACTTTATCTCCAACTTCCCCACAGGCTGCAAGTAGGAAACCCACATGCCATAGGTTCTGCCTTCTTCCCTGTTCCTGTGGCTCTGCAGAACAGAGCCAATACAGGAATCCAGGGCTCTGACCTTGGCTGCACCAACCCTGCTTCAGCTGCACACAGACAGGATGCGGCTAAGAGCAGTGTAAGTGAAAAAATTAACAATATCTTTTTCTGCTCGCAAATGAAAAAAATAGAAGCAGGCACTACAGACGTACATTTTCTGGGGTCTGAACAGCTGTCTTAAGAATACAGAACAATTAGGCCATAGAAGAGGCAGCTGGTAAAAAAGCATAGGACAAAAATGAGGACAGAAGCAATGGATCGTATGGCTGTCCCCCATTCAACCAGCTCTGCCTTCCTCCAGAGTCATCCCAGGGCTGTGCTCAATGTTTTTAATCTCTAATTGACCACAGCAGGAACAATAAGTAAGATGCTATTTATTTTTCTGCTGTGTGGTATTGTGTAGTTTTGCCCCAAAATACACTTCAGGTGAGAAAAATGCCATCTTCGTATTACAGGTTACTCTGTGGCTGACTGGCTTGGATCCAGATAGCTCCACTGAATCCAAATAGCTGCAATCTGCACTGTACAGGCACAGAGAAATGCTCTTGTGCTAAAGAACATCATGAAAGCTGCAACATCAAGCACTCAAAAAAATTAGACAACCCCAAAGTTGCCTAGGCAGTCTTAACCAAGCCACTACACAAGTTCCTCATGTGTCTATCCCTAATGACAGGGGTGGAGCTTCCTACTGAGCTATCCCATAGTGTGTTTTATGGATCAATATTGACTGCATTGTGCTGCAGCCCTACCCTGAAGACAGAATTACCAATTTTGCTGATGATCTCTTCTTCACTGCTTATCACTACAATATCTGAGGGCTTCACAAATTACTTTTCAGAACAATTATCCATGTTTTACAGATGGGGAGGTGAGTTACATTGAGGCTTACCTAAACCACATACTAGTAGGGTCTCAGGTAAAATATTTTTTTCCAGGTATTTAACATCCTACAGTCATCCAACACCTCTGTACTGCCCTCAAGACCAGCTGCAGTCTCAGCCTTTTTGTAAATCAGGCTCCACAGTCTGAAATCACAACAGACTCAGAACATCCAGGCTATACAAGATGAGGGTGACAAAGCTAGTGCTCTGAGCAGCTTCCTGTTTTGTTTATGGTACAATGAGGCAGCAACTGTTTGGGGTTTCAGCAACTTCTGAAATCTTACAGGCCTATGCTATACGGCTCCCAGTAGGGATGCTCTTCTGACCCATACAGCACTATTAAAAATTCTGTAGAGCTAAAGCCTGATCTCCTTACACTCACTCTGGCTATTTAGCTAGGAACCTACTGCCCTTCCTTTCTGCATTTATTGCTCACTGTAGTGCCAAGGTTTTATACCTGCACACCACAGCAACAAAATGCAAGACCCTTGCAACCAGCATGGCCAGCAGGGAGTTAAGAAGCATTTCTGGGAGAGTGTATTTGTTCATTTAGTTTGCATGTAAGGTGATGGGGCCAAATGTCTTCCTAAGAGCCCGGAGAAGAGGTTAGGGCCTGAACCATAGCACTCTGGAAAAAGGGTTCTTTGTCTGGGACGCAAAAGGATCATGCTAACCAGGGAATCTAAGGAAGGCAAGGCTCCAAAACATGGTGACAGCTAGGTTTTGTTATAGCCCAAGCAGGCCTGTTTCTGTGTGTGCTTAAAAACTTTTTTGTTTGGAAACGATCTCACCCCAAAGCTTTGTGATTACAAAAGCATCTGAGAAAGCTCTACTTGTGAGCAGCTGTGCTGTTGCACTGCCTGGCAAAGACCTGGCATCCCGCACCAGGGTTTAGAAATCTTCGTAAATGGTGTTCAAGGGAAGGATTCCTGCCTCACTTCAAGCTTCCTCTTCTAATGCCACTTTCTGTGCCTTATTCTCAGCCCAGGACAAAAGCCGCTGACCTCTCAAAGCTGGGACAGTGACAAAGTGCTGGTGTCAGCTTGCGACTGCGCAGCACGGCAGAGTGAGGTCCCTGGGGAATTGCTGGTCATTACTGAGAAGCTGAAGTCTCCCTCCGGCATGCCCTATTTAATGCTGACCAACTGCTGCAGCCACCGATCACAGACCCAGTGGACAGCAGGGGGAGGGGAAAGCGTGGGGAGATGCTTCACAGGCAGCAGCACAGAACCAGTGCACCCAGTTTCCTTTCTACAAGAACATTTTTTTCCTTTTTAGCATAATATACGCAGATACTAAGGAAGAATCAGGCTGCTGGGGCTCTGAGGCTGGCACCCGGGATGCTGCCACACAGAGCCTCATTGTTTCCTTGCAGTCCACTGCTTGTCTGCCTCCCTCTGTAGCTCATGTCCTCCATCACAGGCACTGGGGTAGGAGGTTTGCCCATAGTAGGATGGAAGCTCGCTATAAAGCTGAGGAAATAGAGGAACAAGCCAGAGTTGTTGTTCTTAGTTCTGCTTGCCACTGTGGTTCTGTAGACTAGTGTGAGACAAGGAACAAATTAATTTACTTTGTCTTTATTTTTATTCATCTGAGTATTCAGATATCAGAGGACACACAGCTTTAGGCAGGGTCTGATCTCCAGCAGCAATTTTAGATAGAGAGTCAGTGACACCAAGCCTAAAGCCAAAGGGCAGGAAGCAGGGCAGCCCATCTGCCCTCCTACCTGCTAAGCCAGCTGAGACTGAGTCATGACATAAACAACTGCCTGGTGTGCCAGGAAAAGCTGTCATGACTGAACTAATGTGATAGTGACCATTGTGAGCCATGAATACAGTGTACGCAATTTACTGTAAGTGAGTTCGAGCACAGCGCAGCCAGTCAGTTCCTGCTGAATCACTGGCTGCATGTCATGCAACAAAAAAGGCTCACACTCTGGTCACTGCCTGTGACGACAGTGAGCACATCTCTCTGACTGCCCCGTGTCTTCTCATCAGTCTTCTGCAAGCAGGGACAGCCTCGTGGCTATGCTGACCCCATTATCCAGGGCCAGCCCTAAGTGATTTATCTGACAAGCCTGGAGAACCAAAAAGCTGGAGTTTAAGACATTTACCAAAACAAGTTTTTTGCTGAGCTTTTCTGCTTGATGCTACCAATGTGTCAAGAAGTGAGTGACAGAAACCTGCATATTCTCAGCCATTTCAGTGCAAAGCTTCAGCAGCCGGCAAGGGTAGGCAAAACCGGACTGTGAACTGCTTGTGTTCTTCTGGCTGAGGTGTGGGAACATGTTCCCCTCTGCTGGCTTTTGTCACCAGGTGGTCACCTCCAGCAGATGCCAGAGCACAGTTGGGTCAGTAACTACCCAGGGTGCAGCAGAGGCTATCTGCCAGATGTGAGGTCATCTCACATCTGGGTCCTTGTCAGGTTGGATCACAGAGGGAAAAGTGGAAGCAAGGGGACTATCAATTAGGGGATTTTTTTTTAATTTTTTTTTCCTGCAGCTGAACCAAGAGTTGCCTCATCCCTGGGAATAACACAGCAACACAGCGTCTCTGCCACGTTCAGCCTGGGCAGACCCCTGAAGCAGACTCCTCAGAGCATAAGCAAATGTGCTTCACTGCAATCTCTGTCAGCTTCCCAATCTGGGCCCCTGCTGAAGGGAGCCGCAGGTACCTCCAAAGTTGACCGAGGGGAAAAAAAAAAAAAGTAGTGGAAATTTCCACAAGTGCTGAGTTTGTGCCTGGCAGTGCTAGGGCAGGACGTGTGGGAAGCTGCAGCACTTGCTGGTGGACTCTTTCCCATACTGCTACCCTCTTTCTTCCCATTCTTCATCCTGGTAGCTGAAGGCTTTCAGACCTGATGAATACCAGGCTTGTGCCAATCTCTGGAGTCTCTAGGGAGCTTACACGAGACATGGCTTATGCTGCTCTTTGCATCATGAGTACATTTAAGGTCTCCAAGCCAAGGTTGCTGCCCCTTCTTACAAATTCTCAGCTAAGCTCTCTGTGTTCGACAGTTTTCATTTAATTGGTGTGACTGGAGTGAAGCATTCGAGATTTCTAAGCAGAATGGGTCTTCTGCACACTTCCAGCTTCCTTTGCCGAAGAACCAAAGCGCAGGGGACAGCACTTTGTTTCAGTTCCACACAAGGAAGCTGTCCAGTGCAGGCGTGTGACACGCTCATATTGTGTTGTGGCTTAACAAAAATGTTATCCCTGTGACTTGGGCAAGCAAAATCTGGGGTACTGCCATCAAACAGCAGTGTTAGCAAGGCAACTTATTTATTTGGGTGCAACTGTAGCTACAGAACTGTTTTAACTGACTGATTCACTGCAGGCAGAGCTACATTGAGCTCACAGTTCCTTCAGACTCTGGGAAGGGTCTGAGCAGTTTCTGTTTTATTGTTTGCTCTTTCCTAGTGTCCTCTGCTCTTCAGAAACATCCCATCGAGTATTTAAACCTGGATTCCCCTAAAGTTAAACTGGGGTCCCTGCTTTCTGCAGTGACATTTCTATTTGCACACTGGAATAGAAATGGCCTTTCCTGGCTTACTCGCTTCCTTTCTGCATTCTCCAGCACTGTGCTCAGGATAAGGGGCAAAGAAAAGTAGTGACACATGAAGGGCTGGGTGACTTTAAGCTGTAGTGCACTCTGCAGATGGCAGCACGTCTCCCAAAAGGAAAATGTTGAGCAGATATCTATTGCCACAGCTGCAATTCCAAAACAGAAGAAGGACAGTTGTGTACGTTGGCCTTCTAATTGAAGTTTGTTCTAACATCTGCAAAAGTATGTTGTGTGTCAACACCCTCACCAGATTCCCAGCCAAAAGGAGGGTGGGAGGGGAGCAAAAAACAGGGAACTTTTCATTTATGAAAGCCTTCCCTTTTACCAAAAGATCCTTATAAAAAGTGGCTGCTATCTAGGTTTCCATTTAGTCACTGGCATGAAAACCAGGGGAGCTGTAAACTTGCCAGGATGCCAAAAGGGTGAAGTTTCCCTTTCAGTGCAGAATTTGGGCATATCTTTCTCCTAGCAAGAAACAAAAGGTTTAGGAACAGATCCCACACTCTTTGTTGATTCATGCAGAAACATACAGCTATTATACACTTTGCCTAAGTAATATACTTGCAAATAATAACAATAATTCCTACTATGCCTCCATCTCTGCTCACGCATGCTATTATTTGCCTCCCTGGGAGGAGGTGTGCACACAACGTAGCCAGAAGCATTCAGCAGGGGCAGTTGTTGTGGTCCCGTCTCCCTCTAGAAAACGCACCAAGCCTGCCAAGGTTAGACATTTTTGATCTAAAATTGACATGATTTGTGATTATGAAGTTACAAAACAAACATCAAACCTCCAGCCAAACTGGAGAGACTCAATGCTCTGTATCCAGTGCTGAGCAGGAGCTCTCTAGCAGAGGGCTCAAATTCCAGGCTACCATAACCTTGGTGTGCTGTGCTTAATATCACTTTTCTTCCTGACGCAGACTGGGCCTACTTGCAAAACAAACATAATTCCCCTTCTCTCTCCACCCCAACCCCAGTCCAAGTGAATGTTTTGGGGCAGGAGGACTGCCCTTGTTTTGTTGTTGTGAATGAAGTTTAGCACAAAGATGCTCTGAACTCAGCTGGGGTCTTGAGGCACCATTACACAAATAAATACTAAGTGAATGAAGTGAAAGAATAAGCAGTAATGACAGCAAGGACTAAACAGTCTCCATTTATTCAAACAAAATGGAGATGAGGAAATGCATGCAAGCTGATATTTTTGGCTGTTCATATTCTTATGGAAATTAATATGTTTTTTGTCCCCTAACAACCTTTCGGATCTGCATGGAAAAATTTAATAAGATCTTTTAAGCCAATAAAATCACATTGAAATTAGAATGTAAGTCAAAGTGAGTTATTTAAGAGCAACAACAGAAACATCCTAGCCCAGAAAGATGCTGATACACCGTCAGCAGGAATGAAGAAAATCTTCTCAAATATGTGTAGTGATTATGAACATATATTGGCCTATATATAAGAAAAAGTGCTTCCTTGCATACAGTTGTGCCCAGGTGGATACTGAACTCCTTTGCAACATCAGCCTGGTTATTAGGTTCTGGATACAAGTAGGTGCTGCACAGGCACCTAAGGTTGCCGAGTTTCATTAATCTCCAGAATAAATTTTCTTCTAAGAACTGTTTGGCTGCAAGAAACTTTGTAGTTACTTTGCAGTTACTCGGACATTCTCATATGAGCATGTCCAAGGACAGGAACTGTCCCAGTACATGGATTGGGATCATTGACTTCACTGGAACTTTGACAAAGCTGCACGCACAGCTGGGGCAGGGACACTTCCCCATCCAGGGCACATGGAAGAACAGCAGATATGGTTTCACACCACTGCTCAAAGAGTACTGGGAGAAAGAAAATGATAAAGCAGAAAAATATCAAGAGGAAAATGTTCTTGTGAATTGAGTCAAAGGAAGATCCTTTCCCCAACACAAGAATAAAGTCTACAGGACAGTAATGTTCGTCTTTGTACATCCTAGGTCATTCACAAACAGGCAATTTCTCCTAACTGCCAAACAAGTGAATTTCAGAGCCTTTTGTCTGCTGCCTGGGGACTCATTTTGAAGTTAGCAGAATTGAGGGTGAAGAGAAAGCAATCCTACCTTCTTACCCGGGGAGCGGATTAAAATGAAACGGTTTTTCTTTTTTAGTAGTGCACGCAGTTCCTGGCACTTGTCATAACTCTCCAGTTCCACTGTTTCTATGCATTTCTGCTCATCCTGCAGAGAGGGAATGAAACATTATTATGAATAGGAGGCACCGAAATCAATCATATACCATCAACCTCTGCGTGTGTTCCCTTTGCATCTGTCTAAAAGTTCTTCTGCCTTAAAAATAAATCTGCATGCAGACAGCAAGCCCCCACAGATCAGATTGGTTTCCCACACCCAAGAAAGCATGCGGGTCTCTAAGCTATAGGCTGATTTGTGGCTAGTGGTCCACAGAGGCTGTGCAAGAACATCAGCCTCTGCCGTGTCTGGTGGCTCCTTCCAAGGATCCACAGCCAGATCCAAGGTGAGAAGGACTTTGCCCAGCTAGAGGCTGGGAATGTGCTGCCAGTCCTGCTGCAGGGGTTCTTTCTGATCTATACAACACGTAACACACCACACTTTCATAAGGTTTCTTGACATGATCTCAAAGCCCTCCCAAGTTCCCACTTAGCCTGGCAAAATCACCTTCTTCCTGCAATGAATGAAGCCAGTGTTATTCTGCTTTTTCACAGGGAAGAAGATGGACTAGGCATCAGAACTGCCCCAGCCCTGCAGGAAGCCTGTGGTAGATGGTGGGCTGAGCTGAGCCCTGCTGGCACACTGAGCCAGGAAGCCTGGCCCTCCTGTGAGCAAGGTTGGTGGCAGCCACGTGTGACTGGGACACACTTCTCTCACAGCCATGCTTTGAGCTGTCAGAATGCCTAGGACTGGAAACACAGCCCCATACAGACAGCACAACTGTCAGGGCCAACGTCTCATTGGGGAATATTTATCTCTGGTGTATCTGCACTGATGACTGCAGGCCGTGAACTTGGCTCATTTCTCCCAATAACATAACTAAAATTCCACACGTGGTACATGGCTCAGTTCAGCTGCAGAGCACCATCCCTAATAGGAATTGCAGTGTAGCGCCAGGCAGATAATATTATTCATGTCTCAGAACAGACCAAAACTCCCTTTTGCAACATATTACATAAATAAGCAGTGAGAATTGCCAAGCAGTTGTTGCCAGTAAAGTGCTTCAGTCAGCGTGCCTCGCAAACCTCTCTGTTACCATCCTAAATTAAAACCTCCGGCCACGACTGTCCCCAGATCTGACTCTGCTCATATTCATAGTCGTATGAGTTTGTATTTAGCAATTCCTGTAGCAGCAAGGGGGTGTGGGGTGAGGAAATGTGTCGTAGCCAGGAAGTTACTGCGTGGCTGGAGGAGGGAATGGAGAGTTCAGAGGGAAGTGGGCTGCGGGGAATTTCCTTCGCTTACCACTTGACATTTAAGTCACTGTGCAGAGCCCAGGCTGTATTCAGTTTTTTTAACCCTCTGATCTGGAGATGGGGGCACAGGAGAGCCAATATGAGGATGCAGAGCAAATTCTGAGCCTCACAGGGCTGTCTGGATCTAATTTAGGTTTATTATCGTTATGGCATTACTGTTTATTTCATTTAACACTGAGTAGGTGAATGTGACCAGAGAACTGGGAAGAGGTATATTAGGAGGAGGAGATTAATCTGCCCAAACCTAAAACCTCACAGATAAAATCCTGCTGACATTACTGAGCCCTGTAAAGGCTCCTGCTGCCTGGTTTTGCAATGTCACTACAAAAGGACAGGAGTGGAAATAATAACCCTTCAGCAGCCAACAAATCAGAGAGAAGGGTGAGGTCAGTGATACATGCCTAGGGGACGGTGATCTCATCCTGGCCTTGAGTAGGTGACCACCCACATCTCAGTGCTGCCACACGACTGCTGTGGTCACCCCCTCCTATGGGAAAGTTTGCTGAGCTCGGGGTGTAAGTGTAGGTGGCTTGGCTGGACACTGATGAGAGATCTGCACCGAGTCCCCTGGCAACCCTACACATCCTTGGAGAGCAGCTCTGCCCCCAGCAGAGCACAGTGGCTCTGTGCCAGCCCCCTTATCCACGCCTTCCTGCCTGCCTCTTGGACAGGAAAGTTCCCTCGGATCCTGTGCAAGCCATCCTCCTTATCCTAAGAACTGTCACAGGCTGTGGTGAAGCTGGGGGACAAAGAGGACTCTGCAGGTTGAGCAGCTTTGCTGCGCTGTCTTTTGACTTTCAGCTGCCCCTCTTCCCATGGGAGGCTTTGGGATCATGGGCTGCTCAGGGAATAAAGGCAGAGAGGATGGGGACGTGCCGGGCCCTGCCTCCTAAGGGCAGTGACTTGACTTTGCTCCTTCATCTCAGAGACTGGAATTTCTCAAGTTATCCTCTTCAAGGAAGGCAGGGAAGAGAGCAGCCAGAGAAAAAAGAAGAAAACCCCACGTATGAGGCAAGGGAAAAGAATGAAGTTCAGGCAGTGATAAAATGGGACTTTTGTCTCTGTTTTACTCAGCCCCTCTGTGTGCCTACCTGGTCACAAAGAAATCTTTTATGTCTGTTCTGCGTGACTCAGATAAAGACCAAAGGGCCTGACCCTGCCACAGGTCTCCACGTCCCTCCAACCTCCTGGGACCTTGAGGATGCTCAGCATCAGGCAGAGACAAGGCTGCCTTCAGAGCCCTGCCCCTACAAACTGGTCTCAGACACAAGCTCCTGCTGCATTTTGCCTCTAGTATCCCAAGGAAGTGAAAACAATTCTTTTCTATTGCACTAAGACACAAAGGCTGGATTGAGCTGCCTGAATCCCCACTCAGCAGTCTCTCCTTCCAGCAAAACATGGCCTGCAGGGTGTCCCATGATGCTGCATTTGCTGCCCATCTCCACGCCTCTCGCATGGCTACAGACATGCCTAGAGAACAGGGAATTCCCTTCAGGCCTTCTTCCCTGTATAGATTTTAGTATTTGTTTTTGAAATTGCTTTTGTATTTGCTGTAAGGGACAATCAATAAGACACTTAAAATCCTGGTACAGAAAATCCTACACTCATGATTTAATGCAGAAGAAAAATACCATTAGCTATTCGTGGAGCACACACCGCTACTTAAACATGTATGTGTTTGTAAGCATTTCAGTGCCAGGCCCTGAGGGAGAACATTACTAAATACCTATACATATTAATGCATATGCTTAACCAAGGAATCAGACTTGGCAAAGCTAGAATTTCCTGAATGAAATGTTGATAAAAGGGAAAATAGAACTGGTAAAATTTAAAGTTTTTACTACTTCCAACAAAGACTGCATCACCAATACATACTAGTGGTCTGTGAGCCTCCACTCTCTGTACAATGCCTGGAATGCTTGAAATAATAATCCTCTTCTCCATCTGAGGATCTCAAAGCATATTGATAAATCACATTTGGGTATACATTGCTACCACTTTACCGGTGCACAAATGCAGACGTCAGCTGCACCGCTGAGTTAACACAGGAAGCCAAAGGCCTCGTGGAACCTCTGCTCCCTAGCAGCCATCTTACTTGGTAGATTTTTGCCCAGTCATACGGCACACTTAAAAAAAAAAAAAAAAAAAAAAAAAAAAAAAAAAAAGGAAGAATCAAAAAGAGAGGGGAAAAAAAAAGTTAAAATCAAAAAGACTGACTCTTTCTAATCCGTGGAGTGATGGCATGGATTTGTTTGGCCTCTCTGCACAGGACTGCCTGTTCTGCAGGTGCCCTCTGTAGTTCTGCAGGCTTAGTTTTTATTCCAGCAAGAATATGCAGAGACAAGAAGACAGAAAACATCACTGTAAAATGACCTGCATATTTGGTTCTTTGTGGGCTTGTGTGCACTGTCACTGAGATGCATTGGTAATTTCCCTGGGATCTGAATGCCACACAGCTGTATGTATTTGCATAGGTGCATCTCTCCTGACATTTGGGTATGTAATGTGTACCTTGCACATACGTCTTTCTGAACTGAGTCTTAGGTTTACATCAGGGTGCAGCTGTAGGGTGCTGTAGATGGAGCCTCAGCAGATAACAAGGAATACATTGCATCAGCTGGATGAAACCTGCAGCACAGAGATGCACGGCTTTCACCCACCATCTGCTGCAAGTAATACAATAGCCATTTGCAATTTGCCTTCAGGAGGTAGCTATGCTTTAAAACAGATGAACAGATGCAGTATAGGGAACCTGCTTCCAAGGCAGGTCAGAGGCACATTCCAGGAGATTTCTATTGATGATGCTAAAATGGTGTTTGTGTTACGCTTAGGCTGTACTTAAAATGTTATTGCCAGCATCTTTTGTTGGCCTTCTCTGCTGTTATTCTGCACATACAAACTTCAGAGACAAGTGCAGCTGCTAGCCCTGTGCAATTGCATAAACAAGTGTGCCTGCATATGGAACAACTGCTGAAGGCAATGTTAACACCTCTTCAGGAAGGGCTCCAACACTCCAGGGACTGATAAAAGGACAGCACGTCCAAGTCACCAGCTCGTTTCGTGGAAATCGGATGGGTTTCAATAAGTAGACTCTCAGCTTGCCCTCGGACATGGAAGCTGGCCTCCCTCCCACATAACTACTTTGGTCTAACTTAGCTTGTATTTCTGTTAGCCAATGTTTTATTTCCTTGCTTTTTGAAGACTGTTAACCTCCAGTTCAGCAAGCACTGAATAATCCTATTTAAAAATCTCTCTTCTTAAGAGCCAAAAAATGCAGATTGAGATCAGGAAATAGAAGCCACCAGAGCACGCTGCACCACAGACTCTCCTTTGACATTGGGCAAGTCACTTCTCATCTCAGAAACTTCCCCAGTTGTGAGACACAGACAGCAACACTGCCCTAACTCACGCTACTGGAAGATAAATACAGTAATAAACATGAACTACAATTGTGCGGTAACAGGACCCCTCCTGAGTACAGAAAATTGCCATTTCCTTCGGTTTCCTTGTTGTAAGTCTGCACAATCACGTTGTGCTACCAGATAATTTTGTAGCAATTTCCTCTCCTGAGATATTTGACTTCACTGTAAGCTAGTTTAATAGCCTATAGATATTAACATGATCCCTTATTTACAATAATGGGGCCTTGTAGCTACTGTAGCTTACAGATGCAATTTATTACAGGATGTTACCACAATCCACAGGCTACCAGAAAACATTATGTCTGGTTGTTACAAATGCCATTTTCCTTGTTGAGACAGTAAAATAACCCTTTAAATGATCGGGATTTTTCCTTCTTCTGAATGTCTGTGAAAATTAATCTTACTTTAAAAGCTTTCTTTTCCCTTGTGGTAATAAGAACCTCCATGTATCTTGCTTTTAAAGGCATGTCCTTTAAGGAAAAAAAACAAAACAACCAAGTTGTGTTTATAGATTTAAATCTGTTTGTTCCTGTAGCTTCAGCTGGAGTCAACAGGTGTCTGGGGCACTCGGATGTGATCTGCAGACAGCCAGCAGTTTGCAGGACAGGCTGTATCTCTGCAGAAGAGCTGCAGGTCTCCACACCCCCACCACTCTGCCTGTCTTCCATGCTCCTCATTACCTGACTCTGACTTTTCATTTCAGTATTCTTGCACTCTTCGTGACATTTCAAAACCAAGAACAAACGCCTCCTGAAAGCCTTGGGATGTGGGGAGAGCAGAAGGTAATATCATTTAACCCGAAGTGCTCATAACAAATCTTCCATATTAGGCAATACTATGTTTTTAGAAAAGAGAACCAAACTCTTTTGTCTGTCCTGTTGTTCCTGAAACCATCACAGCAGTGCAACTGTTGACATGTTTCCCCATTCCTCTTCCCTTGACATGTTGGACAGAAACTGGACGTGCTTTTGTCTTCTAGCATCCTGATGCCCACGAATGCCCCAGTCCCCTCCTGCCAGGTGCCACACAGGCACACATACCAGCAGGGCTTAGCCTCAGCTGCCCCTGTCTCAGACCTCTCTGGGCTGCAGCTTATGTGATCTGCCCACTAATTTATTCCTTTGGGGACCTCTGAGGCCAACCCCACTCTTACAGAGCCCTTTCAGCCCAGGAACAGAGCACCAGACTCAGGGATATTTCACCTTTCGTTCTCGCATGAAGATACAGGGCAGATTTGGCTTGGTTCTTACTTATTTCTCATGGAATTAGAAACAGCTCTAAATGAAGCTATGAACTTAAGGCATTCAACTTATCTAGGGAAGTTCAGGATAAGGCTCCCAGGGGTCCTTCTCTTAGCACTAGCTTGCTCAACCAAAAGGAAGGGATGAGCCAGACCCAAACTGTGTCCTTGTTTAAGGATAAATCAAGCACTCACAACCTCATCCTGTGCCCATCGTGGCTCAACAAGACCCTGCACAGCCTGGCAGGCAGTGGCTCCAGCTGCTTGAGGGGTGCCCAACAGCTGCAGGGCTGCCGGTTGTGCCCTCCAGCAGCAGGTGGGCAGTCAGGCTGCTACAAAGCAGTTTTAGCCTTTAAATGCCAAAAACTACGAGCACATATCCTGCTTCCGCCCAAAGTCTTACCCTGTTCACCTTCTCACAGGATGTCCTGCCCCCGTTTTCTTTTTTCTTTTTTTTTTTAACAATGATACTGTCAAAATATTTACTGTCTGAAATATTTATGGTATATAATATACTCTAAAATGCAGCAGCTGTCTCTTCTTCATTTAACCTCCCTGAAAGTATCTGCAGAAGTCCTTCTGAAAGGAATGGACTGGAAAGAAGAGTGAAAATCAAAGGACTGTGTCACTGAGGTCTTGATCCTGCCCAAGGGGGTTAAGCTGTGACCATACCTCATCCTCATAGACCACAAGTTGTGTTTTCCGCAGCTGAACGTAGCGATCCTTCCACAGTCCCAGGAGTCCTCCACTGCTTTTCTTTATCCAGCCAAATTTCTCTGCACTGGGAGCAGGCTTTGGTTTCTCTGAGACCTCCTCCTTTGTATCCTGCAGGGCCACCAAGAAAAGCAGAAGGGAGAAGTTACATTGAGAGCACCTTCCATCCACCTAATGGCAGTCCCTGGAAAAGCCTGCCCAGCAAAGACCACAGCACCCACCATGTGCAGTCTCTCCCCAGCAGCTCACAGGGAGAAAGGCTGGGACCAGAACAGCATCTTCCAGAGAACACTTCTACAAGGGAGAAGAGATCTCAGGCAACTCCTGCCCCACAGCCCCGACCTCTGGAACAGGGCTGGGGAGCGGGTATGGACCCTGAGACTGCTGCTGCCCTGCACGCAGAATCCGGCACGGCTTCTGCCCTAAGCCTTTCCCAGGAGCAAGCAGAGCCAAATCCCCTTACAAAAACACCTCACCGAACTCGTGACCCTTAAGAGGAGGCCAACCCCAAATCCTCCAGAGCCCTTCCCAGAACCACACTGTTACCCCAGATTTGGCTTTCCTCCCAGGACACAGGACCTGTTGTTGCCTGTAATGGCACTAAGCAGTATTTTCACAAAACAAAGGATGCATGACCAAGGCAGAGTCCCAACCATCCTCAAATGGCTCTGGCTAGCTGCTGATAGGGAAAAATCAAAACAAAACAAAACAGAGTGTCTGTAGCTCAAACATCATGTTTCCTACCATGAGGAAATCCCATGTGCATCGCAAGGAGTCAGAGCCAGACACTCCCATGTCCAGAAAGGAGTGGGGATAGGGCAAGTGAGTACAGACAGCTTCCAAAAATCCAGAGGAAAGCCTTACTAACAGATCTGTTTTCATGCACCCGACTCCCAGCAAACACACCCTTGGATAGTATTTGAGTGAGCTGTTCCTTAAAGATAGAACTTGCACCCATAATGAGAAGCAAAACAGATTAAATTTGCTGTGTGCAAGCGCTTATTCCAGCCTCCAGCAAGGTCAGGAAGAGGCTCGATGTCTGAAACACAACCAGACTGCCTCAGGTCAAGGTAAATCACACGGAAATGGCCACCAGCCCCAGTGCACTTTGCAGGATGAAGCCGTTTCATGGTGCTGTGCTGTGCTGTGTTTGACAAGGCCCCGCGACAGGATGACAGCGCACCAACAACTTTTCCGGGAAATGGGGAGGACTGTGTTTTTTTTAAGCTTGACTTTTTAGGTTGCCAGGAAGTTGCAGTCAGTTGCGATCTGCTCCTTCAGCAAACATCAACCGCTGCACCAATACAGACCTGTTGGTGCATCATCCCTTTTGCTGTCATGCTTGGGCACGGGCTTTGACCTCATCCCTAGCAGTTCTGCTTGGACACAGCTGCACCACCAGTGACTTCCTCACCTGTCTCCCTGTTACTCCCAAATGGGTTGGGGTTTTTTGCTGTGTAGATCAATTTTCATTTTTTTCTCTTGATGGCAGAATGGCTGCCTGAAAACACACAACAAATCAGCCTCTCTGTGGCCTTTTTGCTCTGCAGGGTGAAAACCCTTTCCTCTGTGGTTTTACAATAAAAGTATTCACTACAAAGTTGCAGCATTTCACATCTACTGCTGAAAAAGCGACCCGCCCTCGTCACCGCTTTGGTTGGAGGTTATTCTCATGCTTGCGCTCCTGCAATCTCACGGCATTCACCAGCTCCCTGCCATCTCCGGACAATCTCTTTTCTCCAACCCATTAGGATTTCCACTTCTGGGCCTAATCATCCCTGCCTGTGCCTGAAGCCTGGCTGCTCACCCCCTCTGTAGCAGGACTGATGCTTTGACCCACACACGGGGCAGAACGCATGCATGGGATGCTCTCCCAACCACACGGCGCTTCCCGTGGTGCTGGCATCCCATGCCTCTGGCTTGTGCAGCCCCTCGATCTGTCAGCGAGGGAAGGTTTGCCAGGGCAGAGCGCTGGGAGCAGGACTCGGTGTCCGCTCCATGTTTGCTGCCTGTGATTCCATGACTAAAATTGGAGGGCAGCACAAAGAGATGATTTGTTGTTGTTAATTCAGCTTTCTGCGGGTATTCCTTCTGCTGGAGGCAAGAAATGCTAAGATAGCCATTCCAGGGTGTTCCCGAGCTGGATTCGTGCCTGATGCTGGTGTAAATCCATGAGAATAAACCCACTGACATCAGCCGAGAGAGCCAGCATAACCAAGGGAAGAACTGAGTTTTCTGTCACTGCCTGAGCCAGCGGCGCTGGTCCCGCAGCCGGTACAAGTCATTGGTGCGATTTATAGCATGGTGGCATTAAAAGTGCAGCACGAGTTGGACTCCGCTTTACCTTCATGTTTTACAGCTCGGCAGGGATGTCAAATTAGGGACGTGGGATGGCTTTTCATTTAACCATTAGGCAGTTATTTCTGCCTTCCTTCCCCTGAGTTGTAGGGGCCTACAAAACCACATACTTTCTGTGTCTTCTGTCAACAGCAGAAGCCAACAGTGGGACTGCGGCGGTGCTTTCACAAGTTGCACACACTGCACAGGAGCGTTTTACTCAGCAAGCAAGTGGTACAACTGGTCCATCCCATACTGCAGCACGGATGCATCTCCAGATGCATCTCCAGTTGTGTTCCCGAACTTCAGCTGCTTTCCTACCCCTCCACGTTCACTCCTGACATGTTGTTGGCACTTCCACATCTCCACGATGCAGGAGCAATACCAGACACCGCACACACACATGTGAGACCCGGGAAGCTGTGCCCACTCTCAGTAGGACTCATTTGTGGCTAACGAAGGGCGTGCAGCCCCCAGCCCGGCAGCGCCCGCTGCGTGCAGCCGCCAGCTGGAAGCACTTTTGTGCTATGGATTAATTTCATGTATGCCGGCGGATAATGACAACTTTCAGTCCCTGCCATGCTGGGCTGCCTTTTGGTCTCCCCGCTGTCGTGGCCCTTTTGGAAGAAGCCCTTATTCTCACCACAACATTTGAGGAGTTAAGCACAGGGGGAGCAAGCCAAGCTCCCAGTGCTGCATGTCCTGGAGCCTGCAGCCTGCCCTGCCGCACCTTCCTCGTGCATCAGCAGCAAAACCTCGTCGGGTGGAAGGGAAGAAGGAATAACCGAGTGAGCAGACGCGTGGAGAAGAGGACCTGCTCAACTTGCCAACAAATCTGTGGCATCACGGGGCCGTGAAAAGCTCCACGTGCAGAATCGCGACAGCCTTTCCCAAAGGAGGAGGAGGAGGAGGAGAAGGACGGCCACTGCCAGGCACCCGGCCAGCACCCAGCTCGCGCCCGTTGGAAGCACAGTACGCAGCAGGACGCAGCGCGGGGTGCCCTGAGCGGCGTGCCACCGGGAGCGGCCCCACTCTGCTCACCCTCCCGCAGCACCCCAACTCAGCACAAGTTACACAAGCGGCGGGGCTGGGGATGCTGCGGCACCAGCAGAGGAACCCCCCGACCTGGGACCGGCCGCGATGCCCCTCCCTGGGGCTGAGCTCCTAACGCGTCCCGGTACTCACTTGCTCCATGATCGGGACCGGCCGCCGCTCCTCGCCGCCCGCTCAGGGGCTCCGCCGCCGCCGGCGTCCCGCAGCCGGGCGGGGGGACATGCCGGGCCGGGCCGTGCTCTGCCTCCGCACCAACTTCACGCCGAGCAGCAGCAGCAGCAGCCGAGCGGCAGCACCGGGTTTCCGGCAGCTCCGAAGCTGCGAGCGCGGCCCCAGGGAGGCGGGGATCCCCCTCCTCCGGCCCCGGCCCCGCCGCCGCCTCGCCTGGCCCGGCCCCCGCCTGGCCCAGCCCCGGCCCCGCAGCTCCGTGAGGCCGCCCCCGCGGCGGGCGAGGGGTGGAAGACGTCGGGATGGAAGGACCGGGGTCGGTCAGGGGGCTGGGACGTGGTTCTGGGGTCACATAGGGTGCCAGGCCTCAAGGGAAAGGGTGCGTGGGATGGGGCAGGGTCTGCAGGATGTTATATGGACCATAGGGGTGGAACAGGGTCTAGAGAGTGGGACATACACCGTAGGGGTAGGGCAGGGTCTGGAGGGTGGGACACGGACTGTGGAGGTGAGACAAGGTCTGCAAGGTGGGAAATGTGCCATGGAGGTGGGACATAGACTGTAGGGGTGAGACAGAGTACCCAGTGGTGGGATATGAACCTGGAGCTCCTGGTCTGGGGCAAAGAACTGTGGTGTCAAACAGGTCCCTGAGGGTCAGCCGCAGCCCCCGGGGTCAGGCTGGGTCCCTGGTGTTCAGGCCAGACCCCCATGGTGGAATGGGACCCCTGGAAGTGGCAGCTCATGAGGATCAGGCAGGGTGCATGTTAGGGCAGCAGTGCCCCAGGAGCAGCAGAATGAGGTGCAGGGTGCAGAGTGATGCCCAGTCAGGCACCATCTGGGTACTGAGCTTCCCAAAGCCCTGGTGCACATCCTGGGGCTCTGTGGGCTGGCACCGTCCCTTGGAGCAGTGCTGACTCCTGGCAGCACAGTGTCCTCAGGATGATGGGTGTTGGCAGTGCCCAAGGGAAGCAGCTGGAAAGTGGTCCTCGGTGGCAGAACTGGTTAACACTACTAGTCACGCTCCAGCTATTGTTCTCTGCTGGTATTCAGCTCCACAGACTTCTGCTTCTATTTCAGGCCTGCTGAAGGGCTCGTGTACCCTGCAGCCTGCCTGTTTTTCTCCTAATTATTTCAGTCGGGCTAAAAAAAGATATTACCTCCCTCTGCAAACCTTGCCTCCATTGTTCTCGGCAGGGTGAGAAGGAAAGGAGAAGAAAAACATTGATATCTCCAGGTTGAATGCACTTTTTCACAGGTATCTCTGCTTGCTCCACTTGCGCAGGGTCCAGTCTAGGACAGAGCTCCTGAGAGCACGCAAACAGCAATTAGCAGTAATGAGAAGAAACACCTGATTGCATCTCCTTCGTATCAGCTTGGCTGTGGCTTTGGCAGAGGCTCCGGTCTCACCAGTGCGATCCCTTTGCTAGGTAAACACCATCTGCAGCCTCGCTGCTTCTTCTGCCACCGCTGGTAGCAAAATTGGGCACAGAAAATGCTGACTTGGTGCAGGCATGGACCTGGCGAGCAGCTGTGAGCATCCACACATCTCATCCCTGCAAGGCTGGGCCCAAGGTTCTGGGTGCAGCACAGAATGAGTTGTTGTTAAAAAAAACGCTGCTGCAGCCAGGCTTTCAAAATGACCCAAACCAGCAGAGCTGTTCTGTATTCTTTATTTTCCTGGCAGGGCTGCAGGGGGTGAGGGGAAACCTCTGGCCCAGCCGGTAGGGTGTGGGCTGCGGTTCTGACTCTCTCCCGGAAAATTTTAATCAGTGAAAAAGTGCGGAATGTTTTTAGCATGCAGTCACTGTGCGTGCGAGGACACGCGGCTGCCGGGGAGCCGCGACGCCAGGGCTGTATCGTTGGGGTTTATCAGCTGCTGCGAGGGCAGTCCCTATCCACAGTGAGCAGCAGCTCCAGGAGGACCTGTCGTTGAATGAAAGTAATTAAGGGAAGGTGTTTGCAGAGTGAGAACACAGTGGCCTGTTGCACAAATGCTGCGGCTTGCTGGCAGCTTGGGGACAGGCATCATGGCTGGGTTTGCAGCAGGGAAGCGCTGCCCATCCTGGTGCACGGTCACTGGTAAAAGTGGGGCGACGCTGCTGGGGGTGACACCAACGAGGTGGTGGTGGTGAGGCATGCAACGAGGACCTCAGCTGGTGAGGCAGCCCTTTGCTCTAAGCCCTATGGGGTGCTGGCGTTGGGGTCTGTGACCCATCGCTGTGGCCAACGAGAGAGCTGTGACACTGCCACCCATCCCCAGCCCACAGCACCTGGACACCTTGGCAAGTCACATGCTTTGATTTCCCTCTGCACCCAATGGTAATAGCACTTCTTCAGGGCACTGGACAGCCTCCTTTGTTAGCAGCTGGCTAATGAGCACCTGGAGCAGAGTCTGGGTGTTGTAATTGGACTGGGAGGAGCAGGCAGCCTGGGAGCACCTGGGCATGGTGAACAGCAGGAACCCCCACACTGGGTTTGGCAGCAGCAGAGGCTGCAGGAGGTGGCATGGGGGCACATGGTCAGTGGGCATGGTGGGAATGTGTGTATGATTGGACCTGGTGATCTTAGAGATCTTTTCTGACCTTAATGATTCCATGGTTCCCTGCTACACCTCGAAATGCCCCTGTGTTGTTGCCTGCTGGGGGTTTCAGCCCGCATGCGTTTGCAGTGGGAACAAAGCAAACCCAAAATCACAGAAAGGCCGTCACTTGCTGGGGCAGATTGGGGATGCCTTAACTTAGATTATGAAGGAGTGTGATAAAGGCCATTGTTTAAATCCAGGTTGGGATCGCTATGGTTGAGACTCCTGCCAGGGGCTGCGTGGCACTGCCCTGTGTCCCCGTATGAAGGCGCTGACACCGCTGGAGGCTCTCAGCTACTGCTTCCACTGTGAGTGTGGATCTGGGGAGATGGGATTTGGGGTGATGTTGTGTTCTTTAAAAAGGGGAGAAAAGCAAAATGAAGCAACCATCTGAATATGGCTGTATGTGCACCAAGCAAGCTGCTGACATCAGCATCCCAACCTTGGGTGCAGAGGGGAGTCCTGGAGCTGCTCCTTGATGCTCACCTTAGTTTGGAGATCTTGGCCACAGCCCTTGCTCCTGTCCTTCCCAGCACCCCAGAGCTTAACCCCAGCCCCACAGCTCCTGGTTCACTCCAGTCACACCAAGCATCCAGGGATCCCCCACCCACCGCTTATCAGGCACTGCCAAAACCTCATTTCCTGCAAGCTTCAAAAATATCATCCTTCTGGGAAGAGCGGGAACAGTTTGCAGGAGAGGCAAAAAGCTCTTCCTCTGCTTGGGCCTGATAGGAAGCAGCTCCTGGTGCTGTTATTTGGGATATTTCGTCATGGCACTGCCACTGAGCATGAGGATTTGCTGAATGGGCTTTCTTGTCCTGAGCTTGTTCTGAAAAGCCACATCCCCCTCTGCCATGTGTGTGGGGAACAAAGGCTGGGCAGGGAGCTGCCCGCTATTAATACATCAAGGGGCAGCACCAGGAAGGGAGACGAGCTGTGTGTACCGGGAGACAATGTTGGCACCAGAACAAATGGGATTGGAACTGGACAGGAATAAATGGAGACTGGAAATTAAGGAGGCTCTAATCCTCTGCAGATGCTGCCAGGGCTGTGCAGTCAGTCAGTGCACTGGGATGGGAAAGGGACATCTGGGAATTTGGTGCCCGGGGTGACTGAGTGCAGTTCCATGTGCATCCTTCAGGAATCAGCCCGGGGCAGCCACACACTGGGGGTACAATGGAGGCAATGTATGATTACGACTGGGGAAGCAGGTTGGGATCAAGTGATCAGAGAGACATTTGTACTCAGAGTTGGAAACTAAACTTCTTCATATGGAGTGCTGTAGGGTTCACCCTCTGTGCCCAAATGGGGGCTCTCACATAGCTGCGCAGTGAATGCGTACAGGGGTGGGTGCACAGGGTAGAGCTGTAGTGCTGGTGGTTCCCAAAATGATGTTTTTGGTGGTGGTGAGACCAGGAGTCTCTCAGCTAGTTGAATTGCTGCAGCAATGGCTTGTCCTGCCGGGCTCTGCAGCCACATGTGAGGAATGTGCTGTGGCATGGAGGGATGCTGGGATGGGAATCAGTAGTGGCCAATGTTTTTGTCTGAAATTGCAAAATATAATTAATGCCAGTGATCAATGTGGAATTCATTGGCTGTGCAGTGCTCCTGGTTGATGGCAGTCTCAGTGCTGGGGTGGGATCCGGTGGCCAACGCACTGCCTTCACTGCACAGTGGGCGATAGCGGGGTTCCATCGCCCCAGGCAAACCCCCGTTTGGGATCTGCACCATCAGTTTTGACTATATTGTAGGGTAAAAATATGCTCCTCTTTTTGCTTCTGGATGAGGAGCTGGGATGTGCTCATTACGCAGAAGAGACAGTCCCCATTCCTGCCTTCACCCCCTGCTTGCACCTGGAGCCTGATTGGGCCTTCCTCCTCCTCATCTTCCTGCTGCTCGTACCCTACGGTCGCTCTGTGTGCTGCCATCCCCCCCTAGCGCCCGCCCGGCGTAGCACCGGTCCTGGCTGCGCGGAGCTGCGGCTGCCCAAGCTCGGGTTGGCACCCAAGGGGTGATCTGGGGGAAGAGAGCAGCCGATGGGGTCTGTTGACATGAGGAGGGGGCTCGGCCCCCACCGCAGGGCTGCGGATCCTTAGGGCTGTTTGTTTCTTTGTACCCCATCACGCAGCTGGGATGTCCCCTCTCCAGAATTAGGAGCCCAGCTGGGGACAAGGGGCAGTGCCACAAGTCCTGCACATTGTGCTTGTCCCAGTGCTAGGACTGGACATCCCTGTGCACCTCTCCAGGATGTATCTGCACATCTCAGGTTGGGGACCCCATCTGCTGCATTTCCCATGGACACATCCCAAGAATCCCACGGATGCAACCTCAGGGTCTTTCCCTGGACACATCCCAAGGACCCCACGTGTCTCAGTGTCCACAGAGCACCATCTCCTCCTGCCCACCCAGGCTCAACAAGCCCCACTGTGGATGCTTAGGGCAGAGCACAAGGCCAGGACAAGCCTCCAGCAATGCTCCCCTCCAGCCAATCACAGATCAGGGACTCCAAGAGCCACAAACAGTGTATTTTAATTTATCTTCCATTAACTCATAGAAACATAGAATCACAAGGTTGGAAAGACCTACAAAATCATCTAGTCCAACCGTCCTCCCATTACCCTTGCTACCACAAGCTACTAAACCATATCTCATAGCTCCTCATCTCTTGAATACTGTTGGGGACAGCGACTCCACCACCTCCTTGGGCAGGCCATTCCAGTGCCTGACCACTCTCTGAGAGAAAAAGCTTTTCCTTATGTCTAACCTAAACCTCCTCTGGCACAACTTGTGGCCATTTCCTCAGGTCATGTTTGTTGCCTGGGAGAAGAGGCCAAACCCCTCCTCATCACAACCTCCCTTCAGGAAGTTGTAGAGTGCAAGGAGGTCTCCCCTGAGCCTCCTCTTCTCCAGACTGAACAATCCCAGCTCCCTCAGCTGCTCCTCATAAAACTTGTGCTCCAGACCCCTCACCAGTTTTGTTGCCCTTCTCTGGACACGTTCTAGGTCCACAATGTCTTTCCTGTATTATTGTATATATATATTATCTGACTATTGAAGGCAGATGTAAAGAAGGCATTGAGGACCTCAGCCTTCTCCTTATCCTCAGTGGTCACGTTCCCCACTGCATCAAGTAAAGGATGGAAATTCTCCTTGGTTCTTCTCTTACCATTGATATATTTGTAAAAGGATTTCTTATTCTCTTTTACTGCAGTGGCCAACCTGAGTTCAATTTGGGCTTTTGCCTTCCCAACTTCCTCCCTGCATACCTTAGCAACTTCCCTGTAATCTCCTCAAGTAGCCTGTCCCTTCTTCCAGAGGACATAGACTCTCACTAATTGTCCCCGTGCAGCCCTGGGGCTCTGCAGCCAATGCGTCCCTGTGGTTGAAAGCCGCCATGAGCCACCTCCCTCAGGCTGTCCCCGCTGACGCCATGTCACCCGCTGTCACCCGTCCCTTGTCTGGGGAGAGGTGAGCAGTGACCGATCCTGCTCGCCCACGTGGAGCTCGCTGGGCTTGCACCATCCCCAGTGGCTGAATCACTGGGTAATTTAGGTTGGGAGGAGGTGGCTTCACCCAGCTTTCTGAGGTCTTCTCAGCACAGTTGCTCCTTGCACAAAATTCTTCCCAGATTTGGCTCATTCTTGTCCTTCCTCCAGTTCCACCACCCTGAACCGTTATTACACTGCCATTTCCTCAGCCCAGCAGTCTCTGGGTCTCACTTTGCTGCTCCCACTAGATGCTTCTCCCTATTTCTGCTGTGATTCAATGTTCACAGCTGCTGCTCCGGAACCAGAAAAGGATCCCACCCAGGAATTTCAAAATCAATTGGAACACGGATCATTGTCTCAGCAAAAGCTGGACCTTCCCTGGTGAGGGGCTCTCCAGCACTGCACAGCTGCAGCACTAATCCTCCCGCTGAGCATCACATTGGTGGTGCCATGCAGCCTATGGGGAACCATGGGAGGGGGGGAAATGCAGGAGGTGAAGGGGCAGCGTGGCCTTCATCATCGTTCAGAAGGAAAGGAGAAAAAGCACACTGGCTCTATTTTGTCACCCTCACAGCTCACCCATAAAAGCTGAATTCAGAAGCTCAGCGTAATCCAAACTTTTCCTCTGCTCTCTTAAAGAAAACGTTGGAACAGAGTGGGCTTAATGCCTTCTGAAGAGGCCTATTTATCTGCAAGCTGAAAGAAAGCATTAGAGTAATATCTGGGAAGGTAGTGCACAACGGCGGTGACCTGCCGAGGTGGGACTGGGGTGAAGCTGCCCTCCCCATGCAGCTCATTGCCCATTTCCCCTCATTTCCTGCCCATTTCCTCACCAGCCACAAAAGGTATTGCCGTGCTCTGGTTTGCATTTTGGGTGCATTTTCTCCTGAAAAAAACAAAGTACTTTCACACAGAGGGGGAAGCAGGGTGGGCAGAAACTCCTCCAAGTGCCAGCATCCCAGCAGCCAGGAACTGCTCCTCCCCCTGAGTTAACAAATGGGGACCCACTTTATCATGTTTGTTCAAAATTCTGTTGGACATCTGATTCTGATTTGAAGCCTAATTATCTTTGATGAGGACTAATGAGCAGCTTTCAAAATGAGCACAGGTGAACATCTCTCTGCTGTCTCCTGCAGGGAAACCCACATTTACCAGCTGCTAAAACAAATCTCTATGGGGCTAGTCCAGACATGTCCAGGGCTCCACAAAGCCCCACTTTGCCTTGCACCACTGTAATTGAGCAATTTCAGGGCTCACAGAGGGTCTTTTCTCACGTTGGACTGTCTTATTGAGGTTCAGCTTTGTTTCCTACAGGATTTTCCCTCTCATTGCTCTCAGTATGACTTTGCAAGTGGCAAATGCCTGCTAACCTCTTTGGGAAAGAAAATGAACACTGAAGATTTTGAAGGTGCTGTTTTTCTTCAGTGAAAGGAAAACTTGGAAATGAGACTCCAACTGGCTCCAGGGTTTAGGACCTCAGTTCATCTTCAAACCTGACTGCAATTTGAACTGGGTGGTGCCAAGGCTGGTGCCCAGCTGGATGGGGCGATGGTCCATGGTCCCATGGTTGATGGTCCATGGTCAGCAGTCATTGGTCCATGGTCAATAGTCGATGGTCCATGGTCGATAGTCAGCAGTCAGTAGTTGACAGTCAATGGTCAGTGATCAATGGTCAGTGGTTGATGATCGGTTGTCAGTGGGCAGCAGTCAATGGTTGACGGTCAGTGACTGATGGTCAGTGGTTAATGATCCATGGTTGATGGTCAATGGTCAGTGGTCAATGGTCAGCTGTTGATGGTCAATATTTGGTGGTCAGTGATCGATGGTCAGTTATTGATTGTGGGTGGCTGGTGGGTGAGCTGGCAGTGTAGCAGCACGTGTGGGCTCTGCATTAACAGCAGTGCCTGCCTAGGTGGAGCTGCTTCTCTTCAGCATCACGGCATGTCCGGCGGCAGTGCGGGTCTCATCACAAAAACAGTGCCTGGCTGCAGCTCTGAGGAGGGATAGGCAGGATAAGGTGAGGAAAACCCGTGGGTTTCTGTTTGCTTTCTATGCTCCCCCTTGAAGTACTGTGCGAAAGGTAATCGCTCCCAGAGGTTGGGCTTTGGCAATCCTTGTTACGCCACTGAAACCCTCAGATACGCCCAGGGTGAGCCCTGAGTGCGTCCCAGCCCTGGCTTCCTGGGAGGTGTGGGGCATGGGAATACGTGTGGCCAGCTCTCCTTCATCTCATACGGGCTGCTGCAGCCCAGCTCTACAGACAGTGCTTTTTTTTCTCAGCAATTACAGAGCTACAGGCAAATACCCAAACCTCCGGGCCGGGAAAAGTTGCCAATAGTTCTGCCGTGTTCAGCCAGTGACTTTTGTTCTCCTTGGCCTGGCTGAAACAAGGGCCATATTACAGCCCCAAATAGCTACTTTTTAGGGACAGGTAGGTCACAGCAACCTTTGTTTTTCTGGAGGCAGCCGGCACACTGTGCAGAGAAGACTTTCCAAGGATGCTCCCCACACCCTTGTCAGGAAATACCATGCTGCTCTCCTTATTGCCATGCCAATTTTTTTTTAATTGCCATAAATGATAGTCTCGGCAGGGACACGCTGTGTTTTCCCTTGGCTGTCAGATTTTATTTTGAAATCGCTGTTGTTTTGATCTTTGCATCTCTCCACCCTCAGGCTCATCTCTTGCCCCGCATGTTCCTGCTCCCGGTGCTCAAACCTTTGCTGAGCCCAGGTGTGAAAACACAGCAGCACTGGTCACAGTGGGTCCTTGGGGACATCACCCACTTTGGAGACAAAGCAGAGGACCTGCATTTGCTTTGCAGAAGCCACAGCAAAAGCAGGCGGCTGTCCCTGCTGGTGACTCATGTCCCTATGGATACATGGGTAGCACTCGGAGTCCCAACTTTAGCCCAATTTTAGCCCTGGGGAGAGCCACAATGACAGTGACAGATGCATGGCTCTGGCCCGGGGGACCCGAAATATCCTCCTTTGCTCAGCCACGGTGCGGCCCCTGCCCAGTGCCTGTGTAGCTGAGCTCTGCTAGACCTGCTATTCCAGTGGGTGGGGTTGGCTTTGTCTCAGATTCCAAGCTTGCTTTTGGCACAAGGCACAGTGCCTGGTCCCAGCTGGGACTGAGCATCCCACCAACCCCACTGGGCATCTCCTTCATTGCCCTCATTTCTTAGACACCAACGAAGCCCTTTGAGACCTATGAAAACATTGGGTTTAATTCCCTTCTTTTAATTCAACACTGGGTGCGCCGCTGATTTTTATTAATTTATCAGTTCTTCCCCCCACCGTGAATATCTGCGCTGAGCCCTTCTGTCCCTGCAGCGACCATTTGCACCGTGCTTAAAATTGTTTCTAAACTTCCAGATCCATCTTCTGGATATCTTTACAGGCTCGAGCCCACAGTGGGCCCTCTCCTTTCATTTTTTATTACCGGCATTTTTACCAGGATGACATTTTGACTGGTCTGGGAAATCTTCTCACCCGCCACACTGCTTCCTGACAATCAAGATTTAATCTTTCTGGAGAGGAATAACGCAACGGATGATAGAAAGTGCTGCAGATTACTCTGAGATTGCAGAAATCCAGAGCAGGGATGCTGTTCTTACTGCAGCTCTGGCACGAGATGCTCCCATCTCCCTGCTGCCTCTCTAATCTCCAGTTTAAATCTCCTGTGCTGCTGCCTTCAGCTTCTGATGGCTGGGAGAGCTGCTGCAAGGCAAAGCCCATCCGCGCGGCCCTCCTTGTTCCATGCCGGGCTCTTCCAGCCCCAATGACAGCTCTTTCCCAGAGCCTTTTTCCTCTGATTCTTCCTCATTTCTCATCCAGGCTCCAACCAGCAGGTGCTGCATGTCTCCATCAAGCACAGATCCCTGGAAATCCACTCGGGATTTTCCCAAAGTAAAAAACGATCCATTGGCCTTGGTGCTGCGGATCTTCATTTTTGACTACTGAGCTCAGACAGCTCATTGCCATGCAGCATTTTTGGGATGAAAGCAGAACACCTGGGTGTAGCCCAGCCCAGGAGCATGGCGGTGTCCATGGGCGCCCTCACAGCAATGGAAACTGGAACCATGCAGGATGCAGGGCTGCAGCCATCCACGGATTTTCCATCTGCAGAATAACTCCAAAGCACAGAAGGATCACAAACCACACTGCTTAAATTACACCAGCACAATTTTCACTCATTTGGTTAAGCCTGCAAGCTACAGAAAGAGCTATTTCCATGTGCACGGCATGAATTAACAGCCACTCGCACGCAGCTGGGGCTGTGCCGTGCCTCTGCCGTACCCCGGCGCACATCCCATAACTGGGGTTTAACCTGATTCCTGCTGTAATCTCCGCGCCTGGCTGGATCGCGCTGCAGCTCTCTGGTTTTGAAATCAGCCCAGGAAAAAAGAGTGAGCGCCGAGCCAGGCTGTGCCCTGCTGCACCGCGGTGGGGACAAAGTCTGCTTCACGGCACTGCGGGGTCAGCCAGCAGCCGGCACCTCCCTGCTGGCACTGAGAGTGGAACGCTGCCTTCCTCCCCTCCGACTGATGTTCACAGTGCTCCAAAGGCTTTTCCCCCATTATCTGATGTGCTTTTTTTTTTGTTTTTTTCAGGTTTGGAAAGAAGATGGGCAGGAGCAGCACGCCAGGTTTTGGAACCATTGTGATGCACAGTGGGCACCCAACTTGTGAGCAGCCCCATCGCTGCAGCTTTGGGGTGGCTTTGTGCCCCGTTCCCACCTCTCCTCTGCAAAGTGCGTAAAACAGGTGGGAGACGAGCAGTGGATTTCCCACTTCCTCGTGCTAATGGAAACTATCCTTCCCTACTTAACCAGAGCAGCTGTTAATGTGCTCTGAAATATTTTTAGCTGAAAGGTGTTTCTCAGCAATGCCACCTTCATGGGCAACACCAATTGTTTTTACTTCCCCTCGAGGGGTCCATCACCAGCACTGTGCTCCCCAGATCCCCATTTCTCAACTTCTCATTGCCTCCTCTGCTGCTCCCAAGGGATGTGCTACCTCACAGAGGTCAGACCCTATGGGAGAATCTGGGCTCCCCATGGGTTCCTCTTGGATTCATCTCAGTGCTGAGTTTCTGATGCCTTCCCATGGGAAACCCAACCCCACATTCCCCACTCATCATCACAGGGTAATGGGGAAGGCCAATGGGGGTGGCTGCAGGGGGACCTCTGGGTGACAGCCATTGCTCGTGCCCTGAATATATCCCTGCTGGTTTGGGCATGGCTGCATTGTGAGCAACTGAAGTTCACTGTGGCCCTGCTGTCCGTTTATCGGGTTTGCACACCAAGGTCAAGTTCACCACGACCCAGTGGGTCAGCTGTATGCTGGATACAGGGAAGAGGGGATTCTGCTGCCTGTCCCGTAACAAACCTGTTTGCTAACATGTCATGAGCTTCTGATATCCCCTAAGTAGGGTCTGGGAATGCAGGGGGGTGTCCAGGGTTACAGGGCTTGGCTGGGTGGTGCACATGACATGCTACAGTGGGGTGCAGAGGAGATGAGGGGATTTGTAGTGGGGTATCTGGGTGATGCAGGGAGGGTGAGGGGTGGGTACCTGGGGTGATGCAGGAGGGATTCAGGGGGATACTGATGGGGATAATGATGCCCAGTGGGATGCAGGGGGGAGACAGAGGGGATGCCTGGTGGGATGCAGGGAAATACATATGGGAGTGCAAGAGGTTACTGAGGAGGTGCAGGGCGGGGGCTGCCTGGAGACATGCAGGGAATACGGACAGGGGTTTGGGCTGCTCAGGAGATGGTGCTGGGAGTGTGCTGGAGGCACATAGGGGGTGCAGGGGGGCACAGAGAGCATAGGGGGGATGTCCGGAGATGTAATGAGAGTGTAGGGGGCTGCGGGACTGCAGAAGTGGGGTGCAAGGGGGGGTACAGAAAGGACTCCCAGCGCTCAGTGCCAGGCGATGCAGTGGGACCCAGGGGGTGCGGGAGCGATGCCTGCAGGCACTCCATACCACCCGCTCCGTCCCCATCCTCCGTCTCCCCTCTCTACCTCCGGGCCGGGCCCTCCTCTCTCTCCCCCCCCCCCCCCCCCCCCCCATCCTCTCTCTCTCTCTCTCTCTCTCTCTCACACACACACACACACACACACACACACACACCCCGGGAGCATCCCCCCGCCCCCGCCGGGCTCCGGGGCCGCTTTAAAAGCCGCCTCTCCCCGCTCCGCCCAGCGCGGCCCCGCGGAGCGCCGAGCACCATGCGCGCACCTCCGGCCTCCGCGCCCGCCCCGCGCCGCGGAGCCCCCCCGCCGCCCGCCCCCCTCTGCCTCCTGGTCCTGACCCTGCTCCTTTGGGGTCGGGGGGGGGCGGCAGGGCCCTCCCGCACCGTCTATACCAACCACTGGGCCGTCCGCGTGCGGGGGGGCCCGGCCGAGGCCGCCCGCCTGGCAGCCGCCTATGGGTACATCAGCTTAGGGCAGGTAAGGGGGTGCGGGGGGGGGGGGGGTGCGGAGGGGCCGTGCGTGGCCGTTGGGGTTTGTGCGTGGGGCTGCGGAGCCGGGAAGTTGCACGGGTGGATCGGGGAAACTTTGGACTCTCCGCCCGGGATCGATCGGAGGTGTCGGGAACGCGAGGAGCGGGCGGTCCCCCCCAGTCCGAGCGCGCTGCGGGCGCCGGGGGGATCCCGGCACGGTGCCCCCCGGGTCTGGGGATTCCGCCCCTTCCCCCTGCGGGAGCCGCGTCCCAGCGATTGATTGCAGCTCTGCTTTCTGCCCTAACCCTGCGGAGTGCAATTCGGATGTTGCATCATCAACAAACCCATCCCGCGCCCGTGTCCCGCAGCTGTCGGGCGGCAGCGTCCCTCCATCCCGAGTCTGTCCATCCCGTGTCCCCCACCTGCAGCGCCGCGCTCTGCCTTCCCCGGCCGTCCAGCCCCATCCCGACCTCCACCGCGGAGCTGGGAGCGCGCCCTTCGGCTGATTCTCCCCATTCAGCTCAACGTGTCCATTAAACGTCCCGCTTTGCAGCAGCCCCACTTTGCAGCAGACGTGCTCCTGCTCTAGGCTTTTGCATCGACCCAACGCTGTGCTCCTGCTTTGGGGTTCTGCTTTGCCTTATATCGGCTGCCCTGCGCACCGATCCCTCTCCATTCCATCTGTCCGTTCATCCCATTCACCCACCCGTCTGTCCCATCCATCCATCCATCATTTCTATCTGCCTGTCCCATCCATCTATCTGTCCCGTCCATCCCTCCCTCTCCCCTGAGCCCTCCCAGGACAGCCGGCAGCAGGCTGCAGACCAAGGGAAATATTTCTGTGCTTGCATCAGGGCGTTCCTGCCTCTCCTCCGGCGCGTGCACCTCTGCAGTGCTCTGGCTGCTCTGGGCTGCCCCCAGTCCCGAAGCTCACCCATGGGGAGGTCGTCAAGTGCTGAACCCTGTGCATCCACATCCCCCTTTGTGCACGTGTCCCTGGGGCTTGTGGGGATGAGGAGGGGAGAAACAGTGGCATGAGGATTTAGGGACCTCTGTGCTTGTCCCTGCCCTGGCAAGGGGACATGCGGTTCTTCCCTCCTTCAGCTTCTGGGATTTCAGATATTGGGACCCCGTTATGACCTTGTGGGGACTCCAGTGCCACCATGAGAGCTGCCCTCCCTGCCCCTCTGCTCATGGCATTTGGGAGAGAAGGGGATGGGAAACAGAGCAGGAGGCAGCCAAACCCGTGTGGTTGTATCGTTGCTTAACATTAAGGATGACATTTGCAGAGCAATTCCCATTGGAACTGGGATGTGTGAACTTGTCTGGAGGTAGATGGGATCAACTCGCTTCTCGCACTGCTGTGTTTCTCTTTGGGACTCTGCTGCTCTTGGGGTTTCCAACACCCCCTTTGTTGTGCTTGTGGGGTTTCAGCCTTATTGATGCCATCCATGGGAATAAACCAAAGTGCCCTGAGATCCCCCAGAGCTCCCACCTGTGGGGCTCACACTGCTCCCAGTGAGCAGGGCAAGAGCTCCTGCGCTGTCCTCTCTGATCCCACAGAGAGGAGAGCAAATACTTTTCCATCGATTTATTATTTTTTTTTAGCACATTTTTGACTTCTCCTTGGGTTTAAAGTTAGGTTCAAAGGGTCCCTTGACCCACGGTCTCGCTCAAAGCAGGGCCGGCTCTCAGTTAAACCCAACCTGACGTGGCTTCCTTACTGTCCCTTCAGTAATCCCGTGGGAATAAGAACTCTGGTTTATAATCCCCTTGCCCATCTCACTGCATCTCTGCAGGACATTGGGTTGAATGAGTGATGCCCGTGCTTTTGGGGTGGGAAGAGAAGGTCCACATTGAGCCATAGAATTGAGTTGGAAGGGCCCCTTAAAGGCCATCTGGTCCAACTCTCCTGCACTGAATAGGGGCACCTACAGCTCAAGCAGGTGCTCAGAGCTCAGTCCACATCATCGCTGGCTGCAAGATGGGGTCTCTGGGGACAGCACAGTCTTGGGGTTGGCATTTTCCTACAGACCATGGGCACCCCTTGCCTTTGTAAAACAAATCTCTCTTTTTTCCAGATTGGCAGCTTGGAAAACTACTACCACTTCCACCACAGCAAAACGTTCAAGCGCTCAACGCTGAGCAGCCGGGGACCGCACAGCTTCCTTCGCATGGACCCTAAGGTATGGAGCTGTACCCCCAAACCCCACAGCTGTGGTCTGCAGCACTGCACGATGACAGCACTGTCCTTGAGACGCAGCCCTGTGCATGCATACAGTGACTCATTGGGCATGGGGATGTTTATCGGTGATGAAAAACACTTAAAGTGACTAAATGCTAACATCTGCCTGAAGGATGGGGGGAAAGCAAAGCGAGGAAAAAGCCTTCCAGGATCGCGAGGCTGCTGCATGCTTGGGTGTTGATCCAGTTGCCACAACATTTGCTGTCTCAATGGTTGCTATGTGTGAAATCGTTGGCAATCGGCGTGCATTGCTTTTTCTTAGAGCAAACATCCGAAGGGATTTGGGTTGCAGCTGAGTTGACAAAAGCAGTGGGGGACCAGGAGGATGCAGGACAAGTGAGCCCGGGCGGTGTTGAGGGCTGCAGCTCTGTGATATGTTATTTTGGCAGAGCAAAGGACAAATTCTCAGTGCTAATGCCTGGAGATGTGCAGAGTGCCAGAGTGGTGGCAGAGCTGCTCAGGGAACATCCAAGCAAATGATGGATTCCGACCTTCAGTGGAAACACTTCCATCTCACTGAGTCTGAGGCCAACAGATGGGGACGAGTCAATAGGCTTTTGGTCTGCAAATGTGTGCCTTGCATTTCTCTGCGGTCCTCAGAGCTCTGAGGTCCCATTGTTGGCTCTCGCCCTGAGTTTAGGACCTCTTGGCATGTGCTGTCCTTCTTTCCCATGTTTCCAGCTCATCTTAGAGGTGTCTCGGCATTTGAGCGTGCACAGTGCAATAAAAAAATCCCTGCGAGGCACAGGGAGACGCGACATCGCAAGCTGGGAAACAAACATTGCAGAAACCCTGAAGAAGCAGCAAATTCAATCAATTGCAGATGTTCCACATCTCGTGTCTTCCAGGGGTCTATTGTTCCAGCCTGGGGATTTATTGGTTGGTTCCACTGCAGGAGCCAGGTCCCCTCGGGCTCTGGCAGTAAGGGTGGTGATGGAACATGCAAGAAGGGTCCTTGGGACACCCCAAATCTCACTCATACCCCTGGAGAACCCTTTGAGGTCCTGGCTGCTTGCGGTGGAGCTAACATCCACCAAATAGTGTGGTGAGGATGAAGGGATTTAGCAAATCTGGCGATTTGGGGGACAAACTGGGGAGGAAAGGAGAAGACACTGGGTGGAGCTGCCCCATATCACTCAGTGGAGATCCCAGAGCTCTGGGGAGCACAGGAGCTGCCCCTCTGCTCGTAGCCCAGGATCCAGGTGCAGGTTCTGTTGTAACAGTGTTTCTCGTAGCAAAACCCCATTCTTTTCTTTTTTAATATAATTTCCAAGAAGCCTTTGCCCCCTGTGAAGGGTGATGGGAGCTGTCAGGAATGTCACAAGCTGAGGGCTGCCCCAGGCTCCTTCCCATCCTCACACAGTAGCAGTGCTGGGAAGGGGGTGGGCAGCGAGCCCCTCAGCCAGGGAGTGCTGCTTCGGGGAGAAAAGCCGCCTAATTGGGCAATTTCCTCTATTTAACATAGTTTTTTCAACTAGACCACGAAGCCGTGTTTTGTTTTTGCTTCCAACACTTAAATCCATTGCTGCACAAATGAAGCAGCTTGCTATCAGCAGGCAGGGCGCCACAGAACCGTATTTTCCTATGAAATATATTTTTGTTTGTTTCAACAGTTATTTTATTTTATTCTCCTCCCCCCCCCCCCCCCTTGGAAATATATAGGTTTAAAAATGCAGCTCTAGGCTGGGAGCGATGCTCACCGTTCTGCCTCCATCTCTGTAAATCAGAGCCATAAAGCCATAAACCAAGTGCAGAGCACTCGCTTCGGCTGGCAGCTCCCGCATAAATGAGCCAAACAAAAACTTGCTGTTTGGATTTGTATTCTTTTTTTTGTTTGTTTTTTTGGTAGAAAAGTCTCTGTCTAAAGATCAGAGCCACGGCCACATGGAGGTCAGGGCTGCCACAGCACCGAGATGTCGGGCTGAAGGGCTGGGGAGCTCTGTGCCCAACTCCAGCACAGTGAGCGTGTGGGGGTAAATGCTTGGCGGCACATGGGGTTTTTTTGATGAACCTTCAGTGCATGGAGCTGCACAAAGGCAGGGGCATCCAGGTGTGTGCTGGTGGGGCTGCAGGATGGGGACTCACCAGAGATGGGCATCAGGATGGAACAGCAGCACCTTGGCATTGTGTCGAGGTTTACACACACCTCCAGTATAGAAGCGTGTGACTTGAATATAAATGAATAGAATTGTTTAAGTTGAAAAGGACCTCCAGGATCCCCAAGCCCACCCCACTATGCCCACTGCCCATGTCCCTCAGTGCCACGTCCCCGTGGTTCTGGAGCACCCCCAGGCTCAGTGACCCCACCACCCTCGGGCAGCTGTGCAGTGCAGCACCGCTCCTTCTGAGAAACGTTTCCTAATATCCACCCTGACCCTCCCCTGGATGAACCTTGTTTATCTCCAATATCTAAAGCTGCTCTGCAGGATGCAGTGCAACAAATGAATGAAACATATAGAACTCATGATAGCTTTCAGCCAGTGGTTCCTGTCTGTCTGTCTATCCATCCTGCCCCTCTCCCTGCAGGCGTAGCTGGCTGGGGACTGGGGGCACATCCCCCCCAGCCCTTTGCCCAGCAGTGCTCTGTGCCTGCAGGTGGAGTGGCTGCAGCAGCAGGAGGTGCGGCGGCGGGTGAAGAGGCACGTCCGCAGTGATCCCCCCTCACTGCCCTTCAACGACCCGGTGTGGCCCAACATGTGGTACCTGGTGAGTATTGCCTCCATGCAAAATGAGCTAAAAATTCAGATTATTTAATTTTTGTACAAAGGGGCTTGGTTGGAAGTGTTTCAGCAGTGCCTTCGCTGCACTGTGTGTGTAGACATCAGAGCGTCACAGCTGCAGTGCCAGCACATCTTTGCCCATCAAAGAGCTTCTACCATCTATTTGCAATATCATTTTTCCTCCTGCCTGGCTCATCGATCCGTGTTTGACAGGGAAATTCATATGAAATTAAGCACAGAGAGGAAATGGGTGCTTCAAAAGCCGAGAGCCTGCAGTGTGTGGAGTGGTGGAGGGAAGGAATGACAAGGAGAGGAGAGGGTGCTCCTGAGCTGACCGCTGCTGGTGGCCTCGGTCAGTGCGGTTGGAACAGATCTATGAGTTACTGGGAGGGGTTGGGATGTGGATGTGTTTTTGGGTTGATAAATGAGCTCCATGCTGCTGTGGAGGGGCTGAAGCCCAGGCTGTGGAGTCGCGGCCCTGTTGCAGGCTGTGATCTGCCATTGCTGCCCCTGTAGCACTGCGGGGACAGGAACAGCCGCTGCCGCTCGGAGATGAATGTGGTCGCTGCCTGGCAGAGGGGCTACACCGGCAGGAACGTGGTGGTCACCATCCTTGATGACGGGATAGAGAGGAACCACCCCGACCTGCTGCAGAACTACGTGAGTGGGGCACCCGGGTCTGAATGACGCCAATGGAGGGGGTTTGTTACTGCTGAATTGTGGGGAATAAGCACAGCATGAGGCTGTGCAGCAGGAGGTCAAAGGAAGGGGGTGTTTTAGGAAGGAGAAATGAGAATGTGGGAAACTCTGGCAGGGCCTGAGCTGCTATCCCATGACAATAAGTGGAACCTAATGGTAGAAAATCCATTTCAGGACCCTCTCGCAAGCTACGATGTCAATGGGAATGACCATGACCCAACGCCACGCTACGATGCCAGCAATGAGAATAAGTATGTGGTGCAAATTGCACACCTGCTGAGCCCCTGTCCCATTGTATCCCATGGAATCCCAGCCCATCCTTTCAGGGAATGCTGCTTTAGGGGCTTTACACAAAATCTGCTCACAGGGCTTTCTCCCTGCAGGCACGGCACGCGCTGCGCGGGGGAGGTGGCAGCAGCAGCCAACAACTCGTACTGCATTGTGGGCATTGCCTACAACGCACGCATTGGAGGTGAGGCCAGCACTGCCTGCAGCTCCCTGCCCTTCCTACTCCCCCCACGGGGCCATGATGGGGTTGGCGGGCTCCTGGGGTGGGTAGAGGGATGTCATTCCCCCACATATTGCTGGGAATGTGGCGCCAACATGGCTCAATGTGGATCATCCCCCATCTGGGCAAATCCCAGCGTGGTGAGCAGGGAGCTCTGGGGGGACTTGTGGGAGGATGGGGGTCCCTCTCCCCGTGCAGGTGATCTCAGGGTGTGGGGGACACTGGCTCTGTGTGTTTTGGGGTGGAAAACTGCTTGGGTCGCATCCCTGTCGTGAGTTCATGCGTATGTATGGGTGGTGGTGGCTTTGCCTTGAAGTGCTGAGGGGTCGTTCTGGATGGGACATGTATTTGGTTGGGCTGGTGGCAACGAGTTAGGTCCAGAAATCACTTATTTGTGAGGTGTTGTCTGTCGGTGAGCAGCTCAGGAGGGATCTGGGGGACCCCACAACATCCTCATGGGAAAATAAAATGGTTGTGCAGGTGAGGGTGCGAGCACATTGTGTGGCTGTTGGGACTGTGTGTGGTGAGCCCAGAGCTGGGTGTGCGCTCAGTGGGTGCCTCAGCAGGAGTGGGGCTTTGCCAAAGGATCTGTGAGCCCTTGTGCCACCCCAGACACTGGGAGCAGTCCCAAGTGCTCAGTGTCCGGTTCTTTGCATTCCAGCAATGCACCACACTGCTTTCCATTGGGTTGTGTCCTTCCGTGCATGGCTGGCAGTGGGGACCTGATGCTGGGGAAAGCCCCAGTGAAAGATGTTGTCCTGGGGAGAGTGACTGGAGGAGCTGGCAAAGACTGTCGTGGCCCCATCTGCAACCTTCCCCATCCCATCCTGCCTACGTGATGCCTTCTACTCATTGGTCAGCAGGGTTGTTCAGGCTCTGGCTCTGCTCCACTCAGTGGGATTTAAGGCTTGGCACCCTGCAGGATCAGGTCCTGATGTCTGTATTTCCCCAGTAAGGGCTACAGAAATGAGTGTTGCTTGCTGCCTTTATCATAGGTTCTGTTTTAATTTGCTTCCTTTTCTTGACTTGTGTGTGTGCTGGGGGTGGTGAGTGAAGCAGGCAACCTGGCAGAGCCAAGAAACCCAAGTTCCAGACCTATCACCTTTGCATTTGAGGAAGAAAACACTGCAGCTTCAGTGAGAGTGACTTTAGATGGATGACTCAAATAAAGCAGTGATGAATGAGCACAACTTGCTGGGGATGCCCATTTGTCACACTCAGGGAGCTCCCACCTAATTGGACTCGCTGCTCTCCATCGCTCATGCATCGCTTTTCATTTGTTGTGGGCAAAACATTACCATAAGCAAGGAAGGCTCCTGTCATACCTCCTCCTCTCTTCTTTCCTGCAGCGCTTGCTTGGAAAGCAGCTTCCCTTCGTGTTTCCTGGGACAGGGAGTTCAGGGCACAACTTCCTGCATTTGCAAGCTTGTGTTTGGCTAATGTGGGACAGCGTCACAGAAACGCAATTGAGATGAGTGTTGTCCAGGGAACAGCTGCAGTGTAATTCCATCTGCTTGCAGTTGTTTTCTTTAAGAGAAGCACAAGTGGAAGGGGAAATGCATCAGTGTAAACCAGAGTCTCCCTGACTGGATGCTGGGCATCACTCTGGGCTCTCTGTACAAAGCATCAGCGCTTGCGTCTGCAGGGCCTTCTGCTCCTCTTTCCCCAGTTTTGGGTTATCCTGGGGTCTGGGAATGTGGCTTTCCATGTTATTTCAGTGGGGATGCCATGCAACCCCAGCATGGGGTCATTGCTGCTCCTGGGGCTGTCCTTGTCCTGGCACTGTCCCATCAGTTGGGCAGTGATGTGACACAGTGATGGGCACTGATGTCTCCATACATGGGGTCCCATTGTCCTGTGGCACTGCCCACTGCCCATGTGTGCCCAAAGCCAATGGGGCCATGAGCACTGGAGAAAAGCTGCTGTCATCCAGGTGGTGTTGTTAGATTAGATGAAGAAAACAAGGTTTTAGGATGGGAAACCAATGTTATAGGATGGGGATACCAGGGTTTTTGGATGGGAATTTCGATGATGGGAGCGCAGCTTCCTCCTATCAGCTGAGGCCTGCTGGAGCTGATCTTAAACCCTCACCCAAAACCTCACTGCTTGCAATGAAGCAGCACAGGGAGCACGAGCAGAGCTCCCTGCGTGCCCTCCGAGCTCCTGGCCATGGGGCTCGCCGGCGCTGCCGCTTATTGCAGCTATTGGAGGCATGCCGAGCCTCGCGGTTTCCGCCACCGCTAACAAAGGCCTTTGATTGCAATCCTTGCACTTTCATAAAAGCCATTAAGCCCTAATGTCTGATGTTTTTGTGCTTTTAGGCATTCGTATGTTAGATGGAGATGTAACAGATGTTGTTGAAGCGAAGTCGCTTGGCATCAGACCCGATTACATTGACATTTACAGCGCGAGCTGGGGGCCAGATGATGATGGGAAGACAGTTGATGGACCCGGCCTATTGGCCAAGCAGGCTTTTGAGCATGGCATTAAAAAGGTGTGGACCGCGCAGCGCCCAGCGCTGGCACTCCTCCCCTGCCCTGTGGGACCCCTGCTCAGCCCCCCACGTCCCATCCCTGAGCTCCGAGGGTTTGGTGATGGGGGACCCCTCGAGTAACAAAGACCTGGTGCTTTTATATTAAAAAGAAAAGGGCAAATATTGACTCAAAGCACTGGGAAAAGCCCTTCTGCGGTCTCTTGGTGGGTAAGTGATGCTTCCCCCATGTTCTGGGGCAGCTCAGGATTGGGTTTGGCTGCCCCAAGACCATTCCCCTCCTTTCTTCCTCTCTGCTCTCAGCTCTGCCGCCCTCGTGTTATCTATAAATAGGGTGGAGTGTTTTCCCACTATTTACTTGATTTCCTGCCGGGGCAGTCGGGCTGAAGAGGAATTCATTGAAGTTGCTGGGAGTTCACGTCGTGTAAATACAGGGAACAGGCCGCCCTTCACAGTGCTTTTTTCCATGCGGGAGTGAGCAGGCAGCAGTGGGGTCCCTGCCCAGCACAGACCCGCCGTTTCGGGAAGAGTTCTCCAAATCTCTGCTTTTATTTGTAGACGGGAGCTGCGGCTGAGCTCAGGGTGGTTGGACAAGGGAGGGGATTTGGATGAAGATGGATCCTGCACCCCTGGGTGTCCCTTTTCCCCTTCCCTTTTCCCCTTCCCTTTTCCCCTTCCCTTTTCCCCTTCCCTTTTCCCCCTCCCTTTTCCCCTTCCCTTTTTCCCTTTCCCTTTCCCCCTTCCATTTCACCTTTCCTTTTTCCCCATTTTTTGAGTGAGGCAGGGTTACTGATGGACTGCTGTGTTCCTGAGCCCCGTATTGCCTTTCCCACTCTGTACCAAGCTGATTTGGGTTCTGCACCATCCCCATCTCACACTCCCCGTTGGCCAATGCCACCCATGTTAGCAGCCCTCAACACCCTCCTTGCAGAGCTCCTAATTGCCGCCTGCCTCCCCTTAATTAATGAGGAAAGTCATAGGCAGAGAGCTAGCAGCAACCTTTAGCCCAAGCAAATGGCTGCATCTGAGTTATAAATCCTTAAAATTGAGTTTTTAATGGAAACATTAAAATAACCTTTATCTGTTAGCAGTAGGGCTGCACGGGGGTCATTTATCATCTCGTTACTCACCACACTTGTTAGCTCCTGAGCTAATAGGGTGATATTTCTCCTGGCACCATATGGCTCCAGCACTGCAGAAGCAGGAGATGTGCACCTCGTATCCCACTGATTCTTTCGTCCCAAGTGTTGGCCAGGGGGGAAATCCCAGGGGTTTAGTTGCTGTCTACATCCTGTTTTTATTGCAGCCTTTCTGGGGTGGTATTGGTTTGGGGAGGTAGCCAATAAAGCCATTGGGTGTTTCGGGTCTGCCTGTGGGAAACTTTATGGCTGGCTGGGGAGTGCAGGGATGGCTTAGGGCCAACCAAGTTGCAAAGTTGCAATGTCCTGCTCTGTTGGGAATTGTCATTGGGTGTGAGTGGTGTTGTGCTGGGATGGAGGGATGTTGCTTGCGTGTCCTCTTGGCTCTGGAGCTGACTCCCACTGTGGATGCAATGACACAGGCTGAGCCTGGAGCATCCTCGTGAGGGAGATCTTGGCTTCCCCATGCATGTACCTGAATGGAGCCCATAGCCACATCTCTGCATGTGGTCCTTGGGTACCATTAGATGCTGTAGGTGGCACATGGGTTCTGTTGGTGCTTTCTTGCTGCTGGTTCTTGATGGCCGTCACACATGGCCAGCCGGCCCAATGTATGCATGGCCATATACATGGGAGACGTGATAAATCCCAGCAAATTGCTCTGATTTTGCATCTTTTTCTGTGAGAGCAGACAGCCAAGCAGATGGTGAGGATGCAGGCAGGCACCGATCTGCCCAAGTGAACCTTGAGCTCTCTGCAAGGAGGCCAGGGCTCCAAGGAGACAAAGGAGCAAGGCAGCCATTTCAGGGAGGAGACTTAATTAAACGAGAGGGATACACGGGGATGGTGCTCCATTCCATGCCTGCTCAGTACCCACTCAGAGCATCAGGATGTGCAATAACAGATTAGCTCTGTGCGCCCCAAGGGGAGCAAATGGCCCCCCCTTGTGCCATGCTGCCAGCTTCATTAGGGGCCCCTTGTTAGCAGTGTGGCTGCTCCCACCTGGGACTTTCCCCAGCTCCAGGGAGGTCTGGGCAGCCGGCAAGGCTGCCTGGTGGGGATGTTCCATTAGATGTTCGTGCCAAGCCATGAGGGAAGGAAAGAAGCAAACAAACAAAGCCTAAAGGATGCATTGCAGGAAGCTCTCTGATGGTTTGGGTGGGCGGTGGGTGGCTTTGCGATGGGCTTTGTGGGCTGGAGAGAAGTGGAGCACAGGTTTTGGGGAGTTTCTCGGTGTTCCTCTAGGGTAAGGTCACCCAGCTTCTCTTACCCAGGGGGAAAACTGCATGCTGATGCCACCCTTCCACCCTAACCAAACCCTACATCCTACCCCAAACCCAGTGCAGTGGTGGCTGCCTCCTCTGCTGTCCCCTGCTCCCTGGGCTGCTCCGTGTGCTCATCCCAGGCAAACACTCGGTCTCCTCACCCCTTTCTCTCTCTGCCCACAGGGTCGCAGGGGCTTGGGGTCCATTTTTGTCTGGGCATCAGGAAATGGCGGCCGGGAGGGCGACTACTGCTCCTGTGATGGCTACACCAACAGCATCTACACCATCTCCATCAGCAGCACCACCGAGAACGGCTACAAGCCCTGGTACCTGGAGGAGTGTGCATCCACCCTGGCCACCACCTACAGCAGCGGGGCCTTCTATGAGCGGAAAATTGTAAGTTCAGCCCTGAGCGGGTCAGCAGCCCCTCAGGTGTTCGTGGTGAGGGCTTCTGCTTGTGGGGTTGTTTTGGTGACAACTGCTCAGTGTGTTGGCCCTGGTGGTCTTGTCCTTGGGAAGCTCCAAAATCTGGGTTTTCCCATTGGTGTGTAAAAATGAAAACAAGTACATAAAAATGAAAACAAGCACGAGCTCATGGGCATTTTTTCCAGCTCTGCTCCAGCCATAACTGTTCCTCCAGCTGATGCACAAGAAAACGAACTTATTGCCCTTTTCAAATAGTTTTTTTTGCAAGGGAAAACATAAGCACAGGTGTTTTCTGACATGCCAGATGTATCTGCAGCCCCTTTTTTGGGCTGATGATGTGGAAACTGTTGTGAGGGTTCATTACCTGTGCCCTGGCTCCATGGTTTCCATTGAGCTCTCAATGGTCAGCACTGGGAGCACCTCTGGCATTGTGGGGCTGCAGCTGCTCTCTCCACAGGTCACCACCGACCTCCGGCACCGCTGCACTGATGGCCACACCGGCACCTCCGTGTCTGCACCCATGGTGGCTGGCATCATTGCCTTGGCTTTGGAGGCAAAGTAAGTCGACCCCGCTGGGGTGGGACCTTCCCAAGCTTAGGGAAAAGGATTACTTTTGCATAACACCAAATATACTCTCAGCCCCCCGCCAGCCATCCCCTGGCTTGCAGGGCATCTGCTCATGAGCTTCTATTAGTGTTTTTATGGGGTGGAATACAAACAAGGCTGTCTTCCCTTGCCACGAATGAGCTGTGAGGCAGTGCTGCCATCGCGTTTGGGGGCGGTCACGCTCGGCAGACTCCGTCTCCTCCAGTTTAATCTTGGTGCCCAGGTTCAGTGAACATGTTTTGGGAGATGCTGTTTTCCTTCCTAAGTGTGTTAGGTGTAGGATTTGCATTGTTTATCTGGGGCATAAAACGCAACATTAAGTACCAGAGCTTGGTGCGGGGAGATGCAGGTGCTCAGATGCCCCATTATGATGAGAAGGAATAAACTGTATTTCTTTTTCCTAAATGTTGTTTGAGAGCAATATCAATAACAGCTTGAGGTGCTGAGAAGACTCTAAGAAAAGCATGGAAAATTCTTCAGAAATATCCCTGGGTTGGGGCGTAGAAACACGCGGTGCTCACTGCAAGGCACCATGAACACAGATATTAAATCAGCCCTGACTAAGGGTTTTTTTGGAAACACTTTGGGGTTTGTTTTTACATTAAATGAGCAACCCAGGGTTTTGTCCAGCTTTTCTTTTTCTCTTTAGCCTAGGAACTAAATACCCCTTGCTCATGGGCACACAGCATCCCTCCCTGGGTGCTCTCCCTCTACCTGAGCACCCCAAGCAATGGCCACCCCACAGGCAGGGCATGAGCATTGAAATAACCAATTCATACCCTATTTGAGTACGAAGGCCTGATTTTTAGCCTGACAGGAGAACTGAGGGCAGCAGAGCTGTGCTATGACCACATCTCCTTGCAGCCCCCTGCTCACGTGGAGGGATGTCCAGCACCTCCTGGTCAGGACCTCACGGCCAGTACACCTGCGGGCAGCCGACTGGAAGACCAATGGAGCAGGGCATAAAGGTGAGGTGCCGTGGGATGGAAAAAGCAGCATCCAAAGGGAAATTAGAGGCCCCCAGATCCAGGTGATTCACACTGGATGGGTGCTCTCAGCTGGGTTGGGGACTTTGCTGTTGGAGGCGCTTTGCAGCCTTACTTGGTGGAGGTTCTCCACCTCCATATCTGCGGTGTTGGGTGGTAGTGGAGTGACAGGACTTGAGGGAACAGCATGGAGTCAGGGCAGGGTCGGGTTGGATGTTTGGGGAATGTTCTGCCCCAGAGAGTGGTGGGTGTGGAACAGCTCCCCAGGGCAGTGGGCACGGCCCTGGGCTGCTGGAGCTCAGGGAATGTTGGGACATCGCTCTCAGACATCAGATTTGGATTTGGGTGGTCCAAGGAGTTGGACCCAATGATTCTTGCGGGTCCCTTCCAATTGGGATATTCCATGTCCATTGGGCTGCTCCTGTTTTTTTCTGTCACCAGAGTGATTTTGGGGTGTAAGTTGGGCAGGTTGATGAGCACCATTTGTTGGAGCACCACCTACCACAGTGGGGTCAGCTCTGTGTCTTCCCAAATGGGTGGAGGACCTGAAACATCAAGACACGCTAGGAGCAGCATCTGTCAGGCAGAGTGGAGATTTCTGAGTCTTCTCTCTTTCCAGTTAGCCATCTATATGGCTTCGGCCTGGTTGATGCAGAAGCTATAGTAGTGGAAGCCAAGAAATGGAAGACAGTGCCACCCCAACACGTCTGCGTGGGAAGCCTGGACAGGGTACCCAAGTGAGTGGTGGGGCTGGAACATGATTCCCTTGAACTGGGAGAATTGGGACTTCAATCCTGAGTCAATGTCAGCCTCCTGGACAAGCCATGAGCATTTCTTCTGTTTTTGCTTTGTTGTTCATTTTGTGGCTGGCATTACTCTGTGATGAGATATTAAGGCAGGAGGTCCCGTGGTCTGTGTTCTGGGACCAGCTCTGATGGTGGGTGATTTCTCCTGCCCCCTCTTGTGCTTATGCATCCTGGGGGGGTGACCAGGCTCTGCAGTGACCCCTGGTTCCCTCAGGGATCTGCTGGGACAGAGCAGAGCCTCCAACTATGGCACCGCCTAGCCTTGCAGTGAGCTGTTGAACAGGAAAGCTCAGTTTCTTTGGAGAGCATCAAGTATGCAAAGCAGGAATGGATTTGGAGCCAAGTGTGTTCATGAAACTATTTATCTGATACAGACACTAATTACAACCCAAAGAGGAATGCTGCACTGATAATTATAGTAAAAAAGTGCCCTTGCAACCCATAAGGCATAGATCTTAGAGGCAGTTCAAAAGCATCTCGTTACCATCGGGCAATTCAGCAAATCCCCCTGCTAGGACAATGCACTGCCATGGAGGAGGTGATAATTTGCCACTCTTTGCTGCAAAGCGGTAGGAGTCTGGGTTTAAACACAACTGAGAAGAAATGGGGAAGCAGAGCGCCGATAGGGCGCCAAGGGAAATGCTCCCAGATACTCCCAAACATGAACATTAAGCCCTCATTCCATCCATCTCTAGGCAGAGCTGAAGTGTATTTGGGTGCCAGCTCCCATCAGTGGGATGGTACCCAGTTCCCATCAATGGGAGCTTGATGCCCCAACCCTTCCTGCCTGTAAAAGAGGGATTTTTTTTTTCCCAATGAGGAGCAAACATTATCCATGCACACAGCGTGAGGACTCAAGATTTGCATCAGGGTTCATTGGTTACCATTGCATCCCGGCAGGTACATCCGCCCGGACCACGTGCTGCGCGCCAGCACTCTGAGCAGTGCCTGCAGCGAGCAGCGCGAGCAGCACGTGCTGTACCTGGAGCACGTGGTGGTGCGGCTCAGCATCGCGCACCCGCGCCGTGGTGACCTGCAGATCAGCCTCGTGTCTCCAGCAGGGACCAGGTCACAGCTCCTGGCCAGGAGGTAAGAGCAGCTGCTGTGAGCTGTGCTTGATGCTTGGAGTTTTTCTCAGGGAGACCTTTGGCACGGCTTGGTTGCAAGGGGATCCGTACATCCTGGGCCCATGCAGCGATGCCCAATGCATCCTTCATTCTACACCTCCCTTTCCTGATTGAATGAGACCTGTGTGGCTTTCCTTCTCCTGTCACAGAGTGTTTGACCATTCCAATGAGGGTTTCAAGGGCTGGGAGTTCATGACGGTGCACTGCTGGGGCGAGAGGGCAGCTGGCGAGTGGACACTGGAGATCCAGGACACACCATCCCAGGTGCGCAGCCCCACTGCGCAAGGTAAGCGCCTGCACCACCGCCTCCCCCAGGCTCTTTGCCCCAGATTTTGCTTGCCCCAAACTTTTAGATCTCAGATCTTTTGCCCACGTTTCCCCAAATTTCCAAGAATGTGTGTAAAAGCCAAACCCTACTGCACAGAGGCTGGGCTGAGCCGGCAGCAGGTTTTCTCCCTCTGGCAAATTTGCTGCAACCGAGAGCGAGGTTTCCAAAATTAAACTGTAATGAGTCCAAAACGAGGAAACCCGAGAGCTGTAATTGTTGTTTGTTTGTTTTGCTGTGCTGCTCGAACATCTGGAGCGTGGGATGGTTGTGCAATGGTGCAAGGGGACAGTGCCCTGTGGGTGCAGACGGACGTCCTGACTGAGTTGCCACCACACAGGCTGGGGGGGACTGTCCCCAACCAGAGCCTCCCAGGTGTTCCCAGCCTCAGCCCCCTCAGTGCCCAAGGAGCTGGGCTAGTGGGTTCCAGCCTTGTGGGAAGGGGATGTGGAACATAAAGTATCGTGCCCCAGGCTGGTGTGCCATATGGGGGTGTAAGAATTCGTATTCTCATTGATAGAAAGCCAGGAGAAAATTAAAAACCTCACCCACACTGCTCTCTGGCAGGAGGAGCACATGAGGGCTCATTGTCTAGAAGGTGTTGCTGTTTGCTGCCTTGGCCTGAAAGCTTTTGAACTCATTGGAGCAGCAGCAAAACACCCCCAGAGCTGCTTTGACCCCGTATTTGTGGTTCTCGGTTGGCATTAGGGAATCAGCTCCATGCGGCTGCACACTGCCCCAGGGCTCTGCCTTACCTGGCTGTGTGGAATAAACCCCAAACGAGCACATTAAGTCACCCCTTAGGGAGCTGCTACAGTGTGTTTGAAGCAGAGAGTGCAAAACAGGAGGGAAGAAAGATGAAGGGGAAGAAAGGGAAGAGATGCTCATGGCCAGGGCTGGGATCTTCCCCTCCACCGCCACTCACAGCCCAGTGCAGGGCTGATGTTGCTGGCACTCATCTACTGAGATGGGAGGCTTAAACTGTATTTTTGTTGGATGATGGTTGTGACTGAGCTGTCCCTGCTGAGGGCACCTGAGCTTGCCCTTTTGCTGGCTCCACTCCGTCCATGCTGGATGGAGCAGGTGGCTTCTCTCTGTCCTGCTTGAGCACAGAGCTTTCAGCACCAAGAGCCAAGATATTTGTTTGAAATCGTTAAACCCTTCTTGGAAACGTGGGGATTAGTGGTTAAAACAGAATGCATGACAGACTTGAAGTAACTTGCATTGATTGAGAATTGCAACAGAAAGAACTGCTGGGAGGGAGCAGCTGTGTGCTCTGGATGGTCTCAAAGCCATGCGGGTCAGGACAGGACACCCATGGGGAGCTGTCCCCATTGGGGCCGCACCCATTGCGCATTGGGGTCACTTTCAGTGAATGGGTGTAAAATTTGGGGTGTGGGGGTCAGGCACCTGCAGTATTTTAGGTGATCATAGAATCATTAAGGTTGGAAAAGACCACTAAGATCACTGAGTTCAACCATCGAACCATCCCCACCATGCCCTCTAATCATGTCACACTGAGCTCAGCCCTGAAGCATGGGATGGGGCAAGCACTGTGTGGGAAGCTTGGTGTGATGGCACACATGCCCCGCAGGGAAGCTGAAGGAGTGGAGCATCCTCTTCTACGGGACGGCTGAGCACCCCTACAACACTCCAGGGGCCCCCCAGCCCCGCACAAGGACACTGGAGGTATCGGAGATGGAACCATCGAGGGCTGCCTTCCTGCAGAGCCAGGTAGAGATGACGGAGGAGGAGGAGGAGGAGTATGCAGGTAAGTGCCTCGGGGTATCCTTTCCCCCAGCATAACCCCAAAAATCTGAACTGGGATAACAAGGGCAAGGTGGGAGAGTGGGGAGGAGCAGTGCCTGTGGCTGGAGCGGGGCAGCAGGATGATAAAATTAGAAGGTAGAAAAACAGCACGCCGGCGCTCCCACCACAAATTGATGGTGGAGGCGTCTAGGGGATAAAAAAACAAAGATCTTCTGCTCACCTCCGCCTAGAGCAAACAATGAAATGTGTCCCCTTCCCTCTGTCTGTCTGTCCCGGGTTATGGAGACTGTCTGTGTTGGGAGCATCTCCGCAGCCCCCGGAGGGCTCTTTGACTCTGTCCTTGTGCCAGAGCTGCCAGCTGAGCTGCCATCTCCCACCAGGTCCCTGCCACCCCGAGTGTGGTGACCAGGGCTGCGATGGCCCCAGCGCCGATCAGTGCCTGAACTGCATCCACTATAGTCTGGGCAGCGTGAAAACTGGCAGGTGAGGGGCTGTGGGGTGCTTGAATGGGGCAAGAAATGTAAGGGAGAGAAAACAGAGGCAGGAAGCATGGGAATCCCTGCCCTGGGGTAGGGTGGCATGGGGGAAATGGAGCCAGAAGGGTAAGTCATGTTTGTTGGCTTTGTTGGGGATGACCAAAGGATGCATGGCTGAGGTGCCAGCTGGCTCCTGAAGTTGAGCTTTGCTGTGATTGGCATGGGGCTGGGCAACCCCAAAATGTGGATGGCGGTGGATGGGCAGAACAAACTCAAACTCATCTTAAGGCTCAGCCCCTCTGTTCCTCCCCCAGGATGTGTGTCAGCTCCTGCCCAGCAGGGTTCTTTGGCGACAAGGCAGCGCGGAGGTGCCGGCGGTGCTACAAGGGCTGTGAGAGCTGTGTTGGCCGGGGCCCAGGGCAGTGCACAGCGTGCAAGAGGAGCCTCTACCACCACCCTGAGATGGGTGCCTGCCTGCCCCTGTGCCCCCCCAGCTTTTACGCCGAGGAACGTAAGGATGCTCATAAATGGCTTGTGTATCATAGGGCTAAACCCTGTGTGCATTCATGCTCCTTCCAATGGAGAAAACACTTTGATTTCCAAGTGCCAGCTCAAGTGCCACCAGAATGGAGGGAGGAGGTGTGCACGACGGGTGCAAAATGCATTCAGAGCTGTTAAATAAGGGCAGTTGTTAATGAGGCCATGCGGCTCTGCCTGCAAATCCCCATCCAGGTTTTGTCCTCACCCACTCTCCTTGTGGTTTTTTTTCTTTTTTTTTTTTTTTTTGTATTTTTTGAAAGGTCAGAAACGCTGTCTGAAATGCCATCAAAGCTGTAAAAAGTGTCTCGGCGAGCCGGATAAGTGTACTGCATGCAAAGATGGGTTCAGGTAAAATACCAGAGCTTGTACCTTCAGCACTGAGGCCTGTGTTTTAAATTTGGGGAATGGATGAGCAGCCTGCCCATGGGGGAAAATTACAGAATCATTAGTTAAAGACCTCAGATTCTGCTTTGGAGGTTGTGCTGCAAAACGGTGCAAAGGGAATGGAGAAGTGGCACTTTGTGTCTCTTTGGAAGATGGAAAGCACCCACGGGGGTGGTTCAGAAGCACCCATCTGAATTCAGTCGTGTCTAACACAAGGGAAAGAGCAATGAAAACATTTGCACCGCACACTGCAAACCATATATGGGGCAGGCTGACTGTGTGCTTCATGCAGGGGCTGTGGGAACTGGGGTTGGGCTGCACCAGGCCCCCAGAGCCAATGTGTGGGTGTCAATGTTCTCTGCTTTTCTGTCAGCCTGGTGGGAGAGAGCTGCGTGCCTGAGTGCCAACCTGCCATGTACCTCAGCCGTGAGCACCGGCGCTGCGAGACCTGCCCTGCTGGCACAGGTACAGCCTTCATCCCCGGCATCTCCCTGCAAAAACCCCAAATCTTTGCACATCACACATAGGTGCCTACAACACCCAGGGCCATGCTGGCTGGGGCAGGAGGGGAACGATTCCCAAGCAAGAAAGAAATCGCAGCACAGGGAGGCTGTGGGCTGCATTATTTTCCCTGCAGCCATCCCACTGAATAACCACGTCCATAGGGAAACGCCTGGAGGAGCTCTGGGGACAGAGTGCTCCCAAGCGCAGTGCAGGTGCTGGGCTGTATTCCTGCTGGAAAAGCTTGTAGGGATTTTTTACATTTTGATTAGAGCCATTCTTTATTTCCTGATCCCTCCAAATCCAGGTGCTGCGGTTTAATAAGGTTGTGGGGGAGGCAGTAAAACCTTCTCAGAGTGATGGAGGATGGCTCTGCAGTGCTTAAAAATGTCATGTGCTCAACATATGCTGTCCCCAGGGCTGGGGACATCCACCCATGGGCGTCCCCTTTAAATTTTGCCTTTTTTGCTGTCTGTGTGTCTCATTGTTTTCCATGGTTAATGTTTGTGCCTGTTCTTGAAATCATCATAGATCTGATGATAATATGATCTCCAGACAATTCATGTTCAGTCGTATGAATCTCATTTATCATACACAGGCAATTTCCTAGGGCTAAATCCAAAATATTTATTGATCTTGTTGGCAGGCGTGGAAGGGAACGGACTCTTAATCCCTTAAGAAAATTATTTTCCTTCTAATTCTTATTCCGGGCAGTGTAAATGCACTTCCCACCATTATTTTTCAAGCCTTTTCCCCTCTCTTTTTCCTACATAACCATTTCTCACGCACAGTGCGTGGAAGCTCCTAATGACAGCACAACCACAACACGTAGACACTGCACATCTCCTCCCCAGCTGCATTTTGTATCTCTTCTTTTTTTTCCATGCACTGCACCGAGAAGGGTGGGAAAACCAAACAAGTGCATGCATGCCTGGGAGCAGGAAGGGGTGCTCAGAGGGAGCAGGGGATTTTGATACAAGGGCTGCCATGGCAGGATGTTGGATGGGTTTTCAGGGTGGGAGCAGCATGCAGGACCCCATTGGCACAGTGAGCATCTTGTTCATTCCCAAGTGAGACTGAGATGTGAAGTGGCTTCTGTCCCCTGTCCCGCAGGACCAGGTGAGGACGACTGCACGCCCTGTACCCCTGACACCTCTGCACCTCACTGGCGCTGCGTTCCTGCCTGCCGGGAGGGCTTCTATCCCGCCGACAGCCACGGGCTGCCCAACAAGGTCTGCAAGAGGTATGGATCTGGTAAAAGAACTAAGTGGTGGTGGTGAAAACAGCTTGCAGCTGGAGCTGTTTATAGAGAAATCAAACAAAAAGGGGAGGAGGGAGCCAGCTTTGCACATCCCCTGTGCCACCCAGCCAAGGTGCCTGGGGCTATGTGGAGGGGCTGAGCCCCGGCCCCAGGCTCTCTGGGAGCTGTGGGAGGCAGGGTGATGTTGAACACATGTTCCAGCTCTCAGCAGAGTCCCTGCCCTGCAGCCACAGCGCTCACCCACCCCAGCACCCAGCACAGGGCCTGGAGGTGCTGCAGGGCAGCAATTTGGCTGCACTCCCCATGGGGCTGATGTGCAAGGGAGCGTTGGAAGGTGACGTGACTTTCCGAGGTTTCAGATTTGCTGCTTTCCACCTCTTCCACTCTGCTGCCTGCACAGCCCAGCTTTGGGGCAGTAAGCAGAGTGCAGCATGGTCTCTCCCCAGGTGCGACGAGCACTGCTCCGCCTGCGAGGGCTCCAGTGGGAACTGTGTGCGGTGTAAGGATGGCTTCAGCCTTCTCGGTGGCTCCTGCGTGACCAACGAGACCTGCACCAATGGTGAGTGGAACCGACGGTCCTCTCCAGTTGTAAAAATGAGGGGTTCTGGGGATTCCCTTAGTAGTGTAGAGCTAAAGGCAGCTGGGCTTGCAGGGGTGAGGGCGGCTGGTGGAGCTGCTGGCTGTCTGCCTGTTGCTCAAATGCATCCAAGCGTTTACCCAAGTGTTTGTTCTTCATTCTGCTTTAGTCTTGGAGCTAATTCTCCCCCTCGCTGCAAAGCTTCTTTCTTCCTTCATTAGAACCATGTGAAAGATGCCCTGAAAAAGCAACGTCTTTTCCATTCTCTCTTCTCAAACACTGGAACGAATTGCACCGCCTGTTACGTGCGATGTTTGTTTATTTAAAATGTTAATCTGCTCTCATTTTCTCTTGTTCCTCTGCCGGCCTCCCAGCTGACAAGACTTTCTGTGAGATGGTGAAATCAAACAAGCTCTGTGAAAAGAAGCTGTTTGTGCAGTTCTGCTGTCAGACGTGTCTTATGGCCGGGTAAAGTCCAGCGGTCGCATCCAGGACTTCCAGCGACTGCCAGCCCGGTTTTGCCAAATGTTTAGGACAAAAGGTTTATTTTTTCAGCTTTGGGAGAGTTTACATGGTGCTGTCGTAAGTTTGATGGCTTTAATATCACTGTCAGCTTGTTTCTATAGCAATACGTTAAGCAGAGAGCGGATCGTAGCCTGAATGATGGAGACCTGGGCAGGCAGTGATATTAATACTCTCAAACACTCCTCATGAGCAGGGAGCAAGGCATGACCCGTGCACCCAAGTTTGGTTCTGCACAGAAATCCTACAGATGTGTGTGCTTGGAGTGGCCGAGGGGACATGGGACAGCACACACATGTGGTTCTGGCCCCGCTTCGTGCTCGATGACAGCCCCAGAGACCTGCACTGCTGCCAGCCAGCGCCGTGCTCCATACCCATGGGAAACGACGAGCGGGCACTGCCTGGAGCGGGCTCTATGCCGCTCTGCCACCCTGTTCGGATCCAGCTGCTTCTCCCTGGCTGTGAGTGTGGCAACGACTGGAGCTCCACAGAGCAAAGCCCCTTGTGTGCAGGCAGAGCCGGGTGCCTGCAGGGAGGGTTCGTCCACAAGGAGCAGCGTTATGGCAAAATGCATTTTCCTCCCCAAACGCTGAGTCGACGTTTAGTTGGGGAAGGAGCACCGTCCTTCCTCTCAGAGGTGGTTTCCCAGTTCATCTCTTCCAGCATTTTGCATCACCATCCTGCCTTTTGCTTGGATACATCCCAGCCAAGGCAGTGATTTTCTTTCCCCTCTGTTTCCAAAAGAGACATTCCAGGGATCTGGCCAGGAAACTCTCAGTTCCACAAACCCTCCCCCAAACAACCCTCTCCATGCTCTCTCTTCCTAGTACGTCACGTGGTGTTTATACAATTGTGTTTAAAATATCCTTGGCTATGTTGTTTTACAGATTTTTTTAAAATAACTTATACGGTCCTTGTTTTTCTCTGTAGACTATTTTTTTATATGGGGAGTGGGGAATCTTCGGTGTCCTATGTCCTTCTCCTCTCCGACCTTGCAGAGATGCTCTTTTTAACCAAACATCCACGGTATTTCCCTATGCTGCATGTTCTGATTTTCACCGTTGATAGATTGAATGAGTTAAACCTTTTGCCAATGAAACTCACAGTGTGAATCAAGTCTGGTTCCTGTTGGAGCTGGGCTGATCCCTGCTTGTTCCCCATTGCCACACTGCGCCCTGCCCAGGCTTGCCTCTGTGGGGCAAAGAGGGGAGAGCCTCGCCTGAGAGCCTTGGGTGAACTGACCTTTAAGTTAATAAACTATTGATCTTCCCTGAGCAATGGATCTGTGCTTTTTGCAAATCTGTGCAGCTGCTGTCCCGTCGAGGCAGCTCAGAGTGGTAGGGCAGCACATCTTGTTGGTTTGTTGGATTGGATCCCCCGATCAGCCCGGTACCTGCAGGAGGAATGGCTCCTGAGCATCTGCTGCATGTGCAAAAAAGTCACATTGATTCTTAGAAAGACTTTCTGCTTTCAGACCTTTTGCTCTCCTGAATGGCCCCTGTGCCAGGCTGGGCTCTCTGCTTTGGTGCCCCTCTGGCTGGGTTTTAGGGGGCGCTCAGCTACAGATGGGCTTTCCTTCAGCTGTGCTGGTTGGGGGCTCGCTGCCCTTCTCACCCACACTCAGAGCATCCTGCAGCCCTGCTGCCCACACTGCAGCTCACCCTCCCCTCCTTGGCTGGGAGCACCGGGAGCTCTGGAGCCTGTTATTGTGTTTGTTTTGCAGCGATTAACTGTGGGCCAAGTGCCCAGGGTAGAGCCTGGGTATCTGGTACTGAGCTTTCTAAGTATGAAAAAGGAAAAAACTGAGCCCTCCCATGAGGGGCTTATAGAATACCCCAAGTTGGAAGGGATCCACGAGGATCACAGAGTCTGAGGGAAGATACTGCCTCAGAGCTATGCTGCTGTGGGCTCATGCATCTCACAGCTCTTCACATTTATCAGAGGATAAAGGGGAGCGAGCCAGATGATTTATCACACACTGATTCCTTTTGCTGCTCTGGGATCCCCCTTTTGGTCTCAGGCCAAACCAGAGGTCAGAAGTGGGGTGAAATGCTTCTGGCTTCTGCCACTTTGGTCGTAAAATAACAAACTTCATTTCTGTTGCCGTGTCGCAGTCCCAGCCGGGAGCACTGTGTCAGCTCTGACTTCCCGTTCCCTGGCGCTCAGCTCTGCCTGTAGTACTGCTCCGTGGTATACTTCGATGCACTGAAATGCTGAAAAAGAAAACAGGAAAGAAAAAAAAGGTTACCCTTACATCCTTGGCACAACTTAAAATATGAAAATACAGCCTGGGTGAGGCAATGCAATTGAAGAAGACCAATCCCCATCAGACTCAGCTTTCTGCTACCCTCCAGCCCGCAGGGAAAGAGAAATGAATTCTACACATCGAGTTCATGCAACAACATCAGCTCCCAGTGTTTCCCAGGGCTCCAACTCCCTCAGAAATCATTCCTGGAAAGTAATAACATTCAGATTATTTATCTAAGCTATTGCAATGCTCGCTCGGAGCTATTAAAGTCTCTCTGCCACTGGTATGTGCAGAGGATCAAAGTGTCTGTCTCTTCCAGATAAACGAATACTTGGGCAATTTATTAAAGCACATTTCTCTATTGTCTCTTGGCACCAATGGCTGAACTATAATAGCTGTTTTCTGGAAAATCTTCTTAGGGCAGCCTGAAGCCCCACTTGCTGTTTGGCTGTGAGGCTGCATCCACAGCCATCTGCTGCCTGGTAGCTGACAAGTGGGGAGCACACATCTTACAAATCATCGCTTTGACTTTCCAGTGCAAAGGAGGAGCTTTCAAGAGCTCGTGTACAGCATCTGAAACCAAGAGTGTCTGCTCTCAGCTACAACTCCGTTACAGCCTTAGAGCTGAGGAATACAGCTGCATTGTGCTGAAGGAGAAAGGTCCACATTTTATTTGCTTTCCAGGAGGCTGAAGCATCCCCTTTCATTGCCTGCCTGACATGACTGAAGGCAATGTTTGTCTTTACCATCCCATGATTCAAACCGAATCAAACTGTGCTGCTAATTCTTCACTTCTCCTCATGATATTCGTCCTTCTCTCCTCTCTCCTAACTTCTGTTAAGGAAATGCAGATGTTGTGAAAACCTGACTATGTGCTTTCCTATGTCACCCGTGGTGTCAGGTGCTGACCCCAGCCAGAATGGAGCCAGCACCAGTGCTGGCTTCCTGTGGAACGAGCAGGGCAATGCTTTAGATGCTCCTGGAGTAAGTATGAGCCATCACTGTGCGGTGCAAAACGTGGCTGCAGCGTTTCAACTATTGTCACGTCCTCTGGGCTCGCAGAAATGTCACAGCTCATGAAAAAACCCTCCCCTGGATAGCAGCAGCGCAGAAATTTTTCTGTCTCACCTCATGGAGAGAGCCTGCAGTGCTGGAGGAGTGCTCTCCTGGGGTCACGGGGGGGGTGGCTCGGTGGCATTCAGCAGGACACGGGGATCCAGGGGTGGCCGACCCCTTCCCTGCCCACATCCCCTTCAGTCCACAAAGCCCAAATTAACGTGGGCAGCGTGCCAGCTGGTGATTTGGTTCCTGCTGAAGTGAAGCTGCAGGCGGAGCCATCCCAGCTCCCCAGGAGCTACACTCAGCTGTTAGCAAATCCAGGCGGCATGTGAGAGGGCGGCCTGGGACAGTCAGGGGACAGAGAGGGGACAGAGGTGGCCCGAAACGCTTCCAGCTGTGTTGGCCACAGGCAGAGGTGTTCATAGGACATCAGTTCCCTCTGCTGACAAACTGCCGAAGTGCTGCAGCGCTTCAGCTGTGATCACAGGAGAGAGTCAGACCGAGCACAGGGAAAACGTGGCTTTTATTGACAGTAAGGGTGGCGATGCACTGACACAGGTTGCCAAGAGAGGCGGTGGATGCTCCCCTCTGCAGCACCCAGTGTGGTCCCTCCCAACCCAACCACGCTGTGATTCCACGATTCCGTGATCCGTGCGGTTCCCTTCCCGCTCGGGACGTTCAGGAAACGCACCTCCTCACAGCCCCTCCCCGGCCGCCATTTTGCGGAGGAGGAGTTGAAGGGAGCAGAGGACGGCCCTCTCCCGCTCGGCGCTCGGCTGCGCGGCCTGGCGGGGTTCGACGGGGCTCGGCAGAGTTCGGCCCCGCTCGGCAGAGATCGGCCGCTCTCGGCTGCTCGGCGCTCGGCTGGCTGAGCGGCTCGGCGGCGTGTTGGCGGCGCGGCGCGGCCTGGCGGGCTCGGCGGGATGGTGAAGCTGACGGCGGAGCTGATCGAGCAGGCGGCTCAATACACCAACGCCGTCCGAGACCGCGAGCTCGATCTGCGGGGTGCGAAGGATCTGCCGGGGAGAGCCGTGCCTGGGTTTGGGGGGGGGGACTGCGGCCCTCGCCGGGAGCGGGCCTGTGTGGGGGCGGGCTGCGGCGGGAAGGGGCCTGCGCGGGGGGGGGGCGCGAGGCCTGCACAGGGAATGGGCCGTGCCGAGCTGGGGGGGTCGTTTTGCGGGTGTTGTGGATCTTTCCGCTCAGATGCGTCCCCAAGGCGGCGTTCCACCTCGTGCTTTGTTTCCCTGACCTGTGGGCGCTGATTCTCTCCTCACGTTTCCCCCCCCGCAGGGTATAAAATCCCCGTCATTGAGAACTTAGGGGCCACGTTGGATCAGTTTGATGCGATTGATTTCTCAGATAATGAGATCCGGAAACTGGATGGGTTCCCTCTGTTGAGAAGGCTGAAAACTCTTCTGATGAATAACAATAGGATTTGGTACGTGGTTGTGCTGTGATCAGACAGGATCTGGGGCAGAGGAGAATGCTTTTGGGAAGAGAAGGGTGCCTGTGTCTGGGTAGGTGTAGAACCGTTTGCTTTATGGGGAAGAATTAGTGCTCAATGTTTGCTTCAGCGTTCAGTTAGCCGGCTCTGTTCACTGCCAACTTCTGCCCCAGGTCTGTGTTCTCTTTTCAGACAGGACAATGAGATGCAGGGTCTGGAATTTGTTTTGACTCTGGGGTTTGTTCACAACCCCCATAGAGATGCAGAGACAAGGATACCTGCAACTGAATGAATGGAGCTGCCATGCTGCACCTGATGCTCTTACAGTGGCTGCTGGTGTTTTATGTTAGCTTTGTTAGAAAGCTGATGCTAACCCAAACTTCTGCTGCTGTCATACTTGGTTGTGTGTAAGCGAGGTGCTCTGTATTGGCATAGCTGCCCAGGGAGGTGCTGGATTCACTGTCTCTGGAGGTGTTGCAGAGCCATGGCGATGTGGCACTGAGGGATGTGGTTTGGTGGGCATGGTGGGGCTGGGCTGGGGTTGGGCTGAATGATCTCAGAGGTCTTTCCAGCCTTAATGATTCTGTGATTTTTATATTTCTCTATATATGTTCATCACTGTTAATTTCCAGCCAAAGGTAAAAATCTTTGTGTTTTTGTTCTTCTGTAGTCGGATTGGGGAAGGACTTGAACAAGCCCTGCCCAGTCTCACAGAGCTCGTTCTTACCAACAACAACATTTCTGAACTGGTAAGTTATTGATGCAGAATAAATCTTAACAGCGCTAAATTGTGTTTTTATCATCTTTCTAATTAGTCTTTTTCTTCAGAGTGGTATGTGAATTCGGTAGTCGTGGTGGTGTATGCATTTTAATGAACATAATTTGCAGCATGCAGTGGAACAGCAGTCAAAGTCTTGGTCAGCTTCCTGCTAAACTAACTGTAGTAATTCTAGTTGGCCTCTAAAATACAAACGAGAGTCCACTAAGGAGCACTCACAAAAGTGACCTCAATACCTTGACATTAAATATTTTAGGTCTAATATTGGACTGAATAAACAGCCTCTTCTTGTATTCTTCCTTTGAATTGATTAATTCATTAGCAAAGAGCCTTAGTGCGACTTTATTGGTTTTGTTGCTGGTGTTATGTGTAGAAGTTAAACAGCTCTGAATCCTTTATGTAGCCTGTAGGCAGATTTAATAGCTAGCGGCTGTGCTTGAAGCTTTTAATTCTTAGTTATGTGTTAGACTGAAACTTGCTTTGTTACTGTGTTGTTTTTTTTTTTCCTTTTTCTGGAATGTGTATTTTCCATAGTGGAAATCAAAACTCTTCAGGTTACTTGGCAGTCTCAAATTGCATATAGTGCCATTACATAGAACACTGCTGACTTACTGCAGTCATTTGCCACAGTACAAATGCTGCCATTTGTCTGCATTTTCAAACAAGTAAGCTTGAAAGGAGGGGGAGATTTTAGTTATTCTTTCACAGCCAGGAGTTCAGGAGCTTCGTTCTGAAGTATTTGATTGTCTTGAAATGGATTTAAGATTCTTACTCTGTTCTTCCCATTATATAGGGTGAACTGGATCCATTATCAAGTATTAAATCATTGACTTACCTGAGGTATGAAATCTTGAAAAGAAAAGCACTTGTTTGTAGTTTATTGTAATATATTTCATATTAAGTAATTCTTTATAACCTTTATTTGCCTTGTAGCATTTTAAGGAATCCAGTAACAAATAAGAAGCATTACAGATTATATGTTATCTACAAAGTTCCCCAAGTCAGAGTGCTGGATTTTCAGAAAGTGAAACTCAAAGTAAGTCTGTCACCTTCTGATTGAACACCAGATGGAGGCCTTTTCTCCTGTTATCTCCTGAAACTGTAGTGAAAACGATAAGGTTTTTGCCCCAGTTGTAAATTGCAGTGAAACTGTGTATCCTACGAGGCTTTAAAACTCATGCTTCTCTTTGATGGTTTCACACTGTTAAGGATGTAATCTACTTCATGATTTTTAATGATGTTTTACTGCCGTTGTTTGTTTAGTCTGATTCTTTTCTGGCTGGCCAGTGTTACTGGTGGTAAGACAAACCCAGAGGAAGGAAGGACATCACAGCAGAGCCCTCTGCTTTCCCTGTAGAAGTGTGGGGTCATTCCTTTTAAGAGCACTAAAGTGATATTCCTCGAGTCCGAGTGTTTGGGCAATGTGTCTGTGCTTGTTCTTACATCTGGTCTCCTCGTGCCAGTGTTCACTGGAGATGAGCCAAAGCATCTTTCATTGCAAAGACAGCAGCTTTGCAAAATGCCGTGTTCTTAAATTAACTTTGTGTGTGTGGTATCGCTGTAGGAGCGACAGGAGGCAGAGAAAATGTTCAAGGGCAAACGGGGTGCACAGCTTGCAAAGGATATTGCCAGGAGATCAAAAACGTAAGATGAAACAAACACTTCCACTGGCATTCTCCTTCAGAAACACCACTTTGTGTGCAGCATTATGCACTGAACTGAGACGTCCCTATTTTTTGGATGGTGGTGAACACATCTCAGAAATCTTTGTGGAGGATACATTTGGTCAGGGTGGATTGAGATATATCAGTAAACAGGAAACCTTTTTTTTTGCTCTTTGTTACATTACTGCAAAGAGGTAAAGAGGTGGCCATTGTTTGCTTGGTTTTGCTCTCTGCATTATTGGAAATTGAAAAACCTGTTTTGCCAGGGACTGTAAATAGTGAGCATTTAAAACTGTTAGCAAATGGGCTCTCACTGTGGTTTGTGAGTGGAAATGGTTGAGGTCTGTGATAGCTTTAGAACAAGTAAATCAGTGAACTGAATACCCAATAAGCATACAAATGTCCATATGTAGCTGCAGGAGAGGTTGCAGGTCTCTGAAGCTGGGTAACTATTTCAGGAAGTTCTTTCCAGCTGTGTCTGTGACCTCCATTTCCAGAGACAACAAATGTCTGTTTTCCTTCAATCAGCAGCAGGTACCTCAAAAGAAACTTCTGACATTCCTTTTAGGCAGGCTTATGTATAGGCTGTCACAGTATCCTATTAGACCTGTAAGAAAAGGAAATCCAATTTCACTTATTCTTTCTTTATCCACTCTGCTTTTTGTAATGGTAACAACGTTGTGTGTTCAACAACATCCAAATGCAACAGCTTTTGTCAGCTGCTTAATTATGAAGTGTCAGTCTGCCTCTTGTTACGAGCAGATGAAAAGATGGGAGGGGGGGATGGGACAGTGAGGACAAGTTGCTGGTGTTTCTGAAGGAGGCAATTCATCACTGTATCAGTTTGTTAACAAAGATAAGATACTACACTTGATTGAATGAAATGCTTCCAAACCTGGTTTGGAAGTAAGAGAAGCACACACTGCTCCCGGACAGTAACGATACCTCTTTGCTTTTTCCTCTGAAGCTTCAATCCAGGTGCTGGTCTGCCAACAGACAAAAAGAAGGCCGGGCCCTCCCCGGGTGATGTTGAGGCAATTAAGGTGAGTGTGGCACAACGGCACTCAGACAGAGGGGGAGGAGAACAGTTGTGAATCCCAACCGAAGGAATCTTTCCTTCTTCCTGGCGATGTTCAGACAAACAGAACAGTGTTCTCTTTGTTCTTGGTGCTTTTTTGTAACTTTTCTTACACTGTGACATACGGAAAACTTAACTGAAATTTGGGTTTGAGCCTAGAGCTCACCCAGGACAGATCAGCTTGTGTAATTGGGGGGAACAGGATTGTGCCTTATCACTTGTAGAACCTTTGGGAGTGTAAAAGCTCAGCTTAGCTTAACTGCAAATCAAAACCAACTGGTTCTGTTTACTCTCAATGGACTGACGTGCTGCACGTGAAGATTCACCGTGCTCCTTTGCCTGTTTTTCAGACTGCCATAGCAAATGCCTCAACATTGGCCGAAGTGGAGAGGCTGAAAGGCTTGCTGCAGGCCGGCCAGATCCCCGGCAGAGAACGAAAACCAGGTCACAGTGCTTCTGCTTTTCTTTCCTAAACAGAATCCCCCTCTTTTAATTGCTTCCTGGTCCTTCCTGTGATCTCAGCAAGGAGGTTATGCTGGGAGGGGTTGAAAAACCACGTGAGACTGTTGTGATTTGATGGTTGGGATGGCTGAGGACCACCTCCCTCAGGCTGTGCGTTCAGCACGCGAGCTGTCTGGCAGTCAGAGCGTTCACAGCCAGGCCTGGATCACGTGTGCAGCAGCAAAGCACCAAACTCACGGCGTGCGCTCATCGGGCTGCGTTCTGCTCTCTTGCAGGCTCGGCCGAGGACGCCGAGGAGGAGATGGAGGAAGACACCGTCCCCACCGGCTCGTAGCTCCGCGCAGCCGCCGCCCTGGGGCCGCTCAGCTGCCGACGTGGCGCTGCGCCTCGCGTTGGGGCCGCGCCGTTCCGTGCCGCGTTCAATAAAGCCCCGTGTCCGCTCTGCCCGTGCCCTGCCTACTTCCTGCATCCGGGGGGAGGGGCTGGCTCCGCGATTGGTCCCTTCGCCTTTCCCTTCTTCTTCCTATTGGCCTATGCGGCTGTCACGGCGTCCCTTTCGTTTCCTGATTGGCGCTCCGTCCGCGAGGCGGTAGAGGACGAGGGGGGCGGTGATTGGTGACGGGGCGGCTCCCGGACGTGAGGCGGCAGCGGGGCCATGGAGCTCGGGGACCGCGGCGGGGCCGGGCCCGGCCCCGGGAAACCGGCCCTGGAGCGAGAGGGCCTCGAGCTGCTGCAGCACACGGGTAGGGCTGGGGGCGGCTCCGGAGACGGGGGGCGGCGGGGTTTGGGCGCTGCGCGGTGAGGGGAGCGGGTGAGGAGAACTAGGCCTGAGGCGGGGGAGAGCCGGGCCTCTGGTGGCGGTGGTCTGAGGGGAGGGGTTGTCCTGAGGGGAGCCGGGTTTGTGTGGGGCCGCGTCCCGCGAGGAGCCGGGCTTGAAGCCGCCGTGTCCTTGGGCAGCGGTGGGTGCGTGCTGAGGGGCTGTGACCGACGCCTTGTCTCCCTCCCAGTGGGCGCCCTGCTGTCGAGCTATGGCTGGTACATCCTCCTGGCCTGCGTCGCCATCTATCTCATCGTCCAGAAGATATCCCCATACTTGAGGATGAGGCCCAGCAGCCAGCAAGGAGCAACTGGCGCAGCTGTCGGTTCGTACAGCGTTGGCTCTGAGGGCTGCGTGTGGCGGTGCTGAGGGGTTGTGGTTTTCAGCTTCTGGGTTCCTGCAAGTGCTCCTTAGCTGTCTGACAACTGTTCAGTTCCTCACGTGCAGAATATTGCTTAATGGCAGCAAGAAGATATTCTGTAGTGGGGGATCTGAACACTGAGGGATACTTGGGAAGGCTGTTAGCACCCCTCATTACAGGAAATAGTCTGGGCTGTGTCCACAGAAGGGTAACAAAGCTGTGAAGGAGCACAGGCTTATGGAGAGCAGCTCAGGGAACTGGGGTGGGTCAGCCTGGAGAAAAGAAGGCTCAGGGGAAACACTATTGCTTTCTGCTGATCCCTGAGAGAGATTTTTTCGGGGGGGGGGGGATGGGGGGGTTGGCCTCTGCTCCCAGGTAACAGCAATAGGATGAGAGATAAAGGCCTCAAATTGCACCAAAGGAAGATCAGGTTGGATATTTGGGAAAAAAAGAGCAGTGATGTGTTGGCACAGCCTGCCCAGGGAAGTGGTGAAGTCACTGTCCCTGGAGGTGCTCAAGAGGTGTGGAGATGTGGCACTGAGGGATGCGATCAGTGGGCATGGTGGGATGGGTTTGGGTTGGACTTAGGCTTGGTGATCTTATGAGTCTTTTCCAACCTTAATGAGTCTGTGATTGTAGGGCCTGCAAAAATGTACAGATCTTGCTGTTGAATAGCAACAATAAGGAAACATAAAACCAAGAGAAGTGCCTCTACAAGTCTGTATTGTGATGGGATTGTGGCACGAAGTAATGAGATTGGAAGTAAAGGAGCAGGGCATTGCAGAGCAGGGGAGTAACTGCTCCGACAGTGCAGGATTTTAGAGAGCCATGTGCTTTATAGGAGTTGTGGTCAATTATAAACATAAAAGAGAATTCTCAAAGAAAAACAGTAGCTAAATGCTTGAAATTCAAGCCAAGCTTTTGGTTAATATTCATTGTCTCTCTCTGAATTATTCCTTCACAATTGCTACTCCATTAGGATTATGTACATTTGGGGTGTATCTGCCTCTTGCTTGTGTTGCCCTTTAAGTGTGGCAAAGGTTGAAAATCTTGCAGGGTTATTATGATCTTCCCTCTCTTGAAGACTTGCTGCTGTAAATCACGGGCTTTACTTACGGATCTGTTGAAAGAATAAGTGATTGGCACTAGTCCCTCTGGCATGCTGGCCTCATAAATTGTTACTTCAATGCCTTTATTCTACTGATGGTCTTTTGTCTCGTAATTGAATCTTGGTTTAATTGCCAGATCTGCCTATAAAACGAAATTCCTGAAACTACTTAAATTTCTTTTTCACATTCATCACTGAGTGGTAACAAACACATAAGGAGTCAAACAAATGTTAGAGATATTTCAGTAACTGGGAAAAAAAAGAAAAAGGTAATATGTACCCTTGGTTTGAGTAGCATTTTTCTTTTAATTCCCTCATAGAATCATAGAATGGCCTGGGTTGAAAAGGACCACAATGATCATTCAGTTCCAACCCCCTGCTATGTGCAGGGTCACCAACCAGCAGACCAGGCTGCCCAGAGCCACATCCAGCCTGGCCTTGAATGCCTGCAGGGATGGGGCATCCACAGCCTCCTTGGGCAACCTGTTCAGTGCATCACCACCCTCTGAGTGAAAAAGCCAATCTTCTAAAGGCCAATCATGAAGAGAGGTGGTTTCTTAACGTAGATTTCCTGAGACTGCCAGTTTTCTGTTGAGATATGTTTGACATTTGTGAGTAATTTCTCTGCTAATGGAGCATGTTAAATCTGCCACTGCTTCGCTGCTGTAACCCAAGCAGCAGCAGCAGTTCGAAGAAGGAGGAGGAGTGGATGTGGGCTGATTGCCTTCTGCTTCTGCATCAAACAAGTTCTGTGGATAAAAATGGAATTCCTGTGAAGCATGGATGATATTTCTGAAGTTACTTGTATTGAAAAAATCCTTCAGAAGTAGAAGCAAATATCCTAGAAGCTTGGATGTTAACTTTGTATGGGTTTGTTCCATCAGTGTCCATGTTCATTAAAAGCCCATTAAAGTAATTGCTCTAAAAATGTTCAAATATGAAATTTAAATCAGCATATGAGTTACTGTAAAAAAAAATCAGCTGCAAACTGAACTTGAGCTGTGATTTTCTGTGGGGCTGCTGCAGTGAGAGATGTGTACCTTTCCTTATTACGGTTCTTTGAGGATACCATTTAGAGTCTATTTTGAACTGCTTTGCAAACTCTCTGACTATTCCCCAGAGCCCGACATGGTGGTAAGAAGACAAGAAGCTTTGTTGGCGTCTCGCCTGAGGATGCAAGAGGAGTTGAATGCACAAGCAGAAAGATACAAAGAAAAACAAAGACAGGTAACAGGAGAGCATTTCTTTCTTTAACTCACTAACTTGTCATCAGGTGCTCTGCTGTTGTTGTAGAAAGCTGTATACCATTATAGATACCAGAAGAATTGGATCTCTCTGCTGGAATGGGGATGGTGGGATTCTTCTCCCTCCTTCACCTGATCTGCTTTTCATATGGCTTGAAGCACTTCGTGATAACAGGCATTAGGTATCATGATGGCCGTTCAGTGTACGTGTAGGATGTGTTGACCTGAGGTCCTCCTGCTCTTAGTTAATTAGAGTGATTGATATGTTTAGTATTTTGCTCATTCTTGAAGTGATTAATGCTTCTCTGCAAGAATTTGTTTGGCTGGAACGCTTTGGGCCTTGCTATCATGTAGAAAAGTGGATGCGATCAGCAAAACAGTAATATTACTCATTAATCCTAGTTCTTTGATCTTTGCTTTTGCAGTCAGCTACATCTGCATTTCAGCTTATAGCTGACACTACAAGAAATGTAGCTGGTTATCTCGCTAATTTGAAGAACATTTTCCTTTGTAGAACCCTTCACTCTGCATGCAGTGATCATCAGATGCAGTACTTAGTCCTTTTCATAGACTAATGACGTAAGCTTGCCACTTAGTTTTATTTTACTTTCAAGCTTCAAGGTGTCAGAAGAAGCTGCAGTCCCAGTCTGTATGTACTGGGAAAGGAGGGGTCCTTGGGAAAGCTTGAGCATTTAAAAAGTAAATGCTTCTGTAAGCTGAGAGACTGCATCAGACAAAGATGGATCCAGTGGCTTTCGTTTATCCTGTTGTAGCTGTTTCTGTAGCAATGGCAATCCTGTTCATTCTGAAATCTTAGTCTGGTGTATCTTCATTTTGTTTCTTAGCTTGAAGAACAGAAGCGAAGGCAGAAGATAGAAATGTGGGAAAGCATGCAAGAAGGAAAAAGTTATAAAGGAAACCTGAAACTGAGTCAGGTAACAACTGTGTTGTTAATCAGGTTACGTGTATGTGATTAGATTAGCTGAAGTTTACATTGACTGAATTCTGAGTAATATTTGCTCTTGTGAACAGCAAGAAGCAGAATCTGGTGCCTCCACCTCATCAGCAGTCCCGAAATCTAAACCAAACAAGAAGCCCTTGCGAGGAGGTGGTAAGTCTGAAATCCTTGAGCTGTTGTGATCTTGAGACAGAGCTGCGTGCAGCTCAGAGTACAGCTCGTGTTGCTGTGTACAAAGGCATTATATAATTACCCATAATTTTTCTCTTATTCGAGGAGGAAACAAAATGTGCCTTACAAGTAAGTTCTTTAGCTCTACCCATTGTGGTCTGTTTGAACTTTGGGCAGAACAGCAGGAAGTTCCCTCATGCTTTTCCCCAGGGAGAGACAGCATTTTGGCCATAACTTACTGAGATTGTTGTGACTAAAACTGTAGGTTCTTGCAGTGCTTCTGGGACTCCTCCTTCATTGTTTGAAAGTCATGTAATTGAATTTGGTCTGTCCTTTAGTCACCTGTAATAATAATGAAGTGTAAGAAGAAAATATCTTGCTTTCTATGATATAGACTCCATCAGCTGAAACATTTCATTAAGGAGAATGTGACCTTGTTTATCAGGTGTTGAGGTAATGGCCTATTGGGTATACAAATCCCGCTGATCCAAAGAGTTGCTACCAATTCTGCAAACCACCATTACTGTCTTACCACTAAACTTACTGTCAACCACTGAAATTTGTACTGGTGGATTAAATGATTCTTGTCTGTAGCCTTAAATCCTCCACATAAGGATCGCTGCTGTAAATCAGCTGTGCAGCTGCTCTCCTTTCTCTCCTCTTGGCATAACAATTTTTGCTATACCTGCAATTGTTAATTTGTTTATTATATTCTAATTATGATTTTCCATAGTGGAATGGATTATACAGACAAACGTCAATGACAACAAGCTAAAAGGGAAATGCACTTAGGGTGCAGCAGTGAGTAAACTACATGATTAAATGTACTGAACCCTATGATTCTTGATTAAGGAATATTATACCTCAGTAGCAGTTCAGTGCTGAGAAGTTCTGCTTTGAGTATCCATACCAACAGCTGCTGGCAACATTTGAAGGGGCTGTCTGATAGATTCATTCATCTTATTATATGCAGTCAAGTGTCTGCTGCTGTCCAGTATCTTTTGTAGCTCTTGCACAGAATGTTGACCACTACAGCGAATGAGAAATGCATGCTTTCTCTTAGCACCTTTCCTTCCCATGCTAGGAAACATGATGGGGTAGCTGGGCTGAGGCATCCTTCCAGATGCTACCTGTCCTAGTTTCAGCCGAAGCAGAATCTTGGCTCAACTAACAGATTATAGAATTAGAGGTCTCTGATCTCCTCGTGAGTTAGCTAAGGATGCAGTGAAAGAACCATCTGTACTGTGCAGCTGCAGATCTTAGCCAGTATGAGAAAAACAAACTTCAAAGACTCTTGAAGTTTCAGAAGGACAGGTTGCTTTGAAACCTGCTGGTTAGCAAGGCTAGGAGCAGGCTTCCCATTTTCCTTTTCTTTGCTTTGTACAGAGTGAAGATATTTGCCACGTTGTATCTTTCCAAGTGCTTATAAAATGAAGTTGCCTATAGCTGTGGCATTAGGAGGTTCAACTGAAGTGGCAGTTTGCCTCACTGCCCACACTTGCCTTTTCAAATTCATTTAAAAACACATCTTACAGTATTGATAAGTTTTTTTGACCTTTAGAATATTCCATGCAGGACTGGAATAAAAGATTATTTGAAGATGGTGACGCACTGAACAGGTTGCCCAAGGAGGCTGCGGATGCCCCATCCCTGCAGGCATTCAAGGCCAGGCTGGATGTGGCTCTGGGCAGCCTGGTCTGCTGGTTGGTGACCCTGCACATAGCAGGGGGTTGGAACTGGATGAGCACTGTGGCCCTTTTCAACCCAGGCCATTCTGTGATTCCATGATTATTTTATGTCCTTAACTATTAGGGCTCTTGGAGGACAGATAAATCCTTACTGCTCTACTGTAACTGCAGAGCACATTAAGGCTTTAATGCACACTTAGAGGAATTAAGTGGCAATTAATTTCAATTTAATTTAATCCCAGTAGGTCCAACTAGAACACGAACGTTTTGCAATGGCTTTCATCATTAACACTATAAAATAAACCTCAAGTCTGGCTAATTTCTCTGCTTTCATTTTCCTTATTTTTTCCTTGAATTGCCCCCTGTGCCATAAGGTGCAAATAATTGTGAAGTTTAACTGTGGCATTCCCTGCGTGTTGGCAAATTCCTGTTGGGTGTGACTGTTAATATGGTGGATTTCTCATCTGTCCTTCCAGGCTATAACCCCCTGTCTGGAGAAGGAGGTGGAACTTGTTCCTGGAGACCGGGCCGCAGGGGCCCCTCTGCGGGTGGATGAGGCTAACCTGCCTGGGGTCCCTTCAGCATACCCACTGTCTGCCTGCCTACAGTTTGCATGTCACACTGACTCCTTTGGGATTTGTTTGAGCGTGGGTGTTAACACAGATTTACACCATTTCTGAGTATTAACAGCAGCGGATGCTACACGGGGAAAAATATCTGATCCTCTTAGAGAGGATGAAGGAAGAAACAATGTCAGTATAGTTAGTCACTTTATTTTCTCCTTAGTGAGGAAGCAGTTTTCAGCCAGGATGATCGCTTGTGGTTGTGAAAGCTGGGTTCTATGGCTGGCCGTGCAGTAGTCTGGCCTCAAACAAATCAATGTCTAGACCTCTGTTTACCTGCTTAAAATGAGGGGATTCACCAACCTTAGACGTGTAATGGGATTTACAGTTTGTCTGGAAGGTATATATAGGAGGGAAGGATATTCTCATTGGCAGACAGGTTCAATTTTAGAAGGAGGGACTTTAAGGAAACCTGGATGAACTGACAGGTGTGTTGGGTTTGCACCAGAAGCTCGTTACTGCGGGAGAGTCTCTGTGACAAGCTGCTCTGTATGATGTTTTCCTTATAAATGGTAAACAAACCAATGAGGATTACTGATGCTAGACAGCAGATGGGGGTTTCTTGCTATTCTTTTTTTTTATTTTCAACTGCTTTGTAAAAACGATACAATTAATATTAAATATAATTGCAAACAAATCATAAATCTAGTATTTACAATCTTGTGGTTTTCTACAGCGTCTTTTTATATAGAAGGCATATGTTCCAGTGCAATAAATGTGGATAAAGCAGAACGCTGAAGCGTTTTGTGTATGTGTATAAAGCAAAACATATGTGAGATGAAATGAAATCATTTTCATTTGGATATCTCCACAAACAGGAGCTGTTTTGTTGGTTTGTTTTGAAATGATTCCTTTGGTTTTTTTTAACAGTTTTGTTTTCCTTAGGTGTTCTGTGTTCCAAATTGTGCTTTCTAGAAGAATCACCTTCAGGTTAAGACCAAATCAAATTTCCTCACGCTTAGGAAGTGGAACTCCCCATTCCCTCCCCCACCTCCAGTGATTGTGACATGGGTAGGCTGGGTTAGTAGTTGTTAAGCACTTCATCCGTAGCTGAATTTAAATGAAGAAAATATACAACAAAGACTTTTGCTCTCAGCAGAGCTGGGGGGGTTCTTCCCAAATTGCTGCTAACAAATACAGTTGGAGGAGGATAGTGATCGCAGGCATGGTCAACTTGAACGTGGTCAACACTTTCAAAGGGGGGAGAGCAGCCTGACCTGCACTGAGCCCTGTGTGCTGCCTTGTCTTCTGGCAGCAGGACTGCACACAGCATTAGCCATGTGGTATCAGGGTTACACCTCAGGAATGCAAAGAACTTACTGCTCTGTCTTCTGTTCTGAAGGTGTCTCACGATGTGAATTGATAGTCTGGCTGCATGGCTGTCCTGAATAGCCCTGCTGGATTCTGATGTGTGTTCTTACATTACTGTCAGCTTGTCTAGCATGTAAGCTGGTTTGGTTTGTTGTTCCCCCCCCCCCCCCCCCCCCCCCCCCCCCCCCCCCCCCCCCCCCCCCCCCCCCCCGAAAAGGGCCTACGACCACCAAATGTGTAGAATTTTCAAGTGAGACTGTAAGGGATCACAGGGAATACACTGTGTGTAGATACCGTTTGCTCTACCTGTCACCTGATCCATGGCTTTCTGTTGGCTGTAAATAACAGCAGCCTGTTGCTCCTGAGTTTCAAAGTTGCCAGCTAACAAAATGGAAGAAGGAAGGACTTTTTCCTCCAGACCTACAGGTGTGCATTGTAACGCACGTAGAAGATGAAGTGAAAGGCTCTGAATGGAAATGAGAAGTTTTCTCATTTCCTGACTTCTGTACATTTTGATACTTAAATTTGCATTGTTGTAACAGAGTGCAGTGTGTAACTTCAGGTTTTCATCTACATTAAAACAAAATGAAAACAGAGGCGGGGAAAGATTTTCAAGATCTTCATCAGTAAAGACAACTGAGTTACCTTATTTGTGCCTATGGCAAACTCCTGTAATTTGGGGAAACAAGTAGAAGTCTTGGTGTTGTCTTCAGAAAAACATCCAGGGGAGATTGCTGTCTTAGAGATACAGAATTCTTTGATAAAACGGTGAAGATGGGCTGATTTAGTTCAGTGAAAACATCTGAAGGAATAGATGAGCAGGTCTGAACTGAGCATATGCTAATCTCACTATCTCAAGTCTTGCTTCTGGCTAGGACTGGGGTTATGGATGCCTGCCCAACTTTAAGATATGGAGACACATCCAGGGAGCACAGTGACTTACATATTTGTTGAAACTTCATTTTTCTCTCTCCCTTCCTCCCCTCACCCCGAACTTGCAAGTCCCTACATTCTTTATGATCAGACACTTTGAAGCTACCGAGCAGAGTGGGAGGAAGAACCTCAGTTTGTAAAACCTCTGCCTTATGAATTACACAAACAGATGGAAGGGTTTTTTCCTCTGACTTCAAACAGAAGGCTCTCCCTTGACCACAAACAAGTCTGGTTGCTTGTTGCCTTGTTGCTGTTGAGTGAAGCATACAGAAAACATTTGGTAAAAGTGAACTCACTCGTAAATCTGTTCTTCCTGCTTTGGTATGAATTCCCAAGAACTTGCCATTGTGAAAGATGTATTAGAAGGCCTTCAGGAGAATTCTTTTTTCTCTTTAACAGCAGTTTTGCAGGAAGCCTCTTAGTCTACTGATGCAGATGTTCTGGAAACGTCTTCAACTGGAAGAAAGTAGAGAACAAGCTTAGAGCCGATACAATGGATTTAAAGTGCTACATATCGTGGTGCTTAACAGCTGAACAGCAATCTGTCCTGAGTATTGAAGTATCCTAAGACAAGCAGCTAACTTTGGTGGCACAAAACCATCCTGAAAACGGTCGTTGCTTGAGAAATATAGATAGGCTGATTTTTCATGGCCTTTCAGGTGGGTTATATGCTGGAGAAACAAAGGTGTTGTTTGCTTTAAGTTGCAGGTGAGGTCTGATCTGTGTGTAGTTCTATTCAGTATTCACCAACAAATACTGAGTCATGGAAGTGAACAAAAATCAAATCACTTAAAATTTATTTGAATTTACCGAGGCCTTTCAGAAACATTATGACCCGAGGAAAAGCTTGAAGGAGCTTGTATTGCATTGCATACTTAATTGTTAGCAACAGCAAAAGGCGTTTCTTACACTCGACGTTTTTGATAGTGAACAGCAGAAGGTGGACTCGAAGTGAGGGCAAACAGCAAAGCTGTGAGCAGAGCTGCTGCCAGGCATCCCGCTGTGTTATCCAAACATCATGTGAATGAAAAGGATTGCTTTACTCCTTTCTGCTAAGAAGTGCCGTTCCAGCAGAGACTGAATGCAGGTGTGTGATGACTGCTAACAAATATTTCACTGTGATTTATAAACGTGTATTATTTTGATCCTAAGCTCTAGATCTCATGGAATTAGGCTATTCTGCTTCTACTCTATGCCCGGCCTGAGCTTTGGTCCTTGGACTCTGCTGGTGCTAATTCACATGCTTGGTTTGTCTTACAACCATGCTAAGAGTGTAATTCATGCCTCCTGTGCTCAGTGAGGCTGTTCCCATCTCTGGCAGTAGCATTTTATTCAGGCCTGGCTGCACAGCTGCTCACATCTCTGCATCAGATCAGATCCACCCTATGAAGGATCTTTGACATTGTCCAGGCTGCAAAGCAACACCTCTTCAGCGACCAGGTTAGCCAACAGTGGGGCACACTGTGCTTCTGCCCATGCTATCACTGGATACTAAAACCATACAATTCCCAACTGTAGAAAAAAAATCAATTTGAACTTGGATAGGCTGAAGATGTGGGTTTATTTTTTATTTTTTTTTCCCCTTTTTGGAATGGAAGCTTAGCTTTTGGAACAGCTCTGCAACCACAAAGGAAGAGCACACGGCTGCTGGCTGGGCGGCGTCCTGGCCCGGCCGCACCGCTGTAGCTGAAGTTGTGTGAGCTTCCAGCCCAGCTGTTCCAGTGCTGGCACACAGCCTGCCTGTATTCCCAGCTCCAGAGCCAACATCTTCCAAAACTTCCATGAGTTTTTATAAAGCAGCCAATGACTGCAATGGGATAGGTCTCCTCAGCTCGGTTTTGGGGCTGACCCACATGCAAACATGCGTTTTATTGCAGATTTCTGTTGTGATGGGCTGGCTGATACGCAGGTTCTGCTCTGGTTCATCTGACTTCTGATGGCTTTAGTTTTGAAGTGCGTGGCTGCTATGAGGCATTTTCAGCACAGAGCGAAATCTGCAGTGATAAATGAATACTTTCATTCCTTCCTCTGTTTCTGCCACAGTTTACAAACCGAGGTTCTTCCTGCGTGCTACGTAGTGAGCTCCAGAGCTGGAAGGGCAGCAGCGACCCAACGTGGGAGCTGCACTGCGGTGCCGGGCCGTGGGATGGCAATGTTGTCCTGGCTTGAGAGCAAGCAGCAGCTGGTGACATTTTTCTGTCCCTTGAACGTGTGCCTTCCGAGTGATTCAGCTGAGAGGAGAAATGAGGATTGGTCCGTGTCGAGGGATGGGATGAAAAAGTGGGTGCTGGAACTGGGGCAGGACTTTCTGCATCATTCAGGAAAATGCAGTGCTGCTGGAAATAGTGTGACAAAGACAAATGCTGCTGGTTGCCCAGCTAGATTTTTTCCATCATGAGTCTTTTACCTTGAATGTATGAAGTATGCTCATTTTCCAGTGTCTGGGTAGATTTTACAGTATCGGTTTAAGTACTGGAACATTAATAATTAAAGCTGCTGGAGTACTGGGAAACTAGTTTGTTCCTCAAGTATTAGTTTAAAATGTGGTAAAAGGTGCATAGGGTGGAAGGCACATCCTGTAAGCGGGCTCATGACTGGGGATATGTTGGCAGTCAAAACTGATGGGAAAAAATGATTATGGTGCAAGACAGTCTCTCTTTCCTATACAGGGTAACGTCCTCTATGTGGAAGAAACTCTCTTCTGTTCTGCTCCTTTATCCCAAAAGGATGACATCCGCACTGCATGCGTACAGAACAGTTTGCTGCTTCAAGTGCGTGGCTTTTTCTTTCATTTCAATACAGGATTACTGTTTTGCTCATCTGATCAGGAGTCCAACCTGCGCCGGTCTGTTGAGGGGGCTCTCCCTGTTAGGCTGTGTGCTGATCTCACAGGAGCAGTGGGGTGGGAGCTCGGAGGTGTGCTGCATGCAGGCGGTGCGCATCCTCTTCAGAGCAGGGAGAGCCCCCACGGTATTTCCTCCAGCAATCCCACAAACTCTGCATGCAGAATAGAAAACACACTGCATAAAAATGGGCGTGTTTGTGCTTGTATGTACCTTTGCATTAAGAGAATAGCTCGCCTTTTATTTTATGCTAGCAATAATGCATAGCGTCAAGTATTTGTTAAGACTGTAAGAGCTGTGCTGAGAGGGGAAAGCACTTAGATGTGGTAATGTGCCTGTGGAGGGCTGCACAGCTGGGTGCTGCCTGGCAGGACGTGGCCGTGCTCAGAGCTGCTCCCTGCCAGCAGAGAGCTGCGGCCCTTCAGATGTGCTCATGCAGTGATGATTCTCCCCGCAGTGTCCTTCGAGGTGAGGCAGTTACTGACCCTGGCAGTGCTGAAGCCCTGCGCGGGATGCTCGTGGGACGCCTGGCCCTGGCAGCACGCCCCAGACATACTTGGTTACGGCTTCTGTAAGCCTCAGACAACAGGGCAGCAATGTTCCTTCAGGTAGAGGCTGAAGCCTGCGCGTGGGTGGCATTAATGTACCTGCCTGGAAGAAGGAGGGCAGCCAGCTTCCTGCTGCAGAGCGAGGCTCGGGTTTGCCCACCACCCGTACAGCTGCTGCTCAGCCTTTTAGCTGGCGGTGTGATGCACACAACTGCATTGCTCGCAGACCTGTGACAGTAGGAAGGCTGAGTGTATGTGCTCTTGTCGGGCATAGGATGGCACTGGGACGTGCGCCTTCCCCCTCTACCCAAAGTGGGAATGTGCCAGAATAAATCCCAGGGCAGCGGAAGCGGCACGGCAGAGCAGCACTCACTCCTCATTGTGAGCTGGGCTGGGATTAACTCTGCTCTGTGGAGTCAATCGGTGTCCCATTGTGGTCCTGCTGGGTACAAGCAGGCTCCCAAAGGGCCGTCCTACCTGCTCTGAAGGCAGTGCAGGGAGCGTGCTGGCTGCCTCTCCTCGCTGCTCCTCGCTTCATCGTTTCCATGTGTGCTGAAGTTGCATGAAGTTTTCAGTTCTGATGACTAACTTCTTTTCTTCATGGGAAGAAGCCAGCTGACAGCTCCGCTGCCCCAACCCTCCATTTTTATTGCCTTTTAACCACACGAGCTCTGCCTTTTCCTGCAATTCATAGGCCGCAGCGTCTTTCCCTTGAATCAGGAGATTTTTCCTGCTGATTTGGAGCACGCTGGGTGTAATCCCGTTCCTGCTCACAAACTTGCCACATCTCCCTCTCTTGGAAAGGAGCAGAGGCCTTTTTATTTTAGCTTGAACATCTGTTATTTTCCCATGCTTCAGGACCTGATGACTGTGGGGAGGAAGAAGGGGAGAGGGGGGAGAAGCAGAGTTGGGCGAGGCTCCTTTTGAGGAAGTTTTCCAAAGGGGAATGACAAATCCAGAGTGGCACAGGCTGAGAGCAGCCCCAGGAGAAAGAGATCAGCTCAACAACAGTTGGAAACAGCAGCAAAGCATTGTAAATCCTGGGGCATAGTAGAGAATTACACTTTTTTTTTTTCACTTTCCCTGCCTTCTGCCTTTTAGTTCTGCTCTTCTTCCTGTTCCCACAAACACACACGTCACACCTCCTGCTTTTCTTCCATTTGCTTCCATTTCTTCTCCAGTTTCTATTTTATTTTTGCTTAATACAATCAACCGTTATGACACTCGTGGTATTTACTGCTGCTGAGCTCATTGGTGCTGCCCTCTCTATCAGGCTTGTGCTAGCACAGGAGCAATAAAGCCACTTACAAGCATTCTTTTTCAAGCTGTACCATCGTTTGTCAGATAACTGGTTTGTACCATTACCTGCCATTTCCCAGAAATGTGGCACTTACTGTAGAAAGACCATAAAAACCCATCCTACGTGCCTGTTTGCGTCAGGAAAGGTTGGTTTGGTGCTCCCTTTCGCAATGCTCCTTGCTCAATAACAGGCTGCCATATGCTGAGACTTTCGTCTGAGCTTGTCGTGGATGACACCGCAATATAAATAACTTCTTTTATAAGATGCAAAGGGAAAGACTGGCAATTGGAGATGCAAAGCTGCGTAGGAAGTGGAAGAAACCACAGTGATAAGTGGGTGGGCAGTGGGCTGGACCAGATGTATCGCTTCTGTTAAGGCTGGAGGTTTTTTCCTTTAAAATGTCAGGGCTTGGAGGCCACAGGGTTTGAAGATGAAGCTCTCTGTAGATGAAACGCACGTGGAGAGTTAGTGTGGGCAAAGAGAAAGGAAACACTTCGCCCTGTTGAGCAGTCATTATGGCCTCGGGATGGAAATAGCCTGACCTATTTCTGGTGGCTTTAATTAGCGAGGTGGGGAGGATGGAGCTGCTCGTGCCTGCGTTTCCCCCTGGCAGCAGAGCAGGGGGGAACGCAGCAGCACCAAGCAAAGCTGAGGCTGGAGAGCTGTGTCCCAGCAGTGTGGGGAGAGCTGCCGTCCACCTGTGCTAAACTGAGCGCAGTGCAGAAGCGGGAACTTCTGGCCGTGAGCCGCGCGCCTGCAGGGATGGCCGCTCGTGCGGGGGCTGCCGCCCGTCCCGGCTGCGGATGGTCCCCGAGAGGCTCCGGTGTGAGGCTCCCAGTCCCGGCTCCTGTGCTGGGCTCTGGGATCTCAGCGCCGGGTCCTGCCCTGGGCTTTGGGATTCAGCCCCGGCTCCGGCCCTGCGCTCAGCGTCTGCTATCGCAGTCCCGGCTTCTGCCCTGGGGTCTCTCTCATTCTGGTATCTCAGTCCCAGCTCCTCCCCGGGGTCCCACCCCGCTGTTACGCCCCCCGTGGCAGTCCCCGCGCCCCCTCCCCGCCCCACCCCCGGCTCAGCACCCCGAGGTCCCGAGTTCGAGACTCTCCCCCTCTCCCCCCTCCCGCCCGACGCTGCGGGGCGGCGCTTCCCTCAGCCCCGCTCCGCTCCGCTCCAATCCGCACCGCCTCCGTCCCCCTCCTCACCCCCACCCCACCGCCCCTCTCCGGGCGGGGCCAGCGGCGCCGGGCAGCGCGCGGCGCGGGGCCGCACACGGCGCCTGTGCCGAGGGGCAGGGCCGGGAGGCGGGCGCCCCCTTCCCTCCGCTTCCCGTCCCTTCCCCTTCCCCCCATGGCGGCGCTGGGCGGCACGGCGCGGCTGGCGGCGGCGGCGGCGGCGCAGCGCGGGGCGGCGGCGGCGGCGCTGTGAGGAGGCGCAGCGCGGGGCCTGGGCCTGCCGGGCGGGCGGGCGCCGGGCTATGGCGGGCCGCGGCCGCCGCGCCTGGCTCAGCGTGCTGCTGGGGCTGGTGCTGGGCTTCGTGCTCGCCTCGCGGCTCGTCCTGCCCCGCGCCTCCGAGCTGGCGGCGGCGGCGCGGCCCCGTCGGAGCCGCCCGTTGGGGTGCCGCCCGCCGCCGGCAGCAGCCGCAGCCGCCGCCGCCCCTCTCCTCCTCCCGCAGCCGCGCCGCCCCGGTCCGCCGGCGCAGAGCTTCCTCTTCGTGGGGGTGATGACGGCGCAGAAGTACCTGAGGAGCCGCGCCGTGGCCGCGCACCGGTGAGAGAGAGGGGGAGGCGGGCGGAGCTCCGCCGGGGGCCGCGCCGCGGGGATGGAGCGGCGGCCGCGCGGCCGAGGGAGGGACGGAGCCCCGCGCCGAGCCGCGGCCGTCCCTCAGGGTTCGGGTTCGGGTTGGGGCACGGCCCCGCGCTCAGCCCGGGGTCACCGCGGCGCTCCTCGGCGTGTGCCGCGGGCATCCACCGCTCGTGGCGAGAGACGTGAGGGAGAGAAAGTCGGGGTCTGCGGACGGCCCCGATCTGTGACCGGGTGACCGAGCGGAGACCCGGCAGCGGGTCCGGGAACAAAGGCTGGCAGCAGCCGCTGCGCGCTGTGCCGGAGCGGGGAGCGGCGCCGCGGGGTGGGAGCTGCGCTCCGAGCACGGCCGTGTGCCGCTGTCACAGCGCGGCCCCGGAGCAGCGTGCGGGAGATGGGGCCGCGCAGAGCCCCGCCGAAACGCACCCGTTGCCCCCGTGCTGGGCTGGGAGCGGAAAGAGTTATGAACTGCGTGCCAGCGGGGTGCAGCGGGGATCCAGGGCGGCTCTTCCCCAATGAAACGTCCCCTTCCCTTATTCCTGTGCTGAGACGAAGCCCGCTCCATCACAGGGACGTGCCTGGCCCCGTGGCCGGGCTGCCCTGTCCCGCTGCTTCTCTTCATATCAGCGGTAAATGTGCTGAGGTGGCTCAGTCGGGGCAGTCCGAAGCACATCGGGCACCAGAGTTGGTTTCAATGGGAGCCTTAATGCCTTCTTCCAGCAGCAGATCTGTAATTAAGTTACGGAGGGTGTGTGACTGATGCTTTGAAATAGGTGAAGGAATGTGTTTCTTCAGGGTTATGTATTTTCTCTGCCGCGTGGGTTGGAGCGTGTTGGGGTGCGGATCCCATAGCCGCGCAGTTGGCATCTGCATGGAGCTGTGCTGGGACACGTGGAGCAGGGCTGGGGGCAGAGCGCCGTGTGCGGCAGCCGTCGGCCTTGTCTCAGGGGTCCCAGGAGGGGCAGCTGTCACAGCGTGGGCCGCAGATGGGGATGGTTGGGGGCGTTTTCTCATTCTTAGAGTCACCGAGGGTGGAAAAGACCCCTGAGATCCCCAGGCCCACCCCGCCGTGCCCGCTGACTGTGTTCCCCGGTGCCACATCTACACGGCTCTGTTACGCCTCCGGGGATGGTGACCCCCCCACCTGGGCAGCCCGTGCCGGTGCGTGACTGCTCTTTTTGAGGAGCAGTGTTTGCCAGTATCCAACCTGACCCTCCTTGCTGGGATGGGCAGTGGGAAGGGCTCCCAGCCCTTGGTTTGTGCTTGCTGAACGGTTCTGTGCTTGAAAGGTGTATAGATCCGAATCTGCAACATCCGTGCATGAAATAAAACGGTTAAAGATGCAACGTAGCGGATTGGGCTCCTTCAGCCCTGGGGAGGAGGCAGAACATCACTTTTTATTGCGCTTCTATTTTGGTTTAACCTCCAGAGGGGCTGTCAGCTCTCGGAAGGGCTGAATAATGGGGGCTCTTAGCGTTGCGGTAGGGCTGAATGCATCTTCCTCCTGCCACGGGCAAAAGAAATGAGCTCATGTCCTGGTGACAGGAAGACATCTTCGGGAGAAGGTGGGGAGGGGGGGGGGGGGGGGGGGGGGGAGAGGAAGACAAACCTGAAATCCTAAATGGCTTTTGATTGCCACGAAGCGTTCAAGCAGACAATCGCTGGGATTACCACATTGACAAAGCATCCTGGCGAGCTGAATCGCTGGCACGGCGCGCCCAACGGGAAGCTGCTCGCAAGGCTTTCCCGGGTGGCAGCGTGTGCGGAGCCTTGATTCGGCTGAAAGGAATTAGGGATGCAGGGGCTGAATGCCTCCGCGCTGCCGCGGCTGAAAGGCCATTGACAGACACTGCTGAAAGGGGCCGGAGCGGAAAGCATTCGCCGATCGGCGCTGCTGTGAATCCAGATAGGATCTAACTAGAGGGGAAGCAATCCACTTCCTGAACATCAATCACTGCAGAATGACCACCGCAAGGCAGAGCGGGCCGCTGCATTTTCGGCCCTTTGAAACAGTTGTGCTTTTGTAGTCTGCGAGGAGGAGAATAAGTTTCAGATCGCCGGGTCTGCTCTGGGCAGTTATTGCCTCTGACAGCCAGGATCCCTATGAGCGGGGCTGGTGGGGGGCAGCAGCAGAAGCTGTGCTGACACACGAAAGGACACGAAAGGCAGGGAAGGAGCAGCGCAGGAAGGAGTTGAGGTGCAGCGGGGGTTCAGGGAGAGTGCAGCAATAGGTTGCAATAGAGGGGAGTTGTCCTAAAAGACATACGGGAAGGAGGGCGTAGGGATAGGCGTTCTCCCACAAGATTTAAGCCTGCTGTCTCAGGAGCAGAAATATCAGGCAGTTAACCTTTTTTTTTGTTGTTAATTGCATAGCAACTGGATTCCCTGGGAAACCTGCGAGCAGAGCAGTGCGAATGCAGCTAAAGGCTGGGAGTTAGGGCTCGGCATCTGAGACCGCGTCTGCCTCGTCCACAGCACTGTGACTGCTTCAGAGCCCTGTGGGAAGAGGGCCGTGGGATTTCTTGGTTTGGGGCAGTCCCATAGAGCCGTCTGCATGGGGGGCAGGAGAAGTGCCGTGTATTACTGAACCCGGGCTGAACCCTTCTCCCTTGAGCGCGGGGCAGAAGCGTGCCTTTGGGAGCCTTTGCTTTGAACTCTCTGGGATCTAAATACCTGAGTGCTTGGGGGAGCCTGAGTGAAAGGCAGCCAGGAGGATTTGGGATTGAAAGGCATTGGTGTTGTCTCTGTGAGCTCCCTGCAGAAGCGTAATGCCAAACACATTTTTATGCTTTTTTTTCTTCCCTTTTTTTAATAAATTCAGAGCCTCTGTCTAGGCTGCTGGTGGTATTTGTTGGTTCTGGTCCTTTACTGGTTGGTGGTGAGGTAATAGGGTGGATTGCAGTGTGTGCACTCTTTTATCTCTTGGAAGGAGTGACTTTGAACATCATGACAGTGCTTGACGTGTTCTGGTCAACCATGTCAGAATGCTGCGTTGGCTGCTCCTGTCTCACCTGGGGCAAACACGACGTGCTGGGCTTCCCTGGTGGTAAAAAGCCCTCAAAAATTACACAAATGTTTATAGAACAGTTATGACACGCAGCAAACAGGAGTGTCTGGTGCTGGTGCACGGGCCAGCAGGAGAAATTAAGTCACCTGCATACCCCAAGGTAAGGATATAGAACAATTCAGATGGAAGGAGCTTCCCAATATTATGGAGTCCATTGTCCATCTGCCACGTGGCCTGGGGCTGTGGAACACACCCTGAGTCCGTGTGCCTGCAGGTGGTGTGGGTCAGTTTCCATCCTCTGTTTCACAGGGAAACCTGAGGTAGCAGGGTGTTGGTGCTGAGTCCGCAGAGCTGCTGCTAAGGCAAGGTAATGCAAATAAATCAGGAACACACTGGAAACAGAAGGATCAGCACTGTGAGGCTGTGCTCCTCCTGCCCCGAGCTGTGCTCTGTCAGTGTTACCTTCCCAGTGCACGGAGAAAGCAGGTTGCACATGGCCGGGCGTGCTGTCATTGTGCTCCTGGGGAGGTAACAGAGAGCTGTGCTGTCCTGATTCATGAGCATCCTCCTGTTTAACCGAGCAGATTCAGATTACATGGAGGAGATAAGGTTGGGGGTTGTTTGGTTTTTAAATGACCAATGCAGAGCTCGTATCGGTTGTGTCCTGAACCTGATATTGCTCTCTGGGCAGTTGAGTATCCTGGAGCTTCAGCTGGCCGAGGCCACCAGCAGGGCTGGCAGGGTCTGGTGGCAGGGATGTGGTGACAGCTGAGGGTGACCAAGGAGTCCTCCTGAGGGAAGGGCAGTGCCAGGTTTCTCTACAGATATTTTCCTCGATGGTGTTTAATTCTCAAACGTTCATTTGCAGATCTTACTTTAGAAGCCCTGACCGGGGGAGCAGTGTCAGCTGGTGGAGCAGTGCTGTGGTAGGGAGGTGTTGGCTGTGTCCGAGGAGCTGGGCAGGTCAGGCTGCTGCCCATAACCTGAGTCAGAGAACACAGTTAGAAGTACCTTTGATCAAAATCCAGCCCTGCATTTATCAGTCCTTAATTCTGATGGAGACTGGGGTTGGAAAGATATCTGTACAGCGATATGTATGGCCTGTGACAAGAGGTAATGGCCCTACATTGCACCAGGGAGGGTCAGGTTGGATATTAAGGAAGGTTTCTTCCCAGGAAGAGCAGTGCTGCAGTAGCACAGGCAGTGCAGGGGGTGGTGGGGTCACCGTCTCTGGAGGTGTCCCAGAACCACAGGGATGTGGCACTGAGGAATGGGGGCAGTGGGCATGGGGTGGGGTTGGGGATCTCAGAGGACGTCTCCAACCCCAGTGATTCTGTGATGTTACAGTCTGTGCTTTGGGTTCTTTTGCTAGGCGCTGTAACATGTATTGCAAACAAATTGCTGTGTCCTGCCCCTGATGAGGGGACATGGGAAGCAGCAGGCTGTGGCTTGGGCAAGAAGAGCAGCACGTTGGTGGTGTTTTAGCCAGTACTGAGCAGCGCTCACACTGACACAGACACACAGGCAGCTTTTTGGTGAGGGGAGCACATTTCATCTGAGTTCAAACATGCACTGCAGTCCCACAGCTGTGTCCCAGTGCTGCCCCAGGCTGCAGTCATTGCACGGGCACGGTCCTGTTCTGTGCACCGTGACTCTGAAACTGCAGGGAGATTTCTCTGCTTTCCTCCTGTTTCAGCATGAAACTTTAAATGTGGCCCAGGTCCAAGAAACAATTGGGCCAAGCTGGCTTTGAGCCGGGGGCTTTAATGCAATACGAGGGCTGGAAATCAAATCTGCCCCGGTTTATAGATGTACATATGTTTTGTTCCGCCTCTGTTGAATGGGATCTCTGTCCTGACAGTACCAAAGGGGGTCCCGAGGTGAGGGAGGCTGGATAGACAGAGGGGAGAAAATTGAAACCAGGAACCAGCAGGAGAGGGGCGTTACACGTAAAAATAGAGTAAAATAGTGAAGGTGACTCCTGCAGAGATCACGGCTGGGCACAGAGGTGAGGTGAGCTGCAGCTCTCAGCTCCCACCTTTCCTTGCCCTCAGGTGCAAATCCGAGCGCGTGCTGAACATGCTTTTTGATGAAGTCCTTCCAGTGAGTTGCTATGGGAAGAGCGATTTCCCACGTAATCTTTTCATTCAGACCCTCTGATGTGCAACCAGAGCGCGGCCGTCAGAAAAGAACCGCGTTTCTTTGCAGCTGAAGGGAGGCTGGAGATGAGGATGTGTCACTGCGAGACGGGCAGCTTGCGGCGCTCTGCCAGGATGTCGTATCACCGTGCATTAATTACATCACTGATGATTAAGGGCCCCATCACCTCTGTTGTGAAGTCAACAGGAATGTTTCCATTGACTTCATTCGCTGTGTGCTTCTGTGGGAAGCCAGGATCTAAACTTTTCCAGTGTAACTCTACCCCTATGAGTAAGAAATGCAGAAGACAAAGCTTTTAAAGCAATTGGACGCTATTCATTACGCGAAGCTGAACTGGTGTCTAACTGTCCGAGTTGGTATGCAGTAAGACCCACTTAAATGCTTTAGCATTTCCCAGGCAAAGTTAAGGTTGGATTCTTTGGAAATATTTTTAAATTTCTGGCTTGGTGTGGTGGCTAATTCTGTACGTTTCCAATCGCATGTGGTTTCTGCTGCCCAAAGTCTGTTCTGCTTTTGGCAAAGAGCTGGTGCAGGGAGGCAGCTGGGAAAGTGATGGCGATGTATTGAAGGAGGACTGCGTCCTTCACCTGGGGAGCGCCATTACACGTCTGTCATGGATGTCCCAGTCTGCTTTTTACACCAATCCTGTGCTGGTGTGACAGCCATCGTGTTGCTGCCACGCGCTGTGCTTTCCCATAGGGCACAGCCTGCGTTAATGTGAAATCTGCCATCTATTTAGCCCTTGGAAGTCAGTACTTCTGAACGTGCCTTTGAGCTTTGAGGGGGCTCAGGGGAGATGGAATGCAGGTATGGTGCTGAATAACTCAGAGGGAACTTCTGAGGCATTAAATCCAGTCGTAGGGGTTGTTTGCCTGTCTTGGTTTGCTTTGATGTTGCTGTTAGATGGACACTGAGTATACTTAAGGACGGAGTGAGCTGCTCTTACCATATTATTTCTTACCAGGTGTAGCTGCAGAGGCAGTGTTCGGATGCTCACTGTCTCAGATCTCTCTGCATGCTGCACCAGTTGCTGGAGGTGCCGTGTGAATGCCTTTGTTTGCATGGAAAAAAACATAACCCTTCCAGGCATTTAAAAAGAAAATCTGTGAAGCAAATGAGGTGTAGCTCCTTTGAGTTATCTCTGTTGGGTCGTGCTTTCTGCTTCCCTCTGTTTGCATACTCAATTAGTTCTTACTGTCTCTTTCACCTAGAACCTGGTCCAAAAGCATTCCTGGCAAGGTTGAATTCTTCTCCAGTGAGGGTTCGGACACCTCCATCCCCATCCCCATTGTGCCGCTCCCAGGCGTCGATGACTCTTACCCACCCCAGAAGAAGTCTTTCATGATGCTCAAATACATGCATGACCACTACTTGGACAAATACGAATGGTTTATGAGAGCCGATGACGACGTTTACATCAAAGGGGACAAACTGGAGAACTTCCTGAGGAGTTTGAACAGCAGCGAGCCCCTCTTTCTTGGACAGACCGGCCTGGGCACCACGGAGGAGATGGGGAAGCTGGCGCTGGAGCCGGGCGAGAACTTCTGCATGGGGGGACCCGGAGTGATCATGAGCCGGGAGGTCCTGCGGAGAATGGTGCCCCACATTGGCGAGTGCCTGCGAGAGATGTACACCACCCACGAGGACGTGGAAGTGGGAAGATGCGTGCGGAGGTTTGCGGGCGTGCAGTGCGTGTGGTCGTACGAGGTAAGGCCGGGGGCAGGGAGCTGTTTTGGGGGAGGCAGAGGCTGTAGGGCCGCACAGCAGCCGCTCCAGAGCTCTCACCTCCCTTTGCCACTGGGTGGTTTTGGTGCTCTTGTTTCTTCCATGTGTTGTCCCAGGAGAGACCTTCTTGAACGTGGAAATGAGGGAACCGGAGCCCAGCTGGGCACGTTTGGGACGGTGGGAGGAATGTTCATTGTTTGTAGTGGATATGTTTATTCAATCCAAAGGGGAATGAGCTTAAATAAGTGGTGACTGTTTTTTTGCTGGCTATGTCACAGTATCAGCATGGAAAATAGGTGGTACCATTGCTTGTTTCTTGCCATGGTTAAAAGATACCAGGCAGACAGCTGTTGGCCTTGACAGTGGCAGCGCTTCCCAAACCACAACCACTGCACAGCTGCCTCATCGGCACTGGCTCTGTCACGCTGTCCTGCCAGCACCCACCAAGCAGATCCGTGGTGACAGCAGGGCCGAGCCACTGCTCTGACACTGACAGACAGCATCTGCCCATGCTGCTGTGGCTGCAGGGTCGGCCAGCCTGCTTTTGGCAGCACTTCGTGATGCTGTGGGAGGCAGTGGGGGTTCTCCTGCTGGGGTCCGCAGCTCTTTGAAGTGAGCCCTGGTTGTTTACAGGCTGTCCCACTGGAAACACCTGCTGGGCTCAACCTGCAGCTTCTCCTGGGGAAATGCTAGAGGGTTTCTCTGGGAAGCTTGCTGAGAGCGCAGCAGAGGGCGAATGGTTTATCTTTTTTTATGCAAGCATTTATGACTGGTTTACAACTGCTGCTTTGTCCTTTTATGAGACGTGGTAAAAAGGGAGATTCTTCCATCCATCTGACAGCGGAGCTGTGGTCACGGAGGCTGCTGCTGACTCCTCTTTCACTGGCAAAGCCTCGCGTTAAACTTTGACGTGTTTACTGAGTCCTCTGCCCCCAAGAGCTCGTGCTTCATTTCAGCTCACAGTTCGGTGACAGGAGAGCTGCTGTGGGAGGGGAAGGAGGTTTCCAGCAGCAGTAACTTACTCCTATCTTTTGTTCATAAAGGCTTCTGGGCTGACGGTGGCTGTCCGCATTCCCATCTCCCCAACCTGGGATTAGTTTATGCGCTGCCAGCGTTGTGGTTAGGCCTTCACAAGGAGTCAGTAACATTTTTTTCCACAGTTTCTGGCAGCATAAAATTTTCACTTCAGTCATTCTGAATCAGAACAGCTTTCGGTATGAATGCCTCTACCGTGTGGTGGCTGGGACTGCCTGAAGGTCAGCGTTTTGGTCCTGCTGAAATGGGCAGAGACCCCCTCAATTCACTGTGATCAGATTTTAGGTTGAAATAATAGCAGCGTGCAGCCACACCTCAACAGTGGATTTATTTGATCAGCTTCTGTGGAGTGGCCTGCAGCACTGGGCTCTTCCAGGTGAGCTGCCTGGCTGTGTGTGAGGTGCGTGAGCTGCGGGGCGCTCAGAAGTGCCCATGGGTGTGCGCTGCCGATGCTCAGCTGGTTCTTGGAATCACAGAATGGCTTTAGGTGACCCCAAAGATGATGCAGTTCCAACCCCTGCTGGTTGCCTCCCACCAGCTCAGGCTGCCCAGGGCCACATCCAACCTCAGCACCTCCGGGCGTGGGGTACCCCCAACTTCTTCCTTTGGGCCTCCCCACTCTCCGAGGCAAGTTTTGGAGAGAGGGAAGACCTCTTTGGGTGGTGCATTTCCACAAGGAGCAGCTCTGTTCTCATTCAGTTGAGGCCTCAGCTTCAAATCCTGCTTTTTGTGCTTTTCAACCTGGTCCTCTCACTGCCTGGACAAGCAGATGAAACTCGCCCAGCATTTTATCCAAGACAAAGCAGTAGCAGTGTGAAATAGCACAGCTGTCCTAACAGCTGTGTTAGGGTAGCTGGGTGTAAAAGCGACGTTTTCCATGTCTTGTACACTGATGAATGTCACGTAACAGGGCACCGCGAGCACTGTGCAGTGTTGTGTTGCATGGACTACTGATGCAGCAGGTTTATCTGTGCTGGGCACAGCCACTGCCTTTCAGAATTCCCACTGAAAGGGAAGCGGCTGCAGCGTGAGGTTCCACAAACAGGGCTGTGTTGGCCTCAGAAAACCAAACCCGAGCTGCTCCACCTTCTCCTCCTGTTCTGCCTCTCTGCAGGCTCACGTTGCAGCAGCAGTGAGGAGCTCCGGTCCTTGGCTGGGCTGCCCCCAGCTCTTTGGTTTCAGCCCCAGCACACGCAGGGCCCCGCTGGAGCTCCCCTCGGGCTGTTTCTTTTCCTGCACTGCCCTGGCCGTGGGCACCGCGCCCGGAGTCGTTTTACTCATTGCCACGACTGTCAGTGCCCCCTTTCTCTGATTTTAGGATCCTACAATGTCCTCACTGTGCTGCTCATCTTCGCTGCCTCTTCCTCTGGTGGTGTGCCCGGCCGCGCCTCCAGCCCTGGCTCTGTGTTTTTTTCTGCTCTCGGCAGCCTGTCTCTAAATCCGTCTCTGAACCCTTTTTCCCCCCTTCCTGTGTTTCTGTCACTTTGCTGCTCTCTGCGATGCCTCTCAGACCACTCCGTTAGCAGCACCGCTTATTGCCCGCTTCCAGACCCGTAAAGATTTGTTGGTGCTCTTCCTGCCCTCGGGAGCTTTTCAGCAAACGCGGTACCAGAATTGATGCCACGATTCTTTGGACCTCCTGCTTTGCCCCGCCTGGGAAAGATGCAACAAAAGTAGGGGTTTGCTGTGGGAGAACCCAGCTCACCCTCCAGCTCTGCCCTGGGAGCAGCTTGTAACACCACTGGGTTTTGGGCTGCTGTGGCCAGTGTGTGGCTGCGGCCCTCCATGGAACAGGTCGAGTGAGTCATGAGTGAGACACACAGCTTGAAATGTTGGGCTCTTCACAGCAAGGATTATCATCACTGTAAAAGGAAAACCAAGGCTGCCACAGCTATCGACAAATAGCTCTAAACCTCAGCCGTCTGTAGGGTGGAGCAGGCAAAGCTATGGATAAAAACCCGTAAAAAGAGCTGTGAAATATCTGCAGGGTACAGATGGGAGCTTGATGGTTTACGAGGCTATATACAGTGCAGTCCTTTCTCTTGAAGAGGAGGAAAGGCTTGTGCTGCCCTCGCTGGGACGTGACTCTGCATTTCCAGTGAATATTGGTGCTTTGGGCTCCTGGCACACTGCTGGCTGTTCTCCTCAGAAACAATTCACGTATCTAAGTCTCCTTCCTTCTCCCACCTCCCCCTGGCAGCAATCTGGTTGGCACTGAGCAGATGCCAGGGCTGCTCCCATGCACTGTGGCACTGCAGAGCCGTGCACTGCCTTCGTGTCCCAGCATTGATGGCAGGCACCTCATCTGTGGGTTAACCATCACAACAAATTGCTGATCTCGGTTTTCATTTCAAGTTTGGGTTTCCTTTAAACACTTCTGAACTGTGAAACCATCCTTCTGTAGGTCAGTATCCTTTCCATCTTGTTTGTTGCAACCGCTGAGCGTTGTTTTAGTATGGAGGGTTTGGTATCTTCAGCTTAAGAGTGCTGGCACCTTAAAACATGAGGTCTCCGTAGCTGCTGGAAATTAAGGTAGTGCTGATACATATCCAATTGTTTGTTCACTAATGAACCCCTCTGTAAATGACAAAGAAAAAAAAGAGTTGTGACAAAGGGAGTGATCCCATCGGGAGACGTGGGACCAAGGAGTGGTCCAACCTCCGGGCCTTGGCTGGGGAGGAGTGGGGTGCTGGTGGCTGTGGGTGGTGGGGGGCTTCTGAGGGGGGGGGGGGCTTCCTGCTGGCATTTTGTGCGGTCTTTCATCTGCAGTAATTGAGGATAATTGCTACTCTGAAACTCACTGAAGTTAGGAAAGCCCTCGAAGTGCACGTTCCATCTGCCAAGTACATTGGCAGTGCCAGAACATACTGTTTCTGGAATGGACTCTCCCCTGGGCAAAACTAAGGTTTATGGTTTATGGTTTTCTGTATGATAGCCAGAAGTCAAAAAAAAAAAAAAAAAAAAAAAAAAAGGAAGAAAAAAAGAGAAAGGCAAGTCCTGCAGCTATTGATCAGAGCCCAAACGCTGGGGACAGATGCACCTCCTGCCTGCTGACCTCCGGCTCCCTTGCTTTGCCCTCTGAGAAAGGAGGAAGGAGAGCAGCCCGTTTCCAGCTGGCTGATGCCTGGCGTGGGGTGGGCTGGGCAGGGATGGGCCCGGGGCTGCTGTGCTTTGGGCACTGTGGTTCTCCATGGGCTGCGCTGAACCACGACGTTGGGTTGGCGGATCCTTGTGTTGGACTCCAGGCAGCAGACGTATGAGGCTCGACGTGTCTTCTTGGGAGCAGCATCCAGCTGTGCTTCTGAAACCAGGTGCTCTGATTTATACACATTGTCCTGGCTTCAAAGCTCGTGCTCTTGTTTTCTTCTTTTTCTTCTTGGGTTTTTTTTTTTTTTTTTTTTTAATTTTTGAAGTGAAAGTGCAGAACTTGGCAAGCCCGACAGCAGCAGAGACCTGCATCCCGCCGTGTGCATACAGCCCCTTGAAGCTCTTCGTTCAAGGAACCTACAGTATAAATCATGTGTGTGAGAGAGGGAGGAGGATACAAGCATCCCAGTGTTGTACGGTGGATGTTTATAAATGGACCCGTCTTAAGAGGTGAATTTAATCTTTGAGATGCTTCAGAGATGTCTGCTTGGCTTCAGATCAAGTTAGAGGTGGGTGGCCATTGGTCCTGGGGTGGTCGTGGATAGAGATCGCTCTTCGTGAGAGCAGTGGTACTGTCAGAGCACTCAGGTAAGAATAGAGAAAAGCCTTATCCGGGCAGGGGAGGTGATGCCTGGGGAAGCTGAAATGCCTGCTGATGGCACAGGGAGGCTGTGGTGCAAAGGGGGAGGCAGCGAGAGGTGACCACAGGGCCTAATTTTGGGAGCAATGTTTGCTAAGGAGGAGGGCAGAGAGGTCACAGAAGGAGCAGAGGCAGCAGTTTGGGTTGACGAAACCAACGTGTGGGTTGGGAGGGTTCGGAATAGGAGCAGAGACCTCAGATCTGCACCCAAGTCTTGACCAAACTCTTTCACTTCGGAAAATAATTACATATTTGAGAAACAGATATCTCAGAGGGGAAAAACTGACGGCACCACTGGATTGTTTCATAGTGACCTCTGAACCTGGGCTGGTAAAGGATCTCTGTTTGTTATGAAGCCCAAGAACCGCTTTGTATCATGCTCTGAGTGTTGGACCGAAGTCACCTGAGCCTGGATCTCACTGATTTCTGCTCGCCCTTGTTTGAAAAGGGGAACTCCGTGTGATTCGTGCTTACACGAACCTTTGCAGGCTGTAGGTAATTGTTCGAGACTGACCCATTTTTGTGAGCACATGGGTGGTTAAGCTGTTCCTGGTTGGCTGGATGGCTTGCAGTGCCTGTGCTGAGGTTTGCTGGTGCTGTGGTGTAGACGCTAAGGAAGCTTCACTGGTGAACCCAGGAAGCAGAAGCATTGCTTTTTTCCCCATTATTGGCTTTTTGGAGTGCAGTGGTTCTGTTGAGATGGGGATCTGTCTGCCTGCTGAGTTTGGTGGCTGCCTGGATTAGCTGTTATCTTGAGGACAAGGCTAATCCTTCATTGCACGGCGGGATAAAGAACTCAAATAAAATGCCTTGTCATCCCAGGTGCTTAATTAAGGTACACAGAAGATATCTGAGGGTTTGAGTTTGTTGGGTTTAGCAGCCATGGAATAGGCAGAGGAGGCTGTGCCCAGAAGCTTTCTGGTGTATTTTTCTCTCCTGAAGCAATGGCAATGCCCTCCAGGTTTGCAGGGCAGGTTCTTGCTGGAGCCATGAGGCACAGCGCTCCGATCCTTCCTTGTACCTAATGAGCTTTGTGCTGTAATCCCCGGTGAATGCCACCTGCCTGGGGCCCTTGGAAGGACACCAGTTGGTTTAGGATGGGATCAGAGTGGTTTAAAAGCCAGCAGTACCCCTCACCCTGGGGCAATAAACTGCTGTGTGCTGCTGTACAAACAAATTCGTTGTGAAATGCCCCAAGTGACTGGGCTGTAAAAAAAAAAGAAAAGCAAATTGGCTTTCTCAGTTGAAGGGGACACGAGGCAGCTTCAGCTGGAGCTCTTGGCATGGAACTTTGTGGCTGGTGTATAGGGAGAGGGTAACAGTGACCTGGATGTTTTGGGAGGCTGTGCGTAAATCTGGGCGGAATAGCTGCTTTTTTCAGTCTGTTACCACCAGGTTGTGTGAGCTGTTAGGAGCCCCAGCAGCATGGAGGTGTCGGAGCCTGTGAGAAAGGGAGACAAAAGCCAGGCCTGTTCGGCTATGGGAAATACAAATGAAGTGCTGATGTGGGGAAGGGGCTTAATGTAAACTAACTGAGGTCACCGAAGGGATGGCACATCCAGCTCAGATGCTCTCAGTGCTGGCTGTGCTTTGCTTCTAATGTGATTTCTTTAATAAAAGCAATTAAATTAGTGCAGAGAAGAAACAAAAGGTGATTTTTTTTGAATGGACGGAGTGATGGATTTTACTTCTATAAAAAAAAACAATTTACTGTAAAACATATTTTTTTCCACTTCGAGTGAAGCCACCCGGATAATCACCTCGAGTTGCTCTAGGCACTGCTTATAGCCAACCGTGCTGGTGTACTGATGTGCTTTCAAGGCTTTTCTTAATGTTTTGGGGGAAAGTAACACCCACTGCACTGCTGCTGTCTCTGTGTGACCGCCGCTTCCCACACAGCCCTGCAGATGATGCAGGAGCACAGCTGCAGCACCGAGCTTTGCAGCAGGGCCGTAGCTTCGCTTGATGCCTGGTGGTACTGCAGCTGGTGTATGCAGACTGATGGCAGCACACAGCCCGTGCTGCAGGAGGATTAATTGTTCAGCATCTGTCTAACCTCATTTCCTGTGAAACCTCCCCGCTGAAGAGCTGCTGCTGCCGTTGTTTTGTGTTCTAAAACCATCTGATTTGGGGAAAAAAAGAACTTTACTGTACTTTGCTGCACCTTCCTTAATTGATCCCTGAAATGCTTAAAACATTTTAGCACTAATTTCCTGAGTTAAGAGCTTATCTGGACTCCTGGCGGTGTGAACTTTCATGGTTATCAGCTGGAGACCTCTTAAAATCTTGCCAGAAATCCTGATTGCACGAAGGGTGGGGATTATCCTCCTGCATGCCTAGAACAACGTGACCTTTATGTGTCACAGAGAAGTTGGGAACACAGTTGGAAGGGTCGGGGGACCTAACTGGTCTTGATTTCTCAAGTCTTAATGTTTTGGGTAGAAAGCGTGTCTGGGCTCCTTGCAGAACTGAAAGTTGAGTGCTGGTTATTTCTGGTTAGCTCGCTTACAGGCAGAGCTCTGACGATGCCCTTGAGTTGTCAGTGATTGCTTGGATGCATTTTGAGCGTGTCTACAATCCTGTTATGGTAATGAAGCAAAAGTGAAAGTGGTGACTGATTTGTGTCAGTGGGATTCTTGTACCGAGTCAGCTTCGTGCTGGTGACTTGCAGTGGCAATGGAGGCTTCAGAGAAAGAACCAAAGGCCTCCGTGCAACTTACATTGCCATTAAAACCCTAAGTGCTTTTAAGGCTTTCTGCATGGGAAATGTCAGCACTGCAAGCACAAGCAGCAAGCAAGAAGCCACTGCCGCGAGCTGCTTACCAACCCTAGCAGCTTTCCTGCTCCCAGGTGAGCTGTGCAGGCTGTGTGGCACGGCTTGCCCTGGCTCAGAACAGTGCAAGGTGGGCCCCGAGACGTTTGCGTGGAGCTTCGAGGTGCTGCTCCCAGACTTCAGAGGCATTACCTCAGGGAGGTGTTGAGGAGAAGGCGCGATGCGGACTGAAGGGAGCACGGGTAGGATCACGCCTGCTGGATCTGAGCTCCATCCAGGCTTCTGAGTTTAATCCTTCAGATTGAATGGCTTTAGGGACTCCTGCTGAGTGCTGTATTTTTGTTCTTTGGAAGTGCTTTTCAGAAGCATCCGATGCTCTCTGTGGATTAAGCACAGGTTCCTAGGCAGAGGTTAGCTCTAGCAATGCAATAAGTGGGAGCCCGTGGTTTGGGCTCAGCTCATTACAAAGCAGGAAATGCTGAGAGGGAAGCTGCCTGTGGGTCCAGAAGTGCTCCTGTCACCTTCTTTGTGTCAGAACAGGGAGAAGCAGCATGGCACCAGGAAACTCGCCCACGGAGGGGCTGCTGCAGCCCCTCTGAGCTCCAGCAGTGTGCTCTGAGTGGCACAAGTGTGATCCTGACAGCCCTGCTGGTGTTCACGGCTGCCACTTCAGATTGGTGCAGCTGGTTAGAGAAGTGCTCTGTTCGTGTTAACGAAGGTTCCTCTGCTCGCAAGCCTTCAATGGGTTTAATTACTTGGCAGTAACTTCCTTAAACCTTATTTGAATTAAAGCTAAATGTTTTGGCTGGTTATGTCACCACTGTATTAGAGAGGAATGCAGGAGAGAGCGCTAGTTTGTATTAACTGAGCTGCCTTAATCCTTTGTAACCACGCTTTGTAATATGTGTTACTGTCTTACAGGGAGAGAAGACGTTTGCCCCTGAGACAGTAGAGTTCACTCCTCGGCATCTCTGTGAAGGGGGATGTTCTTTGTCCTTAGTAAGGACCGAAGAAGTTCTGAGGAAGTGGGTGTTTGTAATTAATGTGAAGTAATTGTGCACAAGCACTGTATGGCCAACTGGCTGTGTCGTAGGCCCGAGCCTTTCATAAATCCTTTTTCCTGCAGTCCCCCTCCATATATGGGTGCAGAGTGTGCTAAAAGCCCGACCCATCTTTTTTAGTCATTCCATAGGGCCTCCAGAGCAGATGCTTCGCTCCAACCAGTCCTGTTGGACCGGAGTGAGTGCAGAAGTCATGCTTTTCGTGGTCGTGGTTCAGGTCAGCAGAAATACGCTTCCTGTGCATGCATATCTTTGCTGCCCTGACAAGAGAGAAGTTTGCTTAACCTTCTCACAGATGATTTGTCAAGAAACCTCACCCTTACCTTACCTTGTGTGTTTGTGTAACCTTATCGCAGCTTACAGCTGACGTGTTTGGTTTTGTATCCTTCTGTTGATGACACCGCCGAACATCTTTGGCCAAGGGGAACTTTATTAAAGGAAAAAACCAACAGCTGAGACACAATAGCGGGTTTAATCTTCATAAAGCAGCGGGGCTTTTGCTTCCCTGGCAATATGAGTAAGCTGTGACTTTTCCAGGTTTTGAACAGAGCCATTTTTCTTCGACGTTTCCAAATAATCTTTTTTTATCCCCTTCTCTCTGGCTCCGTAGCATTGAAATCGTGCCGCGGTTGCTGCAGAAGCCTCTTGCAGCTGCACAGCCCTTGTTGCTGGGCCCAACTGGAAGCTGAGCCATCTCTGAGCCCATGGAATAACGCGTTGAGCTGAGCCCTGAGGTTTGCTGATGGTATCGTGGCTGCTGCTTGTGCTCGTTCTGGGGAGAAACCATCCACGTGGTTTCTTATCTATTGCAGGCCAGAAATAACAGCACAGCTCCTGCAGCCTTAAGGAATTAGCCCAGTCTAGAATGGGAAACTAGGGTGAAGGTGAAAAGGATATTTGACAATGCTCAGGGTAGCAGCTGGAGGCCTAGAGATGAGGATGTCGGGTGCGTGTCTGGCCGTGGAGCAGCGTCTGGGTGACCCCGGGCTCCTCTGCAGGCACACGGGCTGCGGCTGCTCCGTGCCATCTGCCCTCCTGCATCCCAGTGCAGAGGAAGTGTGCAATGTGCGGCCCCGCTCGTCCCGCGAGGTGGTCGGGGCTGTCTCACGGACAGAAATGCCTTGTTTCCCTCCAGCAGGCACAAAGGCTCTTTTATAGGCGCTTGGCCATACATCTGCCGAGGTGCCTCAGACTGTTAGCGCCGGTTGCTGCTGCGCGAGGTGCTCCGAGGCTGCGATGCACAGGGAGATGTTGTTTGCGTGCTGCCTCCCTTTCCGTCTGGGGACAAGGAGCTGTGCTGTGTCCTGCCCCGGGCAAAGCCGGCTCTGGTTGTGCTGGAGTACAACTTGGAGGTTTTTGCTGTAAAGGCAGGACTGGGATCCTTCTGTTTCGCACTTGGGAACTGAATTAAGTGTCTGAATTTGGCAGTGTGGCTGTAGGACAATAGAATGTTCTCAGGGGAAAAACGTGTTGAGTTTCTACTCTGGAGACAGACCTGGCTTGGAACACTGTGTGCACCAGTGGAAGGACTCCATCCTTCACAGGGCACCTCACAGCTGGATGGAAGCCCCGGCTTTAGAGATGTTCGGCTTTATTGCAGCCTCTGGCTGACTTTCTTCCTGTCTTTCTCCTCCCCATCATCTCGCCCCATCCGCCCCAGTAATATTTTTCCTGCATGTGTCCTCGTGCTGATTTCACAAAGAGACCTTTTGCTGAAACCAGTCCTGCCCAGAAATGCACGCTCATCTTTTGAAATCCACGGGAGGGAGCAAAGGGAGAGAGCAGGCTGCCAGCTGCCTGTCCCGGTCAGTGCTGACCCTCTGCTGTTTGTCCCCATTGGCTTTCAGACATCTCTCGGGTTTACCATCTCCCAGTTCCTGTGTTTGGTTTACTGTGTTGGTTTCCCTTAACCCCACAAAGCTAGCTGACAGTTCCCCAGTTCCATTCCCAAATAGCATTCCCATGCTGTCACCGCTGACTTTTTGACTTAAAGTAGAGCTTGGCTGGAAAAACAACTTCTCATCGAATTACCACGAGGTAGATCTTGTGGGACAAAGGAAGAGCACAAGGGGGACGTGCCCTGTTTCCCATTGAGCTCTTTTGCTCTCACAGTGGCATTCTCTTGTGGGTAAATGCTGAAACCTGGCAGCTGGGGGTGGCACGGGGTGACTCGGGGCAGTGCTGCGTGCCCCCGGCTCCGTCCCTCGAGAGCAGCAGCCCTGCCCTGCAGCCACGTGTGCCCGTACTTGCCCTGCTCTCTGGGGATTGTAGTGCTCTCACCACAGGTCTGCTGAGGCTCTGAAGATGCGTTTCACAAGAGGATGAGAAATTACTTTTCAGCTTAATTTTAGACCGGTTGCCGTTTCTCGAGCAAGCTTGAAGAAGGGTGGTTTTGACCTTGCTTGCAGGGAGAACTCAGAAGAACCAGCTTTCCCAGGACATTGAGGCAGCTGTTAGCTTGGGTCTAGAATTCTGTGCTTCAGCATCAAGGTGTCTTGCAAACCTTTCCCATGCTGTCTCATCCTGGGCTGGAAGGAGCACACGGTTTGGGGGTGTCCATGGGGCATAGGAGGAGCAGCGTTGGGGCGAGGTGGGGAGCCCAGCCTGGGGTCCTGCATGCAGCCAAGCCACACTCCCCTCCCTCCTGCCCCATCATTTCAATTAAAATTCCACTGTCAAGGCTGAGGTGAGGGGAGGCAGGAGCTGACTTGTTTTCAGGGAGAAGTGAATTTTCTGCCAGAATGAGCTTTTTCCCAGGGTGAGCTCAGGAAGTGCCCCCTCCCCACCAGGATGGTGCAGAAAAGCCACAGGTAGAAATTGCAAAAAGTAATCAGCATTGTTTGCTTCGATTCCCAGAGGGCATCAAAGAGTGAACGGATTGAAGTGGAAGCGAGGAGCCCCGCAGGGACAAAGCTGCAGTCCTCCCGCAGCCCTTCTGAACTGCAGCCCAGAGCACTCATTGGAGGCAATTAGTTAATGAAGATGAGGGGTGCTGATGGGACGCACTGCTGGCATCGGGGAGCAGCACGGAGCAGTGGGGAAAAACCTCCTGGAGGTGAAAGGTGGCCAGAGCAAGAGTGAAACCCAGTGGGGTCTTGTTAGCGTGTGGAGTCCAAGTAATTCCAAATATTCTAAACAGAGGTCCCATGAGCAGAGATACGAGGGAACCAAATTCTTTCGGCGTTTGCAATATCAGGCTGACTAAGAGAGCTGCTCTTGTGCAACGCTCTGCCGCACGATTACTGAGCAGATGTTGCTGCTTTTGTAACTGCTGCTCAGAGTTTCTGGTCTGTCTGCCTGTATGTAAATCAAGTGGCCCGTTAGAGGTGCTCCTGTTCTCAGCAATAAAAGGTGAGGTTGGAAGTGCTGAAGGATAAGCTATCTCTTGCAGTTACTGAAGGTACTGTCTCCTTACGGAGTGTGAGGACAACACCTTAAATGCACTTAACTTTGGTTGCAGGCAGCCTTTTTGATAGGAGTAAGGGAGCTGGGCGTGTGGTGGGGAAGGCAGAGGAGAACCGAGATGTGCTTTCAGAAAGGAAATTGGCCTAAAATAAGTAAGTAAACAGTAAAATGTTACAAGGTGCGAGTCAAGGAACAACCTGCTGTTTTCCCTGGCTCTCACTATGACAGAGCTGTAATCCTTAAAGCCAGAATCATATCTGATGGGCTACAATAATCCTATTTTTTCTAGACATAGAACTCCCCAGTGCCTGTCTCCCCTAGGCAAGGAGGAATACCTGCCAAGCAAGCAATGCGCTCTGAAACTCAGCTGCTTTGGCATGGCAGCAAAACCATCCTGCGCTAATGTGACGAGTGTGATGCTGATGGGACGTGTTCTGGCATGGCATCCGAGTGAAATCTAAGTGGGAGCACTCAGGCACCTGACTGGTGGCCAGCACAGAAAAAAATACCCCAGGCTGCCTGCATTGTAGCTGGTACAATTTCATGCCTGGTTACCATGCAAAATAGTCAGCTCCTCATCCGAAAAAGAGGTTTGAGGGTGTCTTCTGAGACTGTTTTCTTCCTGTCCAAGCAGAGAGTGTGCAGGGAAGAGCAGTGGCTTGGATTTTGTTTTCTTTGGGAGCCAATGTAACAGCACTAGCTGTCCTTGTGCCTCTGTCCCTTTGCGTAATGGGACAAAACAGGCAGATCCAGCTTGGGGTTGGTGCCAGTTTCATCAATATGATGATTATACGCAGAAGAAAAGACCAGCGGTGGTTCTTGTGGTGTTTCAGTGGTGAATAGTAGTGAAACATGGTCATCTCTTGGTACTGTGGTTGGTCTCCCCCAAGTGCTGCAGATTGCACTGGGCAGCACCCCTATTCATGGAACCCTGTGTGCCCACGCCGTCTGTGGTTAGCTAAAGTAAATGCTCATCTTTGGATATGCTGGACTACAACAGAAAAATATTCCAGCCCCTGTTCCCGAGCACTGCTGCTTGGATGATGCTATTGTGTTGATTTGTATTTTCTTATTATTGTTATTTAAGTCTTCAAATGTTTTGTAGAGTCCTGCAGTCCTTTCTGCGTCCGCCTTTGTGAATCAAACCACAGCTATGACTCTGAAACTTGGAAATATCCCTCCAAACCCAGTCCTGCATCTCCCACCAGACAATAATGAGCACTGAAAGCTGAACGGAGCCCATTGATATGTTGATGATCAGTATTTTTTTCATTCTGATTAGCATTCAACCTGTGTCTTCTATAACATTTCAAACAGACCATGGGATTGTCCATTCTTCTTAGATCCAGTTGCCCGGTGGATTTGAGCCTATCCTGCCAGGAAAGATGCTGGCACTGCCTCCTCTTTGGGCCGTTGTCTCGTGGTGCTGTGGTCAGTGGTAGATATGATCCCGTTTGGGCTGTTTTCAGCTCCCCTAGAGCGATCCTGGGCTGCAGGTGACAGGCTGACAGCAGAGTTCCTCTGTGCCTGACCTCATGTGATGTGAGGTTTCTAATCCCTGTGCCCATGCAGAGACCCCAGAGAGCTGCGTGCTGCAGCCTTTGCTTTGGGAAGCTCTGATGCCAGGATGTTTGGGAGGGGTACAGTAAACAGCGGGACGCCACGCAATGGTGCATCCCTGCCATCCTCCCACAGATGCACCTGGGGACTGGAGCTGTGCAGGAGGAGTGGGGAGAGCAGGGGCTGAACAACCTGGGAGGGGACCTAATCCAAGTTTTATTGCCCCCTGTGCACTGAGGATGACCTTGGTTGATTTAGGTTCGTCGTAAGTCTTACCCACTCAGCAAGCTGCTGGAGGAAACTGCTGGCAATGTCTGCAGGTAACGTTAATAAATAAACCAGTGATTACTGCAGCGTTGCACTTCTCTCTATGTGCATGCAGGGTGGCTGCAAGGAGAGCTCAGGCAGCAGCTCCCTGTGCCTTGGGGCTGCAGGGGCTGGGAGCTTCCCAGTGCTCCCCATGGACATAGCACAGCACCTGGGCTTTTTTCTTGTCCTTTTTTTCAAACTGATTGCTAGGAAATGCTCCATGAAGTGGTCTTTGTTGGGGCTGGCTACGGCATGCCCTCTGCAGCAGACGTGGTTCCATGCCATGGGTGATGTATGACAGTAGCAGAGATGCTACTTACAGCCCCAGGAAGCCCTGCTGTGAGCTCCTTGGAGCAGTTCAGTGCTAAACCTGCTGTTGAAGCCCTTTCAGGGGAAATCCTTGTGGCAGAAGGATTTCAGGTTTATTAATTGGTCTAATTTCTCAGCCTAGCGAAAGAGATCTTAAATCATTCCAAAAGTAAAGGATTAGCTCCAGGTACATTTATCTTTAATGAGATAACGTTATAACGAAAGAGAGCATTTTAGCTAAACAGAAACGTCTTTATTACTAAATGCCTTTCCCAGTCTTAAAATGGAGTGAAGATTTTTTCTTCTTCTTGCATTTTCTTCTTCTCCTTTCCCCCTCTGGGCAAAGCCTTGCAGGACACGTCTGGACAATGAATGTCCTTTTGTTGGGAGGAACTCACAATCGCCGAGGTGAAATTTGCTCTGTAAGGTGTTTGCGCTCAGATAAAGCTCTTTTATGTATGACATTTACTGCGCTATAGCAACTGCCTTTAAAGATAACATGTAAGGAAGACTTCATTTCACATGAACTGTACGTAGCTTGTGCTTCCTTTTAAATATGTCAGCAACACTTGACAAAGGCTGGATGCCTTCCTCACCATTGCTGCTGTCCCTTCCCAGGTGGGCTGTGTGTCCGTGAGCTCAATGGGTGCAGCCAGGCAGTTCCTGCTGGGAGCAGCCTGCCGTGCCAGTGATAAAGGTGTGTGTGTGTCTTTATGGGCTCCGTTGATATAGTGAAGATGTCTGGTTTGTAGCTCATGGATGAGGTTGAGGAGAGCTTCGCTGAAGCAGGAGCTCCATGCAGGGCTTTTCCCAGCACTTCTCTCCCAGTGGGAATTGTGGCACGTCTAAAAATGGCTCATATCCATTCAGTAACACCACCATGAGGACCCCCTGGGCTGCACAGCCCAGCAGCACTCTGCTTAATGAGGGGTCCTGGTGGGCTCAGCTCCCCCATCCTACTGCATTTAGGGGCCTTTTCCCCTCTTTTCCTTTCATTCTTCCCCTCCTCTTCTTTTGCAGATAGATTTGGGCCACTGCTTTTAAAGTTGTTCCAATTTCCACCTTCGATGGCTGAGGCTGCTGGAGCTGCTTTGCTTCTAATGCTATTCAGGATGTGCCTTTTTTTATAATCTTTTTTTTTCCCCTTCTTCAGTCAAGTCTACAAAGAATACTCTGTTTTATGTGCTTTATGTGTATGATTTCTCCTTAAAGGACGACTCATTTCCTCTACTTTAGAGGTATTTTCTTAAATCTGTCACTTCCTGTCTCTTTCTTGGCCGTCTGATTTGCCAATTTTTTACATTTTTTTCCTTTTTGTAGCTGTTCCACTCATTAACTTCTCAGATCCTTTGGGAATCGCATTTTGCCCAGGCGAGGTGAAACTCCCTTTTTACTCTCTGGCAAGAAATAGCCGACGATTCATTTAATTGCTAAATTGGCTTCCAAGCAGAAGCAGGCTGGGAGGACTGCAGGGGAATTAATCACGCCCGTTTAACAGAAGGGATTGAAAATGTGGAGGCTGCGCTCAGGACGTCAGCAAGGGCTGAGCTGCATGGTAGCTAGCAGGGGTTTGGGATTCTAGCATCCTTCAGAGCCATTTCTTGCTGGCTTTCACAGCGCCCTTCTGCCTAAGGAGCAGAGCACGCCCTGCCACGAGGCAGCAACGCCTCCTCTGCTCTGCAGAGCACCTCCTGCTGCAAGGTGAGGCTGCAGGGGACACCTGAGCACCCACAAAGCAGCACAGAATACATGGGCAGGGATGCCCAGGGGTGGAGGTGTGGGTTGCAGCTGCACACAGGTCCTTGTGCTTACCTGCGTTCCTCTTGCTCTTCTTCCAGCATGCACTCTGCTGCCTTTTTGGGTTCAGCTGTCTCTCATGTGTGCACAATAGGAAATAAATTCTGCTGTAACAGAGTTGAGTGCAAAACAGCAAGTGCTGCTGTGTCAGATAAGATTTAAGGTGTTGTTTATAGTATAACAGAAATATAGCTGGGCTACCAGAGTTGCTTCTAAACATGGCCTGGCATCAGGCTGACTTTGCCTCTGATTATAGATGGGTGTGACTTGGTCAGGTAGCAAAGCAATGCTGGTTTACATCAGCACAGATCAGGCTCATAATTCTGGCGTGTGGCTGTCATGTGCTGCAAGAAAACAGTGAGGTCTGTAGGATGGTTTTGTTCAGAACCCTGTTCAAACAAAGGGAGTCCCTCCTTCGGGAGCCTCTGCCTGCAGAGCTACAGCTCTTAGCTGCAGCGAGCTCAGCTTGGTGGGACTCCAAAGGCATTCTTACAGCTTCTGTAATTCTCCCAAGTAGCTGTTCTGTGTCTGAGACTGGCAGGACTTTAAAGCTGAGTGTCTTGGGCTGTTGCAGGATGGGGCTGCAGTGCTGACTCTTCCATTATCCATCCGGGAATCTGCCTTTGAAATGTGCAAAGCCCTTCATAAATAGTGTCTGTGGGGTGGATGTTGAGCTGCTGATTGTGATTAACTATCTAAGATGTTAGATAGATATCTGTAGCAGATGTCAGTGATGTCTTGCATGCACTGTGACTTAGGAAGGACTTATGTAGCAGATTTTGTGTCTGGAGAGAAAGGAGAAGCAATTTGGTTGGGGACAGATAGCACTGCATGGCACCAATGGTGTGCTGGTTTGGTATTTGGATGTTAAATGAAGTGGGGGGGGGGGGGGGGGGGGGGGGGTGTGAGAGAATGAGAAATTACAGATATGAAAAATGTTCTTACATAGAATAACATCAGTGGTTCTATCCATACACTGATAAGTATAACTGCTTATAAAACACAGCATTGAGGTCTCCAACATGACCATCACTTTCCTGCGAGCCTTGGGTGAACGCAGTGACATTTCCCCCTTGTTGGCCATGTGTTAATTCAGACGTGCATGTGATGGGGAAGAGCCTTGTTTCCACAGTGCAGGGCACGATCTGGGAAGTAAAGCAGCCCTGGTTTGTCTCCACGGTGTGCTGCTGAACACAGCCCTGCCCTCCGAAAGCCCTTTCTGATGGTGACGCTGCGCAAACCACAAAGCTTCCAGTTCCTCTAATCAATTCCTGTTCTTGCTGCATTTGGTGCTCAGTAAACGTTAACACTGTGAGAACTGCAGTCGTTTTCCCATTATTTATAGAGCAATTTAGCCAAGCCAATCTAAACCGTAATCATCTTTGAGCTTTGTTGATTTTTGAGTGTGTCAGGAGTTGCAGGGCAGGTGTGAGTGGGAATCCAGGGATGGTTTGTGTGGTCCTTCCAGACACCTCCTTGTTGGGTACTCACACAGCCAATGAAAGCAGCAGTATCCTGTGCACGTTGCCATGTAAACTGAGATTTCAGATGCACAGGTTGCATAACATGCTTTAATTGTCTGCAGAGATGCCAGAAATACCATCGTGCAAAGTGCTGGGCATGAGCTTTGCCCTACACGTGGGAAAAGTAGCGGAGAAAGCATTTACACAGCAAAACTGAAGTTCCCCAAATGGAATGGAGCAGAGTGGTTTTGTAATAGGAGAGAGTAATGGGACGTCAGTGATGTCTGTAACCCTTCCCCTGCCTTGACAGCTCAGAGGAGAACCTAAGCCTTCCTCCTGTGAGTGCTCTGGGTGGTTTGGTGCATCCCCACCACTTGTACAGTGACTTTTCTTCACTGCTCACATGGGAGATCTGTTTTTTCCCTTTAAGCTGTAACTGAATGTCTTTTGCTTAGGAAAAAACATTGAAGAACGCCTCATTTCCACAGTTCATGGGTCCCTTCTAATCTGAATGACTGCTTTGCAAATATTTGTAAACATCTGTATAGGTCATACCTTGGCTCCTTTGGAACTTGTGTCATTTCTGCTGCCTTCCTCTCTCCATCCAGGACCCCCCATGCAGTGGGGCAGCGTGTTGCTGTGCTGGATTCCCCCCCCCAGCTCTTCCAGCTGCTCTTCAAGGTCAGTGGGTGCAGTATGGCAGTGATGGCAGGTTAGCTGACGCCCTTAGGCTGGGAAGGGCCGGGCTGCCTTGTGTCTACCACCCGGTATCTCCAGTTGTACTGCTGCCCTATTCCCTGGGACCATCTTCCGTGTCCCTACTTCTCCACTGGCTTTGATTTCTGGTGCTTTTTAGCCTTCCCCTGCACTCAAAGGACTTGAGTACCGTTTTCTTTCTGGTGCGCTGCATTTGCATTGCACACGCTGTGGTGTTCAGTCTGCTCCATCCCATTTTCCTCCTCTTATTGCCACCTGGAGGTTCTTGGGAGCTCATTTAACAGCCCTTCGCCTTTACTCTCTACCTGGTAATATTTTTCTTTGGATTCCTGTCATCCTCTGGAGCATTGCCTCTTACTAATTGAGAGCTAACGCTAAGTAGGGCAAACATTGTAAAGGGCAGCTTTTCTGTGAAGAGCTCTTTAATTGCCAGCAGGAGAGGGTTCTATCTGGAGTGTTTCCTTTCCCGTCACTTAATGCACATTCAGGTATTGCCCTTCCTGTTGGTAAGGGAAAACACGTTAGTAGAAGTTAGTATTTGAAGGTAATGGTTAATGAAGGTTCGAGGTGTAGGGTTGGTTTTGGTGTCAGGAAATGAAGTGGGTGTCCAAATGCGTGTATTCCAGTATGCTGGCCCCTCCCTGGAGGCATTCAGGGCCAGACTGGATGGGCCCTGGGCAGCCTGATCTGGTGCCTGACGAGTGGTTGGCAGCCGTGCCCATGGCAGGGGGTTGGAACCAGGTGATCTACGAGGTCCCTTCCAACCCGGGCCATTCTGTGTTTCCACGTCCTCCTCTTTGTCTGGGAACCAGCATTGTTTGGTGAAAAACTTCCTTGATCAAACTGCTGTTAAACCTTGTTGAGCTCTCAATTTATAGACGGGGCTGGGTTGCTTATAATTCAGATGTCTCCTCTGGCTTCCTCCCTCTCCCTTCTCTCCCCACGTGCCCTTTGCAGCACTCCAAAGGGCACTGCGGCAGCAACAGAACATCTGAGCAGCACGGCGTGAAGCTGAGAGCTTTTTAAATCTAATGAGTTAATATCCTTTGGTAAAGAACCGTGGCCTGGGGCTAGCTGTGTGCAGGTGGGGAGGAAGGGAAGGCGCATCTGCTTTTGCTACTGATGTCTAATGGTGTAAGAACAGTTTCTAGGTTGTTCATTTTCATGGTGATCAATAATAGCGATGAGTAAGGGCTGCTGGCTCTTCAAGTGTTTGCCAAGTATGTGTTTCTCCTCCCTCCTGCAGGAAAGCCTTCTGTGTTTTGAAGTCTGTTTAAGGGAGAAATAAAGATGCTTGCTTCTCTGCTTTCCCAGTTCCGGCTTACCTGGGGCAGTGCTTGATAGACCATAGGACCGTGTCATCTGAAATGATCTTAATAGGAAAAGAAAAAAGTATCTGGTTTTCCTGAATGCCTTCTGGTGTTATGTCTTACAAAAGAGTGGAGATATATATATCCCAAATACCTGCAATCCTGTAGACTTCTCAAGACTCTGGAGCTGTAAGGACAGGGTGAAGTTACTCCTTAGCCATTTTTCCTACCCAGGATTATAGCTCCTGCAACACAATCAGCCATGAAAAAGGGATTTTTGCAGCCACGCTTTGTCCTTCCTGTACGGTATGCACAAAGATAAGCATGTTTATGCTTGAACATGACAACACAACAGAAAAGAACTGTTGATCTGATTAGCTCCTTGAGACAGAGCTTGGCTTCCTGGGCTGCATGGGTGTTTGCCCGCCCGAGGCGATGCTGCTGAGCCTTCAGCCTTGCTGTGTTGTGCAGCAAGTTTGGACAGCAGACAGAAAGCAGCAGCCCTGCATGTCAGACCGGCGGCTTTGTGTGCTCGGGTGAAGCTGGAAGTAATAAAGGCTGAGCAGAAGGGATGTCTGAAGATCTTGGGCGAGACCCACATGCTTTTTTCTTTTTGGTCTTTTCCTGGTTTTGTTGTTGCTGTCTTGGCTGATTTTTTTTTTTTTACTTTGTGCAAAAATGGATTTTTATTTTCACCTCTTTTTCTTTTAATCCGGGCGTTCAGGAAAGCTGAAGTTGAAATTGGCTTGTATTGGTGGCTAGATAGAGCTGAGGAGCAGACAACAGGCATTTCTCTCAGAAAGCAAGTATTCAGTTAAGTCAGTAAATCCCCCTATGACACTTTAATCCTAAACCAGAGCGTGAAGCCTCATGCAATGAAACAAATGACCACCACATTAGGGAGGACTCTCGGAAGAGCTCTTTTAACTGCTGGAAATGAAGACATGCTAACGTGCTGCTCGTTCCACGAATGTTTCCCAGTTGTAAGCTGTAATGGGCAAATACATCACCTTTCACCACAGCTGTGATTAAACACTGTAGGGTTGCTGAACCGTCAGCGCGCAGAACTCCCTGAGAGCTCTCAGCAATGTGATGTGATGCCTTTCTTCTTTCTTAACTTTTGCCACAACTGACATGCAAAGCTCGGGGCTGTGATGTGCTGCAGAGAGCTGTAAACCCAAAGTGTGTTTCCTTTCAGGAACGTTTCTTCCTGTTCCACCCTTGGACTCCTGCTGCTGTCAGTAGTTGTTTCAGTGGGTGATTTGGTCAAAGCAGGTGCACAGAGATGGCCCTGTGGGGTCACACGTAGGAAACGCACTTGTTCTGCACCGCCTTTGCAAACAGCAGGTGTGTGGGTAGGGTTTGTGCTCGGTGTATTCAGTCTGCAAGACCCCCACGTGGAAAGGATGGCACGCACTGGAAGGGCTGTTTCCTTGATGAGATGTTATCGTTTTCATCTGCCTCCCCATTTTCCTGCACGTTGGCTCCAGACATGTTTGCTTTGCAGCACCACTGCCCTCTGACGCCGAGGTATGACCTCACCCTTTGCCTCCTGCTCTCTCTGCCTCTACTTGCCTGTTGCCTGTCACCTTCCTTTTGCATTGTAAATTCTGGAGGTCAGAGAGAGGTTGGGGCTTTTTTGCTATTAATTTTTTTTTTGTTCCGCATTCACTTTGTTACCAAGCCTGATGAGTTCCCATCTGGGATAAGAGAGAGCCTTAAGCTATCTCCAGACCATAAATTATGAACAGAATTGTCTTCAACTTGCAGATTCTGAGCAAATCTTTCTTGGAGGTGGTGATTAGAGCTGAGGTTGGTTGTCTGACGAGTGTGAAGTTCTCACAGCTGTCTGGCAGAGCAGTCTGCTTCCTGCAAGTCTTCCTTGTACAGTTGGCTCTGGCTCCATGGTAATAAAATATCTTTTGACAAGTTCTTTTTCTTTTTTCTCCCTTTTTTTAAGTTTTATTTCACCCTTCTCTGACTCCAGCATGTTGACCGGGGTGTTTCCCTGGAGGACAATGAGAGAGGCCTTGGCTTTCTGACATTGGTATTACTGACCCCACTGCTGCCCGAGCCTCACCACCTCTTGGGCAGCAGCCTTTCACTTGCATTTGATGGCAAAAGTGTGCCTAGGACCTGCTTGGGACTCTTGACCTCATTGCTTAGTTTTACTCTTTGTAAGGAATTGTTCCTGAAGTGCTGAGGACTCTCACATGGATTAGTCTCAGAAGTATTCCATGCTACAGAGATGTCAAATTATTCCACACTCCTACCAGGAAGAAACTTTGGAAATAGAAATGTCCATAATTGGGTATGTGCACCGGGATCCCTGCAGGATGTGGGTTTCAGACTCTTGTCTCTGCTGTTAATACCAGCCTGAACGGCCACAGATATCTATTTAAGGGTGTTATTTTTTCTACTATGGGGTACAGGAGAACAAAAAAAATAATATGGTTTAATATAATACTAAAATTCCAGTCAAATGCAAAATTGCCTTGCTCATTTAAGGGCCTAGGTTAGTCAGCCAGTGCTCAGTTTGGATTCTTTTACTTCCTTTTTTAAGGGAGGAGTAGGGAAACTGCTGTTTAAAATATCTCAGCCTTTTATTTATGGTTCTCTTCCAAGCATTTAGCAGCGCTGAGTCGTGGTGAGGATTGTCCTCATCCAGCACACGTTCCCAGCCCGATTCACTCTTGCTATTCAGGTCCTTCTGAAAGGTGAGTGTGAATAACCCAGCGAGGGCTCTCTGAGGGATGGGTGCTACCAGAGGTGGTGGATCCTAGAGCTGCACCTGTGCAGCTCAGCCATTCTGCAGGCTGTGGTTCTCCTTGCTGGCTCCACGTGGCACATCACCATGGAACATTGGGCAGCTGGGCTGGAACCTGCAGCTCTGCTTGGCAGGAGATCAGGCTGCTGAGAGCTGCAGGATGTGAGGCCAGACGTGAGGATGGGCGCAGCTCTGGGTTTCCTCCCCTGTTCCTTGGCCGTAGTTTGCTGTGGTCTCCACTCCTTCGTCTGAGAAATCACAGAAGCCAGCTGTCTGTGCTGATGTTTTTCTTCTCTACAGTTTGCTGCCTGTTGTTGGCAAGGATCTCCTGATGCTGCCATGGTTTGGTTTCCTTGGGTAAGGTGACCAAATCCTAGGAGCCATTGGCCAGGAGGGTGTATCATCTGTATTTCTACCCGCAGAGCATGTCTGTTAAGGGAGTCCTAATGTGCATCGCTACCAGAACATATCAAGCCACTAAAAGTGAAACTTGTGTTTAGCAACATCCACTTACAAAACAGGCATAGGCTCTTCTTGGTGCTGGTGAGGTTACAGCCATCTGAATGGCTCCAGTGGTCCCTCACCTATCAAAACCAGGTGGTCAGCAGGAGATGCTCGCTGCCCTGCATGCATCGCACAGCTCTGTTCTGTCCACTGTGTGAGCAGCCTAAGGCTTGGGACACCTCTGTTCTTATTAGGGCTGGGGAAGGACTCTGGGGCAGACATCTCCTTGTGGGGCAGGGAAGCAGAGGTTGGTGAGAGGTGACGCTGTATACTTTCCATACACAGATAGAAGTTTTCTTACTATATAAAAAAGGCTTGCAAACTTTTTGGTGTCTTCAAGTGCACCGTCCGAAGGTATATTCATCATTTGATGAAGTAGTGTTGAAGCCTTGACAGCTGGAGGTTACAAATGGAGTGAGGTTTGGAGGAGGAGCCAAGCTCTCTAATTTTTCTGATGTTATTTAGTCTGAGCAGAAAGGTTTCCAGGCCAGCAGTGCTTCTTCAGGCTGGAAAAGGCAACTTAGATGCCGAAAGCTTGTCAGCCTCTTTGCTCCCCAGCCCTCCTGCTTCTTGTTTGTATCAGTTGGTCTAATAAAAGATCTTACATCTCTTGAAAAATGTTTCCTTGCTAAACATCTCAGCAGACTGGCTTGGGTTTGTCAAAACTGTCCAGGCAAATTGGACAGCTTTCCACAACACTCCTGTGTGGTGTTTAAAACACGAGGATGCATTTGGAAATGCTGCTCAACTTTTTAAAAGTGGGTGGTAAAGTATTATGGACAAGACAGTGGCCTTTAATGCTTTGGTTATTGAAAACCAGCCTCTACTTAAACAGTCCTGCAGCAGATGTTTGCTTTGCCTTTCTCCCTTCTGTTGCAGCTGGGCTGTTCAGCTACCAGAGGCTCTGCTGCTTCGTCACCTGGTGTTAACTGCAGCAATCTGAGTGCCTTTCTGCAGAAATCCTTGCTTTATTTCTTTGTGTCCACCTAACTCATCAGTCTCTCTCTTTTACATCACATAACCACATGTTCCTGTCTTTTGGAAGCACTGTAACAAGGGCTCAGCCAGCAGCTCCTCGTGTGACGTGAGTTAGCCATGCCCTGATCAGCACTTGGTGCTGGCAGACCTGATAATCCCACCAGGACAGACACATCAACAAAACATCTCTCAGAATAGCATGGACATGGTGCAGGGGATGTGAGTCCAGCATTGCTTTGTCTGTGTCCCTGGCAAAAGTGCTGTGCCGAGGTGTCGCACACACGCAGCATCTGAAGTGCTCTGCTCAGCTATTGTGTTTGTGGCAGTAGCTGACAGCTCTTGTTCTTGACCACTGTCTCTCAAACCCATTCTGCAGGTGAGCCTTGAGCGCTGCTTTGAGGATTGTGAAGCCATTAACGTTCTCATGACAAATTCTGACCTTTGCAACAAACTGTGTTTGGTCGTATTCACACAGTGCAGGGAGCTCTGGGCTCGTTCCTTCCATAGAAGTGCTGCGAGGGGATTCAACACCCTGCAAAGCACCAGTTCTTGCTGCACTGCGTTGCTGGACTAACAAGCAATCTTTGTCAAACTGACAGTACTGGGACCTGTGCTACATGAGGCAGCTCAGATGATGTTCTTAATTTTTTTCAACCTGCTGAAGGAAGGCATCTATTAGTTGGATTTGGCTGCATGGCATTCATAAGGATCTGTCTTTCAAGCATGTGGTGGTCTGCTTTCAAGTGGCGTTACTGTCTTTTAGAATTACGTTGGAGCTTTGGCAGCCCATTGATGATGGTGATTTTTTTTCAGACTGGGGTAATTACAGGCTCACAAGTGATGGCTCCTGCGGACTGTAGGGTGGTGTAAAGGCAGGGACCTGAGCAGGAAGGTAGGGTAGAAACAGAGTGGGGAGGCTGCAGCGTGCTTTCATCCAGGGCAAGAGTCAGTCTGGGTGTTGCTGTGCTGCCCTGCAGATCCCCACTCTTGTTCTGCATAGCTCAGCCCTGTATCACCCCAGCAGGGAGAGCACCACACAACGGCAGTAACTTGCAGTACAGAAATTCTGCTGTTTGAGGAAGTAGGGACAGCAGATTTTTCTTAAGCTGCTTACATAGGCTGCTTTTAGGTGTTGTTCCTATGATAGGAGCACCGAGGTTGGATCCCCAGGTCACGAAGTCCAGGCCTGGCAGTAGACCTGGCCCAGAAAGGGCATTGGGAAAATTGCTTTTAATTGCATTTGGTAGAATTGATTTTAATGTCTTGTATGCCATCGTTTTGTTCAGTCCCCAGGCCCTAAAGGTGCACTCTTAAAACTATCACAGCCACTTCTGGTGCTTCGCTTCTGTCCCACAGGCTGAATAGAAAGGCTTTTTTTCTATACAAATAGAAAGGTAAGCAGCATCCAATATCTCTGGGAGAAATCTACAGAGTTCAGTGGTGTGAATACCTGTCTGAAGATGGAAGATCCTCTCAAAAGGTGCTCATTCTCTTAGGCATTTGGGTGCCTGAGCGGGGCTCTTTCTGGCTATGAGGTTGTTCCTGTGAAATCACCTTGTGGTTTTTGGTAGAAGAGGAGGGCTCTGCCTGCAGAGGCCATTTCTCTTTCTGCTTGGATAGGTTATTTTATTTCCGGAGCCCCTGAACTTCTCAGGAAGGACTGACTGGGTGAGTTCAGTGGAAATGGCAAACGAAATGGTTTCTGAAGCAGCCAAGCGTCTCATTGCTCCGTGTCCTGCCCTCTGTGGAGGTTTTCTGCTGCTGCTGTTGGTGACATTTATAGCTGTTGCTAACAGGGAAAGGGTGAGAAAGGAGACTTGTTATTTCTGCTGTCATTGCAGCACCCAGGACATCAGCTTTAGGAAATTAGAACTGGAGGGCTTCTCTTTAAATGCATGCCTTTCAATGCATGCTCCCCCAAACTTCTCAGGCACTCCTTGCTTCTGAGCTGCCTGCAAAGGGACCCAGAGCGCTGTGCTCTTCCCCACAGGAGAGGGGTTCCCAAATGAATCACAGAATCACTAAGGTTGGAAAAGACTACTAAGATCATTGAGTCCAACTGTCAGAAGGCTAAAATGATGTGAGAGCCTGTAAGAATCTATACAGCACGCTGGTAGGGAGGGAGTAAATGTGCAAAGTTGGGAAATGCAGCATTTAGTGTACAAATTTCTTGAAAAAAAAAAAAAGAGGAGGAAAATTGGCAGGGAAACAAAGGCTGAGGCTTGCAGTTCTTGCAGGGAGCAGTGCTGAAATCTGCAAGCTCTCTTGAAATAATGGCCCTTAAAGGGAGACTTGTTCTAGCATCACAGACCCCCATATTTCTTATGGCGTGGCACATTGCACGATCCTTATGTTTAGCAACCCGTTGCCATGTCACAGCGCTTACACGGGATTTCATCACACTGAAAGCAGTCAGGTTCACGTAGCACTGCTGCAAGCAACGCTCTCTTGCCTGCTTTTTGCCTGCATCTTGCTTTAACAGAGCCGAGTGAAGCAGGGCTGTGACTGAAGCCACGTGCACGGCGCTGGGACACACGTTTGTGCACGCACACCAGGGACAGTCCTGGGAAGCTCTGTCTTCTGTGGCTCTTTGAGGTTTGCCCATCTTTGCAGAAGGTGCAGCTCAGGCTTGCTGTGAAGCAACGATGCAAAGAGGAAGGCAGATATTGCTCGTCTGTTGAGAATACGGTTTGAAACGTGGTGTGATGCTTTCCTACTCTGTAGCGCTTGGTATGGTGCCAGACTTTGTCTTTACTCAGAACAGCCCCACAGAATTTGGAAAGCAGTTTTTTTTCTTAGCATTTCGGTCTCTCGTAGTTGAGGCAGTTTGCTTGAGATGGCATTTGCTTCCAAATGCTGTGTATGGAAGGCAGTTGCAGCGTTGGAGACTGCAGAAATCTGGGAAGGCTTTGCTGTTTGCTGGAGGTGTCTGGGGGAGTAAAGTGGGGAATAAAGTGGTTCTGGATTGAGCTTACGTTGTCGTTCAACACAGTTTCCTCAGAGGTCTTAAGGGATGCTAAGGTGTAAAAGTCCTTTTTTTCTTTTTTTTCTCTTTTTATAAATAGCTGCTGCCTGCTGTCTTTTTATATCATCATTATTTTTAAGTTGCCATTAGTGCATTGCGGTGGCAGCAAACTGCTAGCACTTTTCCCCCATGATTTCTTCCAGAGTCCTTGCTTTGTTCATGCTTTAAATATTAATATAAGGATTAATTCCTATGGTAACGCCGTGGAAGTCTTTCATGCTAATGATTAAAGGTAACACTTCTGTTTTTTTTCTGTGCTGCTCCTGAAGCTCTCTCTAATCTCCTTTGACAAAGCTGAAGGTTGCTACCGAGGCCCTACCGGGATGAAGAGGCAGGGGAAGCGGTGACCCAGCTTTAGAATTTGGTTCTTGCTGGTTTTCAGCCCAAACTCTTCCAGCACTTTGAAGAAAGAATGATTTCTTTTGCCGTGTGGGCACAGGAGAATGAAATTCTGTGTTTGAGCTTTAAATGGATTTGCTGGCCTGCGCTTACGAGATGTTAAGGCTTTGATAGGGGGAACTTCTATTGCAAGGAAAAGGAGACGTGCGGTAGTTTATTTGGCTTCCATTCTCAATTATATTTTGGTAGAACTAACTTGATTTCCCCCTTTTCTTTTAATTCTGTTACACTCACAGCTGGGAATCCAGTAACAGGTGTGTTCGAACTGCTGCGCCTCCAGTATTGATACCTGTTGGTTTACATCATTTCCATTGTTTCAGGCTCCTATTAATTAACACTGATTGCATCGTTAGGCCAATGTTCCAATCCATATCTTACCTACACTTTGTCCTGTCCTCGTCCCAAGACAATGCTTTGCACCGCTCCTATAGCATAGGATGGGCGAGGCGCCAGTCGGCTTGCACACGCATTGGGTGAGTGCCTTGATTGTATGTGAATTTCTGCTCATGCAAGCACAAATAAGGACTGGGTGGTAGTTGCTGATGTGAGACAAGGTTTAGTGGTGTGCTGAATTCACTCAGGTAATAGTCTGGGGACTTTGCAAGGAAGGGTCATGAGGTCCTGGTGGCATGTGAACCAGTTGTGTGCCCATACAACAGTGGTGGCCAACAGCTGCTTTGGGCAGAGCTCTGTCAGGAGGTGGAGGGAGGTGTCCTCTGGGGTCCTTCCCCACTGCCCATCCCTACTGGGGCACATCACGAGTGCTTTGTCCTGTGCTGCCTTCCCCACCGTGAAAGAGAATTGGATGTGCTGCAGTCCAGTGATGGGCAACAAAGGTGGTGAGACCAGAGAAGCTGATGCATGGGGAGAACTGGACAGAGCTGTAAGGCTCAGCCTCCAGAAAGGAGCCTCTACACGAGGAGATAATGAGCTGATGTAGGACAGTGAGGAGGGCAGCGCCAGCCTCCCTTAAGCAGTGACAAGAAGCAACATAAATTTGTGTATAGAATCATCTAGGTTGAAAAATGCCTTGAAGAGTTAAACATAAAACATCCTTATTGCAAGGGTGGTTGAACGCTGGATGTGGTCCCATGGCCAGTGCAAGTTCCCTACTCTGAGCAGGGTCTGCAGAACTCCCTCCCAGCTGTGGGCTTTGTTACAGTTAAGGAGGTTTCCTAAACGGCCTTCAACGTTGGAGTTCACCACTTTGTAAACGGCTGGAAAAGGCCATCCTATTGCAGTCCTGTTGCAACCAGAGGTCTGTTGGATGTGTGAACGCAACTCCAGTTGAAATTGCTCGCATGTAGCTTGGGTCCAAGTTACACGCTCATAAAATACTTGAGATGTGGATCTGTTGGCTGCAGATTGGGCAACGCGTTCGAATTTGGGTTGTGTGTGGTAAACCTCTATCTGTGCAATACGAGGGCAGGGAAGCATTTATTGCTAATGGCCCAGTAAATGTTTTCAACACGTTTGACGGGCTGCATCTTGACGCATACTTGTTGCTGTGTGTATTGTGCTGTGCATAATAAACTAAAATAATATGGCTGCTGGCCATATGTTTGCTGTCGTTAACTTAGGACGGCAGAGATTTTTAGAAGAGATTGAAACCTTTGGCTTCAGTCGTCCCTGTGCGTGCCAGGAGAAATTGCACTTGTTGTTGGGGCTTGTGGTCTGAAAGTGGAGGCTGAAGCATTAGAAGTCTCGGGTTTGTCATGTTGCTCTGTCACACACGTGGCCTTTCCTCGTCAGGCTGGTTCAGAACGATTCTGTGTGTTCTGCACCAAAAAGCATTGCACGAGTCCATTAGAACTGATAGTCTGCAAGTGGATGTAGTAGGTTTGTGGGGAGTGACCCAAATCCTTTCTCTCTTAATTTGAAATATTGCCTCAAAGGCATTCATACATTACTGGAGTGGTACCCTAGGAGTTGTTACTGCCATGTGGGTGAAATGACAGCCTGCAGTAAATGGGGCTGATTGTGAGTACTGCCTTCTTGTAAAGACACGTCAGGATAACAAGCAGCTTGATGGGTGACTTTCCTTTCTGGCCTCCTGCAGTGCTTTGAAAGCCTGGGTGGTCACTTGCAGCGTCAGCATCTTCCTTTAAAAAAAACAGAAAAAGGGGGGGGGAAAAAAAGGCCTTTTAAACAGCTGTCAGTCCAAGAGGCCATAAAGGGGAACAAAGCGAGACGTGGCAGGTCGGCACCCGGCCGTGGTGTGCAGGACAGCTCGGAGGTGCCGTCCAGAGGGCACGAGTGTGAGTTTGGGGTCAAAGCACGTCCTTTGGGGCACGCATCCAGCACCACGTGTCCCAGGCAGCTCTGCCATAGGGGATGCTTCTGCAATGGGGTTGGAGGCGTATGGATGACAGTGGGGTTTTGCCTTCTGGGGCTTGAGCCTCCCACAGAGACCTGCGTTCAGCTGGGTGGGGAAAGGCATATATTCCCCACCTCCAATCCTCCTTTCATCTTCCCTCTCCAGCTCTGAGCTTCCGTAGGTTTGGGGAGCAGATTCACAAGGACAGCCCCACCTCGATGACCCTTCAAAGAGTGTATGAGTGGGGAGGTGACTCCTTACGTCCCCCTCAGTGGGAACAGCTGTTCTCAAAAGGGCTCCACTGTTGTTTTTTTTTCTCCTTTCCTGAAGTAATAGAAACTGTAAGGAAGACCAGGGCTTTGCTTGCAAAATCCGATCGTTTAAGTGGTTTTTCTGGATGCTGTGTTTTATCTTCTGGTGATTAAATGCCTGTCTACAGGGGAGAGAAACATGATGGATTAAAGTGCCCTGTTTTTCTCTGGTTACGTAAGGGCTGATTTGTATATAATCTAAGAGTGAGAATGTTCCCAAATGAACTATTACATATGCTTAAGACCTTTACAGTTTGTCTTAAGGAGGAAACAACACAGATTTGGGGCAGATGTGTGTGAACACGGTCACTTTACTTTTGCATCTTCAGTGGCACCTTCAAGACAGGGCTGTGCTGTGTTACCCAGACCTTTATGGAGGTACCTGTATTTATCTATTTTTAAATGGGGAATGTGGATTGCAGAGGAGAAATGCTTGATTGCAGCATCACTGGAACTGGGTGATTTTAAAGATCCCTTCCAACCCAAGCTATTCTGTTGTTCTCTCGTTTAGCACGTAGGCTGGTGTCCTTTCAGGCAGGAAGGGTCACAAAGAGAACATGTTTTGAAGCAAACTGTTCTCATGTCACGCAGAGGGTGTGTGAGGACTTAAGTGGGCCCATGGTTGGGCTAATAAATGTTGCATGGTTTAGTAGGAAAAATGTAAATATCTGTCCACGGAGTGGAATAACTCCTGTCTTATTACAGGCTGGAAAGGACCTGCCCAGAAAGGCTGTGGATGCCCCGTCCCTGGAGGTGTTCAAGGCCAGGTTGGATGGGGCCCTGGGCAGCCTGGTCTGGTATTAGGTATGGAAGTTGATGGCCCTGCTTGCAACAGGGGGTTGGAGCTTGATGATCCTTGGGGTCCCTTCCAACCCAAGCCGTTCTATGATGACCTGGGGCTGTGGTGAGGACATGTATGAGTCCTAATTGCAATCAGCACATGTAAAGCAAGATGTTTAGTACCTGCCTGGAGAGCCAGCAGGAAGGAAGCTCGTATTGCCCTCTGCTTGGTGCTAGTGGGTTTCACCTATTTCCTTCTGAGCTCAAAAGAGTCCTGAGGAAACTGGAAAGGGTTTAGCAGAAGCCCACCAAGATGGCCAGAGAGACCTTTGAGTCCCAGACGTCCTCCAGAGAGAAGCTGAGGGCCCATCTGACAGCCACTACAGCTGTGGGGAGGGCAGCCATAGGCTTATGGGCCAAACACCACGGTGTGCCACGAGCAGGAGCTTGGGCAGAGACCTTCAGCCCCTCCACAGCCCTGGTGGAGAGCTCCCCCAAACCTCAGGGCAGAGCACACAGCAGCTGCCGCCCCTGCGCTCTGAGGCAAACAAAAGCTGATCTGAGCCTGAATGTGGCTTTGTGCCGACGTCCCAGTGACTAATGCTGTGAGGGTGGGGGGAGGCATCGGATGGGGAACATCTGGGCTGTCACCACGCGGCCAAGTCGCTGCCGCTCCGGCCATTGCACCCTTTGAATGTGTCTGTGCTTACGGTGGGTTCAGTGGTACGTTTTATTAACGTGGGAACTGTGGTGAGTGCTCCTTAGGTGGGGAAAAAAAGGGATTTTAAAATCCTGATCTGAAGGTGTCAGGAAGGAATTGGTGTGTGAAGGGCTGAAGCGAGGCACGTTCTCTGGGCTCGCCTGCAACAGGGACAGCTTTGCGATGTTGTTATCTGGGATGGATTTTTAGGCAGGAGGTGGCGAGGAAATGAAGCAGGTCTTGTTTTCCCCTGTGGCGTAGATACTCCAGGCAGCCCTGGCAAAGTCTTGCCTCGTGAGAGGTATTGAATGAGACCGTCTTTTCTCCTGTGAGGCAGAAACTCTTCAGTGTGTGTTTGGTGATTTTTAAGTTAAGGAGCATTTCTCAGCACCCCCACAGCACGTGGGACACTTCCACAACGAGAAGGAAGTCCTGGCTGAGGTGTGGGTTTGCCCTCTCACAGCTCTGTGTGAGGCAGAGTGGTTCCATTTAGAGCTGTTGAGGGGAGGTGTGGGGCCTGGCTTCTTCCCTTGTCAGCACAGACCCACAGCCACTTCTCTCCTCCTGTCCTACGGGGTGCTCTTCCCCCATAGGATATGCCCAGTTTTGATGGATTTGTGTTTGAATTTGCACTATTACAAGATGTTAAAGAGAATGTGGCTGTAGGAAGGCAAAAAGCTTGGGGGCTTAGCAAGCAGTCAGCATGTTCCTGCTGTCCATTTCACTAACGATGGCTTAATTTAAGTGTCTGCAACTGCTTGTGAGACCTTTCTGCCTGTGGGATGACACAGTAGAGCTCCATGCAGTGCCGTTCTGCTTTGGCTTTCTTTTCGGCCGGCTGGCTTAAAGCGTTCCATCCAGCGTCGTGGCTTTTGGAGCTTCATTTTTAGCACGCCGTCTGTCTGGCTCACTTCACGTACGGCCAAGATTGGCGGTAGCTTAGATATGACCACTGTCTTACTTCCTTCTGTCTGAAGGATGGCCGCCAGATTGGGAAGGAGTGTGCACCGCAGCGCTGACGCACGTCGAGGGAAATCCGGGAGCTGTCTGCTGGAACAGCTGCCTGCCCTTTTTCTGTAGGAGACGAGGGAAAAAAGCAGGGCAGTGTTGAGCAACAGCATGCAGTGTTTGAGCCACCGGCACACAGACCCACCGTCTCCAGCAGCTTCTCTGTCAGATGGCTGATAAGCGACTCAGTGCAGTGCTGGGGAATTGGGAGCGCTTTCGAGATGGCCTGGTTTGTTCGGAGCCTCGGGACGGAGCGTGTGGGCGAATTCCTCCCAGTCGCTGTTATTCAGAGCTTCCCGATAGGGAAGGGGGGGGGAAAGGAGCTGAATTTGTTCTTGAAGTGGAAAAAAAAAATGCACTCGGCGTGCTTTTAGTTGCGAGTGATGCGTTTTAATGGGCCTCATCCAGCTCGTGTTGCTGAAGAGGATTACACCCAGTATGGAGAATCCTGTTTCTTCCCGGTACAAACTCCCTGCCTGGTGTAGTGATGGAGGGATGCTCCCAGGCCTCAATGAGCTCTCCAGCTGTGCCTGGCTGGGAGCATTTGTACTGAGGGTTTGTGGACCCCCACGTGCTGTCCCTGCAACCCCCTGCTGGCCCATTCAGTGACTCCCCCTGGTTCCCTTCCCCAACCACGTGTGCTTTTGCTCGGGCAGTTGTGATAAGGCTGCTGCTGATGGCAGGTGCTGCACTTGTTCAGAAAGGAAAGTCACTCCCTGCTCATTAACCTCTTAGTTCTGTCTTGTGCGTCATCGGCGCTTAATTATTGTTAATGATTATCAGGGAGGGTAAAGGACTTCTCTGCGGGAGTTCATGGAATCACGCTAAGAGCTGCACGTGCAGCTTCTCTGTGTACAGAAGGCAGATAGGAGCACTTGACTCGGTGGGCAGCGGGGAAGTACACAGTGGGAAACCTCACCGGGCTCCTTGGTGCTACAGAGGCACTTAGATAAAATGCTGTCTGTCAGTGTATGGAGCACAGCCTGCGTATGCTTTCTAGCTCCTGTGCTTTGAAGGCTCCTAGGGCAGGGCGTTGGCAGCTCTGCCTTACGACTGCGCATTTTTAGCAGCTGTGCTTCCAAAAGCAAACCAGGTGAGCAGTCTAGACAGAGGTGACGGAGGATTTCCCTCCGGACAGGAACCCAGCAGAAGGCATTAACTGGAGCGAGTCCGATGGGAGAGGACAGGCCTTGGGCTTCTGCTTTTCTTTTTCTCTCTTTATGCTGTAGTTCGCTGGCAGTCCACCCAGCCCAGTTGGCTGTATTAATTCTTCCTAAGTGAGAGCTTTACATGGGTGTAGCTCTCTCTTTTCTTTGGCAGCCAAGCCGTTTTTATTTCTAAAGGCAGAGGGACAGAGCAGAGAAGTCTGTTTTATTTTTCTCTCGGTGCCATTCCTAAGTAGTGGAGCTTCAGCTAACCCAGAACTTGCATTTCAAATGGAATAAAAGAAATGGGGGAAAAGGGACGCAAATGCAAACTGGGAAAATGGGGCAGGAGCAGCACTGCTGTCCCCCAATGGCTTATGGGACGATCCTCCTAAAGCACTGAGTGTTTGGGGATGGGAGCTGCTGTGGGTTCCTGTGCTCAGTGTGGAAATCCCATGATTCTCTTTTGAGGAATACCTGGAGCTGTGTTAATGTGGGGCCATTCCTTCCTCCCCGGTGTTGCAGGGGTCGTGGTGGCTCTCAGTGGCTCAGTTGGCCCTGTGGGGTTCTTTCTGTATGGGATGTCTATCCCGTGTGGTCGGTGTGGCCCCACTCGGAGCGCTGAAATGCTTGAGGAGAGATAATAGCCCATAATCTGACAGCAGATCTAGCTATGCAGAGGACAGCTCATCGCCGTGTTAACAGAAACTGCCTTTCTGACGGAAGTGGGGCTGATGGATGTCTTCTAATTATTCCCTTGTGTTGCAAGCGTTAGAGAGCCAGCTTGAAATCTCTGCCCAGAATTCACAGCCTTAATTTGTTTGACCTTTCCGCTGATGAAGACGCAAGGCGGTATGAATCGCAGTCATCTCCATTAATTTCTCCATTGTTCTGTGGATGCAAATGAGTGTGGTCCTCTGTCGATCCCATACAGAAGACGGTGTGAGGAGGGTGCTGAGCTGCTCCATCCTGGGGGATTTGTCATCAGGACAGGCTGAGCAGAGGATCCCAGCTGTAGTTTTCCCCCCTTTCCTGAAGGGGGGTTCCCCCCCGCTTCTGTGTCTTTCATTAGAAGTAAGCATATCTTCAGGCATGGATTTTATAGATTTCGCCTTTGGACGCACATCCCAACAAAGAGAGATACGCATCAGCACACAAATCAGATGGCATTCCTCAGCTGATCAGCTTGAAGCCCCTTTGGCCATGTGTGTTCAGTAGCTTATCGGGGATGCTTTCAGCCCTGCTTGCTTTCCTGCTTCAACGAAGAGGAGCTGTGGCTGCCAGGCGCTGCTGGTGCACTGGGTGTGCTGCTACCAGCCCTGCTCATCGCCAGCGGCCGCAGCGCTCATTTTTGGTAACTGGGAGGCAAATGAAATTGCAGGGTATGATTTGATGTCTTGCCCGCAGCAAAAGGGATGAATTAGAGACAGGAATAGCAACGCAGCCTTTTTTTTTTTTTTTTTTTTCTTTTTGTGTGCAGGAAACCTCAAAGCATATAATAAACCATTGCCATTTTGATTACCAAAGAAAAAGAAACTGAACGCAGAGATAAAATAAGAAAACCTCAAGTATAATGGTTTTGCCAGTCGTAAAAATACGTCACAGAACAAAAGGCTGCGGGGGTTTTGTATATCTTGCATTCAGCACAGTGGATTGCAGAGGAGTTGGCAGCAGTGTGTTTTGAGAGCCTGCACCTCGCTTGCAGCTCTCGGTTCCCCGGAGGAGTGCCCTGCTGGCTGTGCAGTGCTGGGGATGGGAAGAGACAGAACTGGGGTAGCGCTGATTGCTCTGACTGGGGGTTGTCTCGTGGCAGCCCTATGAGTGTGCTCTGCAGTCCTGGAAGCGGAGCAGAGCCAACAAAGAGCTGTGAAATCCCAAGGCTGCAGAGCTCCTTTGGGCTGCTCTGCCCCAGTGGGACTTTGTGAGCCCTCAGAAATACGCTGAACTGGCGTTGGCACTTTAAGTAAAGCTTTTCATCTCCTTTCTGTATGAGTATGTCCGGGGCTGCAGCCGGCAATCCGTTTCCTTCCCTCACCCCTTCCCCTCAATCCAAGCATGCTTCTCCCCATTTCCCCAGGCTCAGCCCTTGCAAGTGGAGAAGAATGGCACAGATTTTCCCTGCCCCCAAACCAGGCTGCGTTTTACTGGCAGTTAGCTGAGTTTTGGTGCACTGCACTGAGTCAGGTTCTTGCTGTGTGAGCCTTTTCCTTGTCTTCCTGCTTAGGGTGTGGGAACGCAGTGCCTTTCTAGCATTACTGGGACAGGGTGGGGATCTGTACCCCAAGCCAACCTGTCCTATGCATTGCTCTTGCAAAATCTAACAGCTTTCTTTGGTCTGTGGCAGCAGCAGAGCTCAGAGGATGCAGCTGTGCTCGCAGCAGTGCCTTTCAGGGATGTCTGGACCAGCTGCTGTGCTCCACCCACGGTAATAGTTGGAGGGAAGCAAAATGCTGCTTAATCCCAAAGCGCTTCTCGTGCCCACAGCTTAGCTCGGAGTTCCGCTGTGGCCGAGGCTCCGATTGCTCCAAACCGGTGGTGTGACCAAAGCGGCATAAAATGCGTGCCTGGGCCCGGCTGGTGTCTGGAGGAATACTGTGTCCTCACAGCTTCATCGCCCATCCACGTTGCTGGGGAGGCTGCGGCTGCTTTCCCTGCTGCTTGGCGTCGCTCACCCCGCTGGCTTTGCACAGCCTCTGCCGATGGTTTTTCCACGAGGTGCAGCACACGCTGGTGCCCAGGCTGGCAGTTGGTGCTGCTGCTCTGCACGGAGCTGACATGGCCCCTGTGTTCCCTGCAGCCCCACCAACCCGACCTGGTCTATGCACGGCATGAGGATGGGGAAGCAGGAGCAGGCTGTGCTCGGGCTTCAGGCTCCTCAGGTGTTGCGTGTCGCGTTTCAGGTATGGCTGTGTTGACTGAAGAATTTTAGCCTGCTCTAATTTTGCTAAGCTCATTTCTGAGCTTCTCCAGGGGTGACTGATTAGAGAAGAGGTACTTAAGTGGACCTGAGAGAGGCATATCCTAGGCTGCAGGGGAAGAGCTTATTCTGCCATCTGTCCTGAGGCAGGAATTACCCCAACACGCTGCTGTGACAGCTGGCCAGGCACAGTGCTGCAGGAAAAGGGCTCCGGTGTGAAATGCTCTGAAGCCTTTCTCAAGCCCCTTGGATCCCCTCTGCCCTTTGCTACCACAGATGCAACAATAGCAAGCCTCATCTTGGTGGACTGCTGCCACAGCCCCCAAATACCAAATCTGTGCTAAGGGTTTGTGGTGAGCACATGCTAAGCAAGATAAAGACAATCACTTGCAGCTAAATGGAGGATTTGCAGGTTCTTGTTCAGGCAGGGTGCTTGCAGCTGAGCAGCAGGGATGCTGTGGGCACAGCAGCCATGCAGCAGCTCCCAGGAACTTGATTTAAGGTATATATAAGTTTTTTTAAATCTTTTTTTATCTCATTTTGAAATCAGAGTAGCTGGGCAGTAGCGTCCTATCTTGGGCACCAGGTGCATTTTAGAGGAAGTGTTCCAAGGTTTGCCTGCTTGGCAGTGAGGTGTGCTGATCTCAGTGCCTGCAAATCACTAATGAAACACCATTCCCCTATTGTCAGGTAGGCACCTACCCACGCCTGTCATTCAAATTGTGGCTTGGCCTTTGCAAATACCTTTTCTTCTTAAGCTACTGCTCACTCAATTAAAGAAAATGAAGCAAATCACAGTAGCTGTGCTTGCAGCCATCCTTTCTTTCCTGTTCCTGTGATTTCTAAGATCATCCCACCCTTTGTTACTCCTGCCCCATCCTCTCCCATGCTTCATGGGACAGCACAGGCCACGACAGTCTCTCAGTGCATCTGGCAGCAGTGTGGCTCTGCCTCCTGAACTCGCTGTGCCCAACAGAAGTAGGTGTCAGCAGTTCCTGTTCCAGCTTTCATTGTTGGAGTTCTTGTACCAACCAGTTTGCCCTCTGCAATCTCCATCCCTTGGGTAGCAAAGGTGAGTTTTGCCCTCCAGGGCTGCTCAGAGGTGGCATGTTCCTAATGCTGCCTCAGCGAAGCAGTGATATGCAGCAGCCTTGCTCTGCATTATGGTCCAAAGAGCATTTGAAATGGAGTAAATCTTGCAATCCTACTCCAATGGTGCCGGAACGCTTTTCAGATCAGGTGAAGGTTACCAGCAGCCTGTCCTGTCCAGCTTCAGCCACCCCAGGCAGAGGACCTGCAGGGCACCTGGCCAAAGCATGTGAGGCTCCATCTCTCCTGGGAGACAGGAGCCAGTGGTTGGATCTCCAGGGGCACGAGGGTCCCTGTGTTTAATCAGTCCCCATTTAACCACCGCTCCACGAGGGGAAAGTCTGCGTTCCAGGTTTGCTTAGTACCTTCCTTCCAGGATGAGGTTGCCAAGTCTTGGAATGTGCTAATTATCACTCTGTAATTCCATCTGCAGCCTTGATGAAGACGATGTCTTGAGGGGTGATCTGTTTTCGTCTTCATTTTGCGCAGCGTGGGCTGACATACAAACTTATGCAGTTTTGACAATCTTGACTTTTAGGTTTTTCTCTTCAAACGAGAAGAGAGGCGTTGAGAAAATCAAAGGAAGTACAGTAAGTCATGAATGCAGTCAGGGCAGAATTTGCACAGCTGCCAACACGAGGTTCAGATATTTTACTGGGTGATACAAAATAAATGTTTAATTCATAGCGTGTAACACTTTAAATAAATATCACTTGGCCACCATCTAATGAGGATAGGTTTGACCAGTGACACCTCGTATTCTGGAGGCAGTCTTGCTGGCTGGCTGGCTGCTACAGCAGCCTGTACAGTTCTAGAAAACGAACATTTAAAATAGAATTCATCCAATCTTGTCTGAAATGAGTCTTCAGTTTTGCAGCGCTGTGCTTTAAATCCTGGGTTTAATGGCTGCTTGAAGACAGCCCTCAGGATTAAAACTGGTTTTAGAGAGGAATAACATGTATGCAGGATGGTAGCAGTGCACAGCTGCTGCTGAGCTCAAGGTGAAGCCCTTGGTGTTGCCCTCCATTGGCCTTCCTCAGGGTGCACTTGCTCATCCCACGCTGCGTGCCCTGTTCCATTCCATTCCCTGGCACCAGCACAGCTCTTCCTGCTGCTCCCTGGGTGCCAGGGCTGAAACGTGGGGTGAACCAGAATGCTTGCACTGTGAGCTAATCTCTTTGGAGATGTTAGATAATGTAGTAAATAGCTCTGCGGTGCTCTGCAATTACCTTTCGCGTTTCGTCATGCTTCTGAAATTCTTGTCTCCTGAAATTGGGGCTGTATTTTTAGTCCAGGGCAATCAAAAACGTCTGGCCAAGAACCTGATATAGTACCTAGGAAAATGGAAATATTCCTTTAAACGTCTTCCAGAGCTGCGGCTTTCCTCTGAGTATTAAACTCCATTTGTTATGTCCTGATTACATACTTTGGTCTGGGTTCTCTGCAGCGTGGATTTATAGCCCTTTCTATGGACGGTTTGATCTCTTCCTTGTTTTTTCAGAAAACACGACTTTTAGACTTTTATTTCAGCATGATGTAAGTGTAATTATTTAGCGGGCGAAGGACTCAGATTATACACTTCTGTTTGCCACCGAGCCTTACGGATTATTATTATTATATTATTTTCTTCATGGTTTTTGATGAAAAGGTTTGTGCTGCTCAAACCCTGTGCCTGTGGCATCAGGGGAATGGTTTCTGCAGCTTCCGTGTGCATATTCCGTTGTGCATCAGGCACCAGGGTTTGGCTCCGTGCAGCAGCAACATGAGCTGGTGCAGCTCCTGCAAGCAGTGAGTCCCCATAGCACCCTGTCTGTTGCTCGGTAGCTCTCAGGCCACAAACCATGCCTGGTCCCAGTACCCTGATCAGCCACCACCCTTTGTTGTCTCTTTGCCATGGACTACCCTACTGCCTATGGGATGCTCTGCAGTGTCAGGCAGAACACAAGCAGAGCAGCCCGGCTCAGTAAACAGTGCCCTTTGGAAACCGTTCCCAGCCTCGGTACCAAGTGGGAGCTGTCTGCAGGGCGAAGATCAGAGGAGTGCTTTGGGATGGGGTGGGATTATTTTGTTTTGATGTGTGCTGTCTGATGTTCTTCGGTTCTTTTACTCCTCCAGTGTGTTTTAGCCCAAAGACAAAACAAAAAAGCCAATGTTGATGGGTCAGGTGGGTTCTTTGCTGTTCCAAGTGGAGAGGAGTCCACTGTGGTGGGTCAGCTGCAGAAGAGGAGCTCAGGGAGCACCTCATCGCTCTCCACAATCCCTGAGAGGAGGTTGTGCTGAGGTGGGGTTGGCCTCTGCTCCCAGGTAACAGCGATAGGGTGAGAGGTGATGGCCTCAAGTTGTGCCGGGGCAGGGTGTGGTTGGGTATTAGGAGGAATTTCTCCTGGGAAAGAGCAGTGCTGCATCAGCACAAACTGCCCAGGGGGTGATGGGGACGCTGTCCCTGAAGGTGTTAAGGTCTGTGGGGATGTGGCACTGAGGGACACGGGCAGTGGGCGTGGTGGGGGTGGGCTGGGTTGGACTTGGGGATCTCAGAGGGCTTTTCCAACTTCAGTGATTCTGTGATCTGCTGAGGGGCACGGGGGCTCTGCTGGAGGCTCACGGCCTGGAGCTCTGTGCTGCAAGGACAGGGCTTTGGGCAGCAGGAAGGCAGTAGGCACCAGGGCACTGTGCCACCTGGCTGGGCACATCGGCCCGGTTCCAGCTGTAAAACCTTTCTTGGAAAGCTGGCAAGTGTGAAATCCCAGAGCTCAAGAGTAGGCACTGCCATGTGCTGAAAATCAGTGTAAAGCAGTGGACAACATCTTACATAAATCACGTGTGCTTGTTGTCTCCTCACCATCCCATGTCAGGCTGAGAAGAATCCTTTCTGGTTTAGTGGATTTAGTGGGGTTTGTATGTGATTTCTTTTGACGTGCTTCCAATTAGTCTTGGTGCTTTATTTCCTAGGCTTCATTAAGCTTGTGGTCTGACCATATTGCAGTAGCCACTCCCAGCACTTTACTGAATACTAGCTTTAATATCCGGATATAGATTTCTTCAATATCCTGCGATGCATTTTTCAGTGCTTTTCTGGATGCTGCTAACACTAAACAGCCTGTGATGCACCAGGCCCCCAAGCTACGTTTTAAGGTTAGCATAATGTGTTCCATCTTTCTTCTTTGCGCAACACAGGCTGCTGTTATGGTTTGGGTTTGGGTTTGTTTTATTTTTTGGGACACAACGTACCCAAAAGGGGGATCTTGCATAAGAAATGCTGGAAGATGACATGTACACGTGTGTCTGTCCTGGTCCATTACTGTGCCCTCTCCCTCCCACTCTCTCCCTCCATCTTTGCACATCCTTTGCTCCTCTTTTTTTTTTTTTCCTGTCTGTGCAAACTATCAGCCAGCAGTTGGAGAGCAAAGCATCCCAGGGACCATTGCTGTGCCTTTCTGGCTTCAGGTTCTGTGGAAACGAATGTGATAGCAGTGGAAAAGAGAGATTCTGTCTTCAGGCTGCTTGCTGAAGAAGATGGCACTGAGCAGATCAGGCCGGATTTATTACCAGTGTTCCTGTAGTACTTCTGAATTACACAGGCAGGTAGAAAGCAGCTATTTTACAAGTAAAGAGGTCGAGCTTCCCTCTGAGACACATGAATGTTGCTTGCTGCTGTGTATTCTGGACCAGGTGTAGCTCTGCCTTCTCCAAGCATACAAAAATACTTTGGATGCATTACCTCCGCCTTAAAAAGAAAAACTAAAGCTGTGCCGTCGGGCATTTGACAGGAGGCCAGCCCTGAGAGTGCAGCTGAAGACGGGCAGACAGGTTCCCAACATCTGCTGCGGGTGGGTGGATTTTGTTTGGCACCTGCATCAAGGCCGAGGCATGGCGCGATAGGAGCACGGCTGGTGCCCGCCTGCTGGCACTGCCATGTGAAAAACACCACGGTGAGGGGCAGAGTGGCTGGGAGTGAGCAGGGGGGGCCTGGGGGACGCGTCCCAAGGGAAAGCTGGACAGAGAGGTGCTGGATGCCCCATCCTTGGAGACACCCAGGGTCAGGCTGGATGGGCTCTGAGCACCTGATGGAGCTGTGGTGTCCCTGCTTGTTGCAGAGTGGCACCAGGTGGCCTTTAGAGGTCTCTTTTAACTTAAATGATTCTATGATTCGATGAATAATCCTGATAGCACTGTGTTCAGCATCCCACATTGAGTTGTTGCAGAAGAGCGCATCCTCGAGCATCCTCTTCTCCCAGATCTCTGCGTGCCTCCCATCTGTACGGACCAGAGCTTCTGTTGTGGAGCATAGAGCCAGCATGGATGCCCAGCATGCTGCCTGGCACAGGATGCTCCTGGGGTGCAAGCAGGAGCTGTGCTCAGCCCACGTGCCGGAGCTGGAGGCAGCAGCACACCCATCAGCACGCCGGAGCCCATGGTAGCTCCAGCTCCAACCGCACTGACCTCGGCTACAACCTGCCGTGCAGATGATAGACTTCTATCTCAGAAGGGCACCGCGGCAGCTGCAGCAGAATGTAGTCCTGTGTGTCCCACTGAAAGCCCCATTGAAGGGCTCTGGCTCCCCGTGGACGTGCCGCCGTGGGACGGCAGAAGAACACTGTCCCCATCCATGCACCCTGCCTTCCCGGCCCATGGCCCGGCTGCGTCTGAACCGCGGCGATTTACAGCGCCCCGAGGAAACGCGGCCCCTCTCAATGCAGCTTTAAGCTGTCAGGCTGTAAATTGTCCTGTTTCAGGAGCTGCTTCAAAGCGGCCCTGCCTTCCTGCAGCAAGGAGAAGGCTTTTTGGCAGCCCCGGCATAAGGCATTTGCTATTCATGAGTCAAATCCCTGAAATGTCCTCGATCAACAACTGAAAATGGGTCATAAGGAGACAAGGCATCGCTGTCTGGTGAACGGGGCTGCTCGCTCCGACAGCCTTCTCCATCTGTTGGCAAGCACTGCTTCTGCTTTCTCAGCAATGTCCTTTCCTCCCTCCCTGCCTTTCCTCAGGGCAGTGGGACCCAGCCCTGTGGTCAGACTGCTCCGATCTCCGTGTCTCCCTGCTCCTCCCACTGCCCATCTCCTGCACTGGGGAAAAGTGGTGATGGGGTGAGGATTTGTCATGCATGGGAATGTGAAAATTCCTCAAAGCGGAGTGGTTTCCACATCCAGAGGGGCTGCAGCCTCCAAGGGGAGGGAAGAGGAAGCGAGCACCAGCCAGGTGCAGGGGGACAGGGGACAGAGGGCAGCTTTGGAGTGGGTCCATGCCCCCCACACTCCTGGGGTACAGCCAGTAGAATGAGCAGTCCTATGGGTCAGAAGCAGAGGAGCAAAGGAAACCCCAGGATGGGACCAGAAAGTCCCACATGTGTGCGTGGTGATGGGTGAAAGAGTGTTCAGTGTGTTGGAGGAGGAGAAAATCCTTCACAAAGCTTGGGAAAATTGGAAGCAGTGAGTTTTTTTTTTCCTTTCCAGTTGCATGCAGAGTAACTGTGTTTGTCACTGTCCACACCTGAGTTAATTGAGGTCATTACAGAAGCGGCAGCTGAATATTCTCCATGCCAGACAGCATCCAGCAGTAGGGTTGAACAGCCCAGAGGTGAGCCCACATCTCACACAGCCTGTGTGCAGTGCCAGGGGTGTGTAATGCCAGAGGCACTCAGCCTTGTGCTGCAGTGCTGTGCTGTTTGTTAGTTCTCCAACCTGTGCCAGACAGCGAGCTTCCAGAAAACCTCAGACCATATACAGTTAGCCAGCAACACTATGTGAAGTCTTTAACCATATTTGAACTAACGGGCTAAGTTGGATACCATGAGGGGGGAAATGCCAGTCTGCCTGACAGCTCGTTTTAATAATGAGAAAGTTGTTCCACTGACAGGAGGACAATGAAGGCTGGGGCTGCACAGAATGTTGTTGCCTTCCTTATAGCTCAGAGCATATATGAAACAGCAGAGGAATGGGCTGGTCCCAAAATGGTGCATGTGCAGCTTCCCCTCCATGTGGAGGTGGCACCCATCCCATGAGTCCCATCCAAAGGGGCTTTGTTGGTATATAGATGCCTTCTCCTAAATCATGGCTCATTTTAAATACGTTGTTCCCCATGCAAGTAATAAAAATGGGTGACTTTTGTAGTTAGTGTTATTACTGCAGAATGTTTGAAGCTTTTGACATTTAAGGCAAGAAAGTCAGATTTGTGAGAGCTCCTCATCCCCCTGGATGGGCAAGGCTCCTCTGCTGATCCCCTGGATGACCATATCTTGCACAACCAAACCATCATGTGTTGCATGTATTGTAGGCCCATGTATTGCTTGTATTTTAGGTAGCAGAGCCTTGCTCCAGTTTTGGCAGTGCCACGTCTAATTTAGGCAGTGTACGCTGGCTTTCCAGTGATGAGACAAAGGACAGAGTTTGCTTTATTCGGCACAGAAGAGTGGGCAGGCTTGAAGTCCTGTGTGGTCATGACACAAGCACAAAACCTCTGCATTTTGCAATCGTGGCATCTCGTTGTGGAAATGATGTCTGCAGCACAGCATTACCGCACTCTGCTCTTTGCCATCACTCCCTGTGAAGCTGCGTAATTCCCAGGCCTGGGCTCAGCTGTAGCATCCTCACGGCTTGACTGAAACATGTGGCTTCTCCACATGAAACAAGACTTTGTGGCTTTATTTCCCTCCCCTCCTCTGAGCAATTATTAAACAATTCTTTTGGCAGGGCAGCATGCGCACGGCTCAAATGCACGCTTCAGAACAATGCTGCGTGGCTGCAGCCAGCCCTGGAGATCCTCATCCCACGCTGCTCCCCCTGCAGAACGAGCTGGTGGGTGAGGGCTGTGCCTTGTTGGCCTCCAAACCGGCTCCAGAAGCAGTGACTCTGCTGAAAAACAGGATCAAGAGTGAAGAACCCATTGGAGGATGTTGAAAAAGGACCGTGGAAATCACCGGCGTGCATCACGGATGCTAAAACTGCATGGGATGGTGCGGCTTGCCCTTCCTTTCTGCTATCAGGAAAAAGCTGTGATGTTCTTTCCAATCCCCTTTTCTTGAGGAAGGATGGAGGAGCGAGCTCCCAGTGTGGAAGGAATAAGGTTTGGAAAGTACCTCCCAAACACTGACCCTCCTGCAGCGGCTCTCCCAGCAGCACCCCCAGGGACTGCTGCTGTGGCAGCTGTGGGAGGGCTTGCTGGCTAATGAACCCCTGGATTTTTTCAGTTTTCATGAGGCGCAGGCAGAGCAGTGGCATTGCAGTCAGTCCTCAGGAGGGGGCATTGCAGGCGGATTTCTAAAGGTGGTGATGGAAGATGCTCCAGCACGTTGGGAGCGCTGCTGGCACGGCAGCTCGGCGCTTGGCTCTGTCCTGGTGCTTCTGCTCAGCGTTCCCAGCTCCCCTCTCGCCCCTTTCCAAAAGATCTATTCCTGCCACGAGTCTTCACAAGGGATCAGAAACAGAGAGCGTGGACTGCTGCCATAAGGAAAGGCAGCCGGATCCCTCGTCTAAAGCAGTGCTGCCTGGGCTGGGAGTGCCAAACGTCTTGAAAATGAATCCTGGTATTTAGAACCCACCCCCACCTCGCTTGTACACCCAAGGAAGAGCTGCGGCTGTAGCTATCGTGAGGCCAAATCTTGGCCTAATTACATTCCCTGTAATCCTGTGAAGGCTCAGGGAGGCTTAGGGCTTTGCACTGCTTCAGGGCTGTCCTTCAGCCTGGCCCTGCTGCCCCGGCATTGTCCTACGTTACCTGGGCACTGTGTACCTCCCAGGGCCGTGGTGCCCGTGTCACACTGGGAAGCTGTGCTGGTTGTGCTGGGTGATGCTTGGATGTGTTGGCTGCAGCTCAGCCCCTGCGAGCAGAGGGTTTGTGTCCTGCACTGTGACAACATCTCGTGGTGGCCTTGCCAAGTGTTTGGGGAGCAAAAGGGCTCCTCATCTGGGATGGTTCTTACAAAATCACTGCGTGTGGAAAGTGGCTCCCAAACGGGAATCTCTGAATGCCACGAACAGAAGTATTTCTAAATGATTACATTACCGCCTCTTGAAAACATATGGTGGAAAATCACACGGCGGTCCAGAGGAGGTCTTTTCTTCTGTAGTCCCTTCTTTTTGTTTCCAGCATCCAAGAAGTGTTTGCCGGGGTGTCAGAAGCTTTCTGCTCATCATCTCCAAGAAGCTGCCCTCCGGGGTCATGTGTGGCTCCTTGGAATCCTAACATTGTGCGTGAGGAAGAGCAGATCCAGGCTTCCACGCCTGTGCCTGCTCCTTTCATGGGCCTGTTGAAAGTCCTAATGAAAACCAAGTTTTTCTTGTCCTCTGCCTGTAGCGCCGAGTCTGCAAGTGAGGAGTTGACAAGGAGGAGAAATGCCGCGACGCACTGTGTTTGGTGGGAAAGTCATTTGGCGTCATCTCTGGGCCTGGCCTTGAAACGAACGGGTTCCGGCTCCCCTCTGGGTGCGGTGGGAGGCAGTCCCTGTCGGCAGGGCAGGGAGAGCTGAATCACCCCCTGGGTCGGAGCCATGTGCAGAACGGTGGCTTTTGCCAGGCCTCATCATGTGCAAATGATGCTGGAAAGAAATCCGGAGCGCGCTTCCTCAAGCAATAGCCGCGATAATTAGTTATTAGCACCTAGGATGTTCTGCTTCTTTGACAGCTGCGGGATGGAACATTTGTTAATGTTTAGTGTTGTTTTATTTGTTTTTTGTTGCTGTTACATAGGAGCCTTTTGGAAGCACGGCCCACAGCTGCAGCCAGCTCTCCCCAGGTTTGTGCTGTTGAGTGTCGGTATCCCAAAGTGGCACATTCATTTCTACCCGATTTCTCCTAAGGTACTAAAGGCTCTCAGGTCAGGTTCTGGTTTGTGCTTTAAAGCCATAATCTGTGTCTCTGGGGAAGCTGCAGGCTTTATGGAGTGCGTGGTGGCATCTGTGTCCTTTGTGTGTCAGATAGACTGAGGGGAGGATGTAGCATGAGGTGAGCAGCACTGACTGACTGTGCTCTAAAGGCCACTTGGATTGAGACACTCTACATTAATGGGTAACTTTTAAGCTTTTCTGCTAACTTAATGGAAAAGCATGGGGAGAAGGTGAGCTGTTTAATTAAACAGTGACTTGGTATTGCTAGCAGAAGATTAAAATTCAGCAGCAACTCTTGCAGTTTGCAGATGCCTTGGAAGTTCAGTGACCTCAAGGTTGCTGAATCCTGCCTGAGATCCTTCGCATGCATTCTGCAGTGCTTTGAGAGGCGGTAGATGCACGAGGCTCGTGGGTGAGGCAGCCCATCCACTCAGTGTCGTGGAAGGAGAAGCAAATGCACTGTCAAATTGAACTCCCTGCTATCTCCTCCCCAGTGAGGCGCTGCCCACCAAGCAACCTTAGCCAGTTTTCTCATTTTTGAAATTAGTTTCGCTTTGTATTTAAAGCCCATCTCATGCGTTTCAAGGCCTGCCATACAACATGTCTTGTCCACGATTTTCATGAGACTTGTGGGGCTGTGTTTTTCAGGCTGTGCCAGTACAATCTGGAGCTGTGAGAGAAAGCCCTCGGGGGCCAATCCGTGGCTGCGGGCCAGTTTCTGCATAAACTGCTCTTATTTTTCAAGTCCATTTTCTCCAGTACACTTTTTTTGGCCTGCAAAAGACTTCTTCATTTAAAATGAAGAACATAACACTCTCTCTTTCAGTTGGTCTTTTGGAGGTGAGCCAGGAGTGCCCACAACAGCTGTACCACAGTTTAAACATTCAGTCTCTAATGGTTTGGGGAACATTAGGGTTTTTAAGGCTTCAACAGGTCTAGAGTAAATAGTGGTCAATAAAGAGTAGCTCTTCTTTGTATCCCTGTGCTCTCAGTGCTCTGCGCTAGAATAAAGCATGCTTAGAATATAATCATTGCAAAATTAATATCCGTGAAAGGTTCTTTTTCTTTTTTTTTTAATTTAAAGACTCATAGAGAAAACTGTTTCCCTGAAGGCAGAGTTAGCAGGAGTTCAGCTAGCAGGAGGCTTGTCATGGCCATGTGGAAGCTGGCACGTAACGCTGGAGTGAGATGAGTATGCATGGGCTTGCGTCGCTGCATGGGTGTGTTCGGTAGGAGGAACAAACACATCACAGGTATTCCTTTCTCTGCCTCTTTTCCTGCCCACCAGTCTCAGCACAAGAGATACTTAAGGTAATAGGTGGTGTTTGGGACTCAAATGAGGTAGAACAGTTGGACGCTGCCCTTGGTAGTGATGGAGCCCAGGGATTGCAGCAAGAAGCAGAGCTGAAATGATTTGAGCAGATGGATTCATGCTGGTGGAGCCATCAACCTGTGCAGGGGGAGCTGCTCATTTCTTACAGGAATTCACCTGTGGTTTTGCAGACATGGGTGAGAAAACATGACCCCCCTGGAGCTGCTTCTGGCAAAGGAAAGGCCCTGGGCAGGCTGTGCTTGGGAGTGTCGGGTCAGCGTCCTGCAGAGGGATGGATTGCCTTGTTGGCTGCTGGCCACTTGGAGGACAGCTGGACCTGGCTTGGAGGAAGAGTTTGTGAGCTGTGCCCCCTGTAGGGGATAGGTTAACCCCTGTGGTGCCCTGCATCCCCCATTGCATGCTGCTCATGGATGGAGACACGGCCACGTCCCATGTGCCAAGAGCCAAGGAGCGAGCAGGACACCAGAGGGGAGGCTTCATGGGGAGAGCACCGAGTGCTGGCCCTGCCCCATACAGGGCTGTGTGCATGTCTGTGCATGCCCCATACACTGGCTGCTGCTGTATCTCTCGTTGACTGGCTGTTGTCTCTTTGGCTGGGGCAAGGTGGCCATTGGCAGATGTTTCTCCTCTAAATTGCTCTGGTTTGAAGCACTGGTGAAATCATGCAGAGATCTCTGTTATCTTTGTTCAAGCTTCCAAGTGAGCCAGATTTTGGAAGAGGCAGGAGGTTTTATCGGGCGTCCAGAAGTGATCCTAGGAGGTGACTCCTGCATGTTAAGCCTTCTCTTTAAGTACTGTTGTTAATTGTCTTTAGGAAGGTTTGCTGGGGATCCCTATCTGTACTTCCAAGGGGAAGTTTTGTAACATTTTCCCTACCCATCAGTATCCCATTAAAACTTTGTTGTGTAACCTAAAAGGCGTTCTGCTTTCATGGTTTCCTCTTGCAGCTAATTCTGAATGCCCTAGATGGCAGTTCAGCAAGAAACGCATCCAGGCTGCATGGTCTTGATTTTCTTATTGTATAAATTGAAAACAACATTTGAAATTAAATCCTATTGTTAACTTCCCTTTAAATAATAGTTGCCTAATTGTATGTTTTAAGAATATTTATCTAATGCCACAATACTCTTCAGAAAGCCTGTGCCTATGGTTGTATTGTAGCTAAAATGTCAGTGCAATCTCCAGCTGCATTTAATACTTTTCTTGCTATATACATTGTGGATCAGTGGAGTCGGTGACGTACACGTGTGCTTGGCTGCTCTAGTAATAAATCATGCTTATGGGACTGACCCTACGTGGGTGTGATGGGAGGTCTGCTGGAGCTCTTACCAGCAGGCAGCAGTGGGTGTTACTGGTAGGGGAAGCAGTGCAGGCAGCAGTGTGTCCCCCCAGCAGATTGCTCCTTGCTGCCTGTGCTGAGATGCTGAGCTTCAGGTCGAAGTATGCACACATCTGGTTTGTTTTGCTAGTGACAATTGGAGCCAGGTGTGAGCTGATCCCCCAGATTCACTGTCTGTCCACAGTAATGGGAAAAATGCAGCTGAAGGCCTAATAAAACAGGGCTTCTGGGTCAGGGCAGCTGGTGGAGGCATCACTTGTGCTGTTTGTGAAAGGCACCTTTCTGGGCACGTGATTTTCCTTTGAGTGCTCTGCTTAATGGTTGTCAGATTTGAGTCTTTTTCTCCTGTTTTGATGTTGGCTTTAGCTCTTTGCTATTGTTATAGCCTTTTTATATGTACTTTATTGACTGCATCACCTATGGCAAATTCTGCTGTCGATAATGCGGTTGGGTCTCTATTAATAAACAAAGCCGGTGTGCCTGCTCTTCTGGCAGCTCAGTGGCATTTTTGATGCAGACTCAACCCACGATCTTCCAGAACATCCCTCGTCTGGGCTGGTGTGCAGCTTTGACCCCAGGGGTTAGAATTTGCTCCGTCTCTTCGTTTTCCTTTGAGCTCATTTCCCACACTGTCATGCTGTCTCGCGTCTGCCTTCCATTGTATCAGCTGCTGCCTGAGCTGCCCAGAAGCATAAAGCTGTTTGCCTGCTTGGCTCACGTGGTGGCTTTCCGCGAGACTTCTGAATCCAATCTGAGCTCGCTATCTGGTTGTTTTGAAACAGCAATTTCCATTTGAAGGATCCTTTTATTCTATCATACGCACGCATCCCATGCTACGTGCCTACGGGAGCTGCTGCCAGCAATCTCAGGCACTTACTGTTTTCCACTGACATTCTAAAATGACAGGGGAGCTGTTGCTTTTATATCATTTCTGTATGGCAGTGCAGTGCTTCAGTATCATACTTAGCATCTTGACCGGAGCGTTCGGCACACTCCATTTTCATGCCTGTGGTCCGTAGTGTAGCGCATGGCTTTCATACCTGAACAGCATTTGGGTGTAATGGAAAAACTGCCATCACACTTACTATATATGGTGTCTTTTTTATTGTTTTTATTATTATTAAAGCCCACGGGAAGCATAGCATAGCCCATGGGGAGCATAGCAGAGTTCTGTACTGGATGCCCGGTGGCTTTTTTCCTGGTGATGCTGTGCTGTTGGGAAAAAATGAGCTCACAATCCCCATACTGCTCAGCTGTTTGCCTGCTGTCTGTAGGATGGGCAGCAGTGATCCCTGATCCACGGTAGATGTTTCTTACATTGTTTTACAACAAATAATCCTCTTAATTTCCCTGGCTAGCAGCTGGCATTGCTACAACCTGTGCCTAAAGCCACGAGCAGCTTACTCAGCCTCCTGGCCCTGCGAGCCGGGGGCATTCATCCCCACGAGGCTGATGCACAGCACAGCAGGCGCTAACCTGTCCTTCCTCTCTTTCAGATGCAGCAGCTGTTTTATGAAAACTATGAGCAGAACAAAAAAGGCTACATCAGAGACCTGAGGAACAGCAAAATACACAGAGCTATAACGTTGCACCCGAACAAGAACCCCCCCTACCAGTACAGACTGCACAGCTACATGCTGAGCCGCAAGATAGCAGAGCTGCGTCACCGGACCGTGCAGCTGCACCGAGAAATTGTCCTGATGAGCAAATACAGCAATACAGAAGTCCACAAAGAGGACCTGCAGCTGGGCATGCCGCCCTCCTTCATGCGATTCCAGCCCCGGCACCGGGAGGAGATCCTGGAGTGGGAGTTCCTTACGGGCAAGTACCTGTACTCTGGTGCTGATGGGCAGCCCCCTCGCAGGGGGATGGACTCGTCCCAGCGGGAAGCGCTGGATGACATCGTGATGCAGGTCATGGAGATGATCAACGCGAACGCTAAGACCAGGGGGAGGATCATCGATTTCAAGGAGATACAGTATGGCTATCGCAGGGTAAACCCGATGTATGGAGCAGAGTACGTGCTTGACTTGTTGCTGCTTTACAAAAAACACAAGGGCAAGAAGATGACCGTCCCTGTCAGGAGGCACGCGTACTTGCAGCAGACCTTCAGCAAGATCCAGTTTATGGAGCACGAAGAGATGGACGCCAAAGAGCTGGCCAGCAAAATCAACCAGGATTCTGGGTCCTTGTCTTTCCTCTCCAACTCGCTGAAGATGTTTGTTCCTTTCCAGCTCAGCAGATCCAGAGTAGAGAGGAAGGAACTCAAAGACCAGAAGATCAACATCCTGATTCCTCTCTCTGGACGTTTTGATATGTTTGCAAGGTTCATGGGGAATTTTGAGAAGACCTGCCTCATTCCCAACCAGAATGTCAAGCTGGTTGTCCTGCTCTTCAATTCCAACTCCAACCCTGACAGAGCAAAACAAATCGACCTGATGAGAGAATACCGCTCCAAATACCCCAAGGCTGACATGCAGGTTTTACCGGTGTCTGGGGAGTTCTCGAGGGCACTGGCTCTGGAAGTCGGATCCTCTCAGTTCCAGAACGAGTCTTTACTTTTCTTCTGCGATGTTGACTTAGTGTTTACCACAGAATTCCTCCAGAGGTGTCGAGCCAATACAGTTTTGGGTCAACAAGTATACTTCCCCATCATTTTCAGCCAGTACGATCCAAAGATTGTGTATAGTGGAAAGGTTCCTAGTGACAATCATTTTGCCTTCACCCAGAAAACAGGTTTCTGGAGGAACTATGGCTTTGGTATTACCTGCATTTACAAAGGTGACCTTCTTCGAGCGGGGGGCTTCGACGTCTCCATCCAAGGCTGGGGCCTCGAAGACGTCGACCTTTTCAACAAAGTCATTCAAGCCGGCTTAAAAACTTTCCGAAGCCAAGAAATTGGAGTAGTCCACGTGCATCACCCTGTTTTTTGTGACCCTAATCTTGATCCAAAACAATATAAAATGTGCTTGGGGTCCAAAGCTTCCACGTATGGGTCCACGCAGCAGCTGGCTGAAATATGGTTTGAAAAAAACGACCCCAGTTTTGGGAAAAGCAGCAATACTAATGGCTCAGTGAGGACAGCCTAATGTCCAGCTATGCTGGAAAAGACTTTTTTTTTAATTATCTAATTTATTTTTGGGAAAATGTTTTTTGATAATTCACTTTTAAAAGACCACACAGGATATATTTTAGCAATCATCGTTGTTTTCTTACAAAGCGCTCACTTGGAGAAGGACGAGGCCGTTGGTTTTTCTGTTGTTGTCTTTTTGTTTTTGAACGAAACTGTGATCAATATTTGCCTTCAGACCAAGCAACCAACCCAACCGTTCCGGAGTTACCTGAGTGAGCTGCAGGCGCCTGACTTGAATTAGAATTTCCTTAGGAACAAAAGATTGTTTCCTACCTTTCCCGTTGCTGGATTCTGTCGGTTGGGAGCTGAGCGCTCGAGGGACAAAGCGCTGCGTCCAAGTGTTCTGTTGTGACCCCCACAGTGCAAAGCTGCCCTGTTTTGTTGAGGATAGCCGTGCTTTTTGAAATCAAACCATGTCAGAACAAACGAATGGGTGCGGCGGCGGGATGGGCGTTCGTTGCAGGAGGTTTCCATAAGGCCCATGGTTTGGGTTGCACGTGCACTTCCCCTTGTCCCGGGCGGGCAGCCCGCACCCCGCAGAGCCCGGGTGGAAATCATTGTCTTTTATCTCTGGTCCGTATCCGGATCTCATGCATTAAGAATCCGTGGTGGATTCTGTGTGTTATCCTCAACCGCTGTCCTGCACGGAGCTGAGACTGAGAGAGAGGCGGAAGGGAACGGAGGGCATGAGAATCACTTGCAGAGAAGCAGCAGTGCACCAGGAACAAGGAGAGCTCCCTCGTGAGAACTTTGCAAGCACTTCTCTACAAAGTGTGCTGCAGCCGATCGCGTTACTTTGTTCGATCAGTTACCTGATGTTAATGGGAACAATTACTACATTCGATTACTAGTTGGGTTTTTTTTTTCCATTTTTTTTTTCCTGTATCTGATAGACCTTTAATTTATTTAATATCCATTGTTTTAGGTTCTTGACCTTTCCTTGAATATCTGTTAGTCATTTTAATATTTTATATATATATATATGTGTGTGTAAATATATATATATATATATATTAGGAATGTATTGCATCTTCTCACTGATAAGGTAGTGTACATCGTATTGCAGCAAATGATCTCCAAAGATTACTTTCTAAAATGTTTTGGTGTTTTTTTTTTAATGGATTTCCCCCCCCCACCCCCCAAATTTCTTTAACATTTTTGGAACGACGTCAGAAAGGTGAGGAGTCTTTGTGGTATTCGGAGAGGAACTGCGGATGGGGAGGCTGAGTACAAGGACAGGACGACCCCTACAAAGGAACACCTAGCAAGGTTAGAGCAAACATACAAAACAAAGTGCCTTAAAGCCAGAAAGGGAACCCTTTACACTGAGACTTACACAGTGAATGGCCGTTGTCATTGAAGCAGGTGATGTATCGGGACCCACCTACCTGTAAATATCTTGCTCAGCAGAAACAAAAAATAAAAACCAGCGAACAATATATTTTTCTATCGTATCCTCCAGCACCATTTTGTCTCATTGATCTCAGTCCCACTTTGCCTATTCTTTGGGAAGTGGAGAATAGCAAAAGAAAGGAGAGAAACCAGTGCTAAGGTTGTTGCCACGTTGGAGGGGATCTTATGGAGCAATTGCTATTCTGGTAGAAAAAAAAATAACCATTGTTTACACGTGTATGGAATATGAACTGCAGCTAGTGTAGATTCAATGTCTTTTAGATGTTCATCGTTTTTTGGTGACAGTCCCAAGGATGTAGGTACTTGGATGGATTCAGTGCATGGAATTTTTTTTTTTAAAGACTTGCTTCTAAGATGCAATAAAGTTTTTTTTTTTATTTGCAATCGGAGCTCCTGTTGTTGTCTGCCTCAGTCCGTCCCTCTTCACCATCGTGGGCACAGCAGGGGGATGCTGGAGGGGTCTGGCATGGGGTGAGCCTTGGGCTTGGCTTTGGGGTTGGGGGGGGCCACCACTGCTGGGTCTGATGCCTTCCATGGTTCTTTTTGTTCCTTTTTCCACTGGTTCTCCTGCTCCCAGAGATCATGGAGTCATTCAGGTTGGAAAAGGCCACTAAGATCACCTCATCCACCCATGAATAGATGTCTGCAGGCATGCCCGTACATGCAAAATGCACACCGTGTTTGTTAAAGTTTATGACTACATCAGATTTTATCCAGCCTGTAAAAGCAGGATGTGTGTAAGTGGAAAAAGCCCTTGAACAAAAAGCCCCCATTTGGTGCTGGGGTTTTGTTCAGTTGCTGCAGTTCAGCTTTGGTTCCCAAATTGGCCCGAGGAGCACTAAAAGTGAGGTTTGCACCCAGGCTGGAGTCAGCTCTCGAGGCCCCACATCTTAATTGAGTGCATCGTTTATGGATCACGGCTTCAAAACAATCATTTAAAAGTTAAAATTTTCAGTTACAGACATTTATGATAAATTCTAACCTTATAAAAACCATCTTACACTAAAAAAAAAAGATCATTTTGCTGCCTGAGTTTGAGAGGCTGAGCAGGTGGAAGTCGTTGGCTCTCAGGTGCTAACCCAACCTTCCATGGAAACCACTGCTGGAATGCTTTGCTCCTAACTTACCACATGTGTTTGGTGCAGGGAGAGGTTTACTAACATCTGAGCCATGAATTAGTGCAGAAGTCACGAGCATTTGCCCACGAGAGCCATTTGGAAACATCCCACAGCCCTTTGCCATGGGCAGATGGGCCAGGGCCCAGTGAGCCCCTGCCGTGAGGCATAGCTATGAGCAGGGTGAAAAAATAAAATGGAATTAGCTTCAAAAAAAAGAAGGGGCTGCCTAGCAGGCTGGCTGCGTTTGCCTTCACACTTTAATTCAATAAAACCCTCGGCTTTAATTGCCCTGAATGAGCTCCAGAGTTTCCAGCAAGCAGGGGTCCCAGTGCAGGGAGCTTCGCCAGGCCCTGCTCTGCTTCTCTGTCTCCTTGGAGAACAAAGACAAAAGGAAAAAATCAAAGCCACACCTCTGTGCTTTGTTGACATTTCAAGAAGGCTCCTACAAAGGGCACAGTTTAAGCCATCTGAGTGATGGCCCGATAAAGCAAACGCCCAAAGCAAATGGGAGGTAATGGCTGATAGCTGCAGTGGCCTTGGCCTTGCAGGTGGCATTTTGGGCATCTCAGCAGCACACGGTGGTCCCCAGGCAGCTCTGCAGAGCTGGCTGGACAGGAGGGCAGCAGCCACCAGGTCCCTTCCCCAACCCTACCCTCATCCCCTTCCTTACCTCCATCCTATTCCCATTCCCTTTTCCATCCCCATCCCCTTCCCATCTCCTTCTCCCTTCCATCCCAATTCACTTCTCCATCCCTCATGCCTATCCCCATCACCAGTCCACCATCACTCCCTTCCTGCTACCATCGCCATCCTCATCCCACCCCCCTCCCCATCGAGACACCCCCTGACAGAACCTTTTGCTCCATGGACAGGGGTGACAGCATCTTCCATTCCCATTCACTCAGCAATGGCTCCATTGTGTTTTCCTTTGGTTCTGATCTGCAGTGCGGGTGCTGCAGTCCTGTGCCCAGCACACAGCCCAGCTGGGTGCTGCTGCCTCCTGTTTTAGGGTCTCCCCCATAAAGAAAGGCTAAGAAGAGCCCCAGTGCCACCTTCAGCTGAAAATGCACTTTTAAATCCCAAAACTGCACTGAGCCACCCACTGGAAGGTCGAGTGTCCGCGCCAAGCTCCAGAGGCAGCCAGATAGCGGGCTTATGGGAACAAGACTGCTGGGAAGCAGATTTGAGGCTCTAATCCCACACTCCCAGCCCACTGCTGCCCACTGGGAAGCGCTCTCTCGCAGCAGCATCAGCTCTCCCAGCAGCTCCATCCCCTCAGCTCCTTTTCCCGGCAGGAGGACTTCCAGAGCAGCCACTTTACGATATGTCTGGGGCGGGCGGCGGCGCTCGTGTTCAGTAACAGCGGGACAAAGGCAGCTTTGTGCCCACGGAGGTGATGCTGAGGTTGGGGCCAGAGCTGCGGGGCAAAGCCCAGCCTGGGGTGCAGAGCACGAAGCTGTGCCTGGGGTGCAGAGCACGAAGCTGTGCCTGGGGTGCTCAGGGCAACGCAGAGCTGCTGTGACTCTCCCAGATAATGGCTTTGCAAAGATTACACACAACCAAATGAAGCTGGAAGGGAAGGCACCACCAGGTGCCAGGCATCGTAACCACGCGCTGCAAACCCAAAGCCCTGTGGCGGATTGCCCACCACAAGTGCCTGTGTCATGGTGCCAAGGTGGGGAGGAATCCGTTTATTAGAAGGTACCCCTCTTTAGAGACAAAGTGTGTTGTAGCAGCCTGCAACATGGATGTGAACCAGACCTGCCCGCACAGCCTGGGCCCGCACAGCCAATGCTCGCACAAGTTTCTTGGAATAGAAAAAAAAAAAGTCCAAACTGTACACCTTTACACAGGGCACGGAGCCAGGCTCCTTTTACAACGCTGTACATGCTCGGAATTAGGAAGTGCAACTCAGAGCCAATAAAGCATCCTGGGCCACTAATGAAGACAAACTAAAAGCTGCGGCAGCGGAAGCTGAGCAGATACACAGGCAAATGAAGCTTATTGTGCTCCTGATACTCCAGAGTGCAGTTACCGAGAGAAAGAGGAGCAGAACAAAGGCAGCTTATGGGCTTCCCTGGTCACAGAGCTCTCCCTTCTCTCCCATCAGGAAGTAGCTGTCAGACCAAGTGGCTTTGCTTTGTATCAGCTCTATTTTACAACTGACTTTGCAGGAGTGCAATTCAATAGCTCGCTCACTCCCTGAGCTGCAGCCACCTCCTGCTCTCAGCTGCAGGGAGGGCGCCCAGCGCCCATATCCTGCCCCTGCTGGGCTGTCCCCAAAGCCCTGCTGGGTTCTGCTGCCAAAACCCCACAGAGCTCTTTAGCAGCGAAACAGTGGTACACAGCCCCTGTGCGCCCCATCCCCTCCCTGTGCGGGGCTGCATGTTCAGGGCAGGACGCTTCCCTCTTCCATCAGCCCTGGGTTTCCAGTGCCACGAGCACTACCTCCTCTTCCTCATGCAAGTTTCAAGCCGTCCCAGCTCTTCGTAGGCCTGGTAGAAAACGTCAAAGTCTCTGGCGCTCCAGCCCCTCCAGACAGCCAGGCACCACTCGGTGTTTTCATTCTGAAAGCAGCACACAACCATGTCCTTTGCTACGAGAGCAGCATCCACCAGCGTCCTGGGGAAGGAAGAGCAGAGAATGGCATCAGGGCGGACTGCAGCCCCACTAAGCAGCGGGGCCCGCTAATCCCAGAGGCACTGATTCATGGGCTGTCCTTTCCAGCTGGTGAATCTCCTTTTATAAGCTGCAAATCCTTGAGAAGGGAGAGCACAGCAAAGGCAGGAACGAGAAACCACACCGTGGCAAAAGCAAGCAGTTCAGTGACATGGGAAAAGATTCCGTAAGGGATTCAGGTGCCCAAACATGAAGCTACATGCATAAACCTGCCTCAACATTCTGAAGTTGCTGATAATCTCCTGATTTGCTCAATCCCTGCTACCAGCTGGGTGTTTCCAGAGCAGCCTCCAGCCCAAGTGAGTGATGGGCTTGGATGGGATGGGTGGCATCGGACAGCAGTGCTGTGAGGTGAGCCAGTGGCAGCCCCAGCCCAGCCCCAGCGGCTGTGGCTCTGCACCTAATTTCCCCCTAATTCTTTTTAACAGTTGGGTAAAAGAAAAGTCAAGCCTACAATCAAGAATGCCCGACTCTCAACTAACTGATAAAAATGCTCAGTGAACAAGGCGAGGGAACGGCGGGAGCGCTTTGATCTCATGCTGTGTTTGCCCAGTGGTAATAAATGGTCATTTATAATCCTTAGCGGTGCTTAACCTCCATTTGTTTGGACATAAATAGTACAATCCCAGACTGGTATTTGAGTGATCAGCAGGAGCACCCCCATCTCTCCAGCAGCTATTTATTTATCCGGACTCTTGTTTGCTGGATGAAACCTTTTACACTAACGTATAGAACTGCTCTCCCCTGTGCTCTTGGAGCCGTCCCCTGGCCCGTCACTGCCGACAGCACAAAGGTGCTCATTTAGAGCCAGAACTTCAACCTGATCCACATGAATGAAGCCACAGACAAGCGCTGCACTCTGCATAAATACACTGCTTGTTCCTAACACAGGGCCGGAGCCTGCCAAGCTCCAGCCATCTCCTGCCAGGTGCCAGTGCCCTCTGAGTACCTGGAGGCAGCAGCAGGCAGGATCAGACCGACACTGGGCTCTGTCCATCACGTTACTGGGCACTGGGTGACTTCTGGAGACCAGGCTGTGGTCACAGAGTCTCACCCTCACCTCTGCAACCCAACCCCTTGTGCCCCTGGGAACCAGTGCCCAACTCAGCCTCACCCATAGGGAGCCAGCTCCCCAGCCTTCAGCACGGCGATCACTCTGCCCCGCTGCATGCCCGATTCCTTCTCCAGTCCAATCACGATGATATCCCCTCCTCTCCTGCAAAAGAAACGAGGGAGATCGCACACACACACACTGCAATGGGGACTGCTGGCAGCTGAGCAAATCCCGTGTTGGATACCCATCCTCTCTGCTGCAATCCCTCCTGTAGTGACATGGATTTCTGCAGGGAAGGGGCACCGCTGCATCACCAACAAGTGACTGAATCTGCTGCAGTAAGAACTCCTACAACTGGCAAATCACATCTCTAGCGCTTTTGAGCAACTCAACAGGAGGCAGTGGGATGTGCCAGCACCACGGCCGAGCAAGGAAGCTGCCTGCTGTTCTTTGTTTCCTCAGTAGCCAGGGAAACTGGGTGTTGAGCTCACCATCCGCTATTCCATTCTGCTGAAATCAATCTCACAAGGCCTCAGATGCGGCCATTCTGCCCATCACCAGATATCTTAAAAATGAGTGGAGTAATGGATGTGACATTGTACTGTGAACACAATTTCTCAGTAATGACTCGATTTTTCTGGACAGGTGAATCAAAGCAGGCATGCAAAGTCCCTGAATTACCTGCAGCTAACCTCTCACTACTCAGCCCAGGAGGGATTTGGCTCAAGCTGTCCTGGGAAGCAACCCACTTACCTGGGGATCCATATCAGGTCTTTCACAGGCAGAATCTTAATGGCTTGGAGATGCTGCAAGTTGTCAGCCATAGCCACAGCATCGTGATCTGGGGAAGGCTTCAGTTCATGAAATTTGCCCGACTCCTCAAAATCTGTGGAGAGTGGAGCACTGGAAGAGCTGGTGGGCGAGCTGGGCAGGCTGGAGGGGCAGCGGGTTAACCTGTTGGGAGGCGAGGAGGAGTAGGAGGACACGGAGCAATAATCCGTGAGCGAGTCCTGGTGGTTGAGGATCTGGGTGCCAACCTCAGGGCTGTACATGATGCTCATGTCCACCAGCAAGTTCCCCTCCGGCGCCCTGGGGTTGATAGGAGCAGTAGCAGGGATGGCTGTGGCAGGCTGCTGGATGGCAAACATGTCTCTGAGGGGGCTGCAGTCCCCGCAGAAGTAGCGTGCGCAGAGCTGGTAGGTGGCGGCGTGGTACATCACCAAGAAGTTGCTCTTCTCATCCAGACACCACACCACCTCCTCCCCATGGCACTCTGAGTTGCAGGCAATGGATGAGATGGCAGAGGGCGGGCTGAAGGGCTCCAGCCTCCTGCTGATCTCCATCACGGCACAGTCGATGACGAGGATGCCGGGGCCGTTGCTGTACCACACCTCCGTGCCGCTGTTGGTGATCTCCATGGCCCTCACCGGGTACGGGTTCTGCCGCGGGTCATCGTCGGAAATGTTGAATTTGGACCTGTTGGCTGTGTGGGAGCACAGGTAGGAGCAGCTGTCTGCTGGGATGCCCTGGGCAACTGAGAACACTGCTACGAGTCCATCCGACAGGCCGGCCAGCACCATGTACGAGTTCTGCAAGAAAGAGTTGGCAGATTCTCTCCAGATTCTTTACTTCTCCCCCAGACAAAAGCTTTCAATCCCCGAGGTGCTGACGGCCCCTCACAATCCTATAAGCGTGCCAGTAACTTACCCCAGATCACTCAGCGATAACAGCAACATAAAAAGAAGCTGTTATACAGAAGCTGTTGCAGAGCCATACTCCTCTCACCCAGTATTACCTCTCTCTTTATTGGCAAGGGAGGATAGACAGGCCTGGCAGCCTGCCCCCAAGGTTAACAAATTCAAGCTGGAACACGTTCAGAGACAGCCATCGTGATCCTAGGAATCCAGCTGTAGAAACCCGGCTCATATCCAGAAAGGAGTAAAGCACAGTGAAGCTATTGCTATCAGTCAAGGAGAGGAATGGAAGCAACGCAGGAGGAAATGGAAAGAGGGAGATGGTCCTTCAGCCAACGCCAGCTCACAGTGATCGCTCCGCACTCAACCGCTGTGCTCCTCCCAGGGATGTGCTCCGGGCGTGGGATTGCAGGCAGTGTTCCCAGTGCCAGGCACAACAACAGCTGCCAGGTGCCCAAGCACACCGCAGAAGGTAGCTCACATCCTGCCCTGGGACGTGCTGGCTGCAGTGGGGACCGCCACGTCCCTGCATGGGAGCTGGCGATAAGGCCACAGCTCAGTGCAGCCCCAGCACCTCCCGCTCATTGAGGCGGTGCAGAGGGCTGTGAAACAGGCTGGGAAATGGGACTCTCGGGAATTAACTCCCCGTGACCTCAGGGCTGTACCAGAAACTCCCCATCTGTGCAGCAGATAAAACAATACCTACCTCAAAGGCCTTTATTTCCTCCCTGTGGAGCAATAAATTCCAAAAAGGAAAAAAAAAAAAAAAAAAGACCCTTTGCCCAGGGCTTTCTCACTGCTGTTACAAACCAAAAGCGAATGGAACCAAAGAACACAGCATCAGCCCTCCATGGCACAAAGCCCTGTAAGATGGGCCGGGGACCTGGCGTCACCCCTGGCTGCTCCAAAGCCAATGGAAACCTTCAGGGCTTGTGGCTGTGCCAGCCCCATGAGATGGCTCTGGGTCCACCGAGGCCAAAATCAGTACTTTGAGCTGCTCTCAAATACCAAGGGGCAGATAGCACGGGGGTAAGAATTAGCTTAATGGATAGCACTGTTTGCAGGGTTCATTAAGAGTCTTGGATTAAGCCATTCTATCTGCATACATAGTGTGAGTAAAGCCATCAGCGTGCTGCGCTCGTATGACTAATCCAAATCGCAGCAGAATTTAACAGTAATGGGAAAAACTAGGGAAGCAAGTGGAAAGTTGTGAAATGGGACTTGGACTCCAACTCAGCCCGGTCCCAATCCTCTAACCACTAATTAAAAGAAACCCAGCAGCCTGCAGTGCTCGGTGCCACGTCCCTGCTGCCAAGTGGATCTGGTGCAAAGGTTCTTGGACGTGGACCTGCCAGGGGGTTGCATCAAGAGGCTGGAACATGGCATGATGCTTTGCACAAGCTGGGTTTCAGATTTTTTTTTTTTTTTTGCCTTTGGAAAAGAGTTCAATTATTTAGACCAGAACAGCCCACATCTCTCTGATGAAAATGGTCCAATGTTTTCAGGCCAAAGGACCCCGCACAGCAAGTATTTCTTACTAAAAATGGAACACCTGAAATCAAACGGACACACTTCATTGTTTTGATGGCTTTCAGAGAACTATTGCCCAGTTGCATTATCAGGCACAGTTTAAGAATGTGAGGAGCTCCCCTGCTTAAATGTAATGCGGGTGTGCCAACCTGAGCTGCTGCTAGCATGGCACACAGCACTGTTAAAGCCTGCTCTGCGATTCTGTCTCGCTTGCTTTGTAAATGTTGGATTATCCAAGCACAGCCTTCAAAATATATACTGTCATTTCCTTGATGGGTGTCAGCCACTGCAGAGCAATCCAGATTCTTTCTGGAGATCTGGTGGGGGGCAACCAGCCCATGGCAGGGTGGGACTGGGAGACCAACACCGCAGAGCCACATCATTCATACCTTCTCAGTTTTACGTATTTTGCCAGATTTTAGCCTGGCTAGCCTACAGCGCAAGCAAACCTGAGAGGTATTTGATGCTTTGGGGCACCCATTGCTCACAGCCTTGGCTATCAGGATTTGCTTCATTCCAGCCACCACCGTTATCACTTCGGTTGGGAAAGGAGGAGTAAGAACTCAGATCCCAGGAACTGCCCTCTACCTGCCATCTCTGGCCTAGCAGGGACCACAAGAGGGGCACTGCCAAGGCTGCCCAGGTGCTATCAGACATTATGGGGTGATGGTGGGGCAGGGCAGTGTGGCAAAGCCCTCAGACCCAGGCTATTGCAACAGCAATCAGAGACGGGCAGCGCGGCAGGCTCCAGAAACCTTAAGTAACTTTCTCAGAATTCATTTTCAACATTCGAGCTCAGCAAAGAGCCAACAAAAACACGCAGCAACAAAACTGCATTTGAAGCCCACGTCCTGCCAGCAGCCCCGCTGTGCCAGTGAGGAAGGCCTTGGAGCGGGGCTGCGATGGGATGCAATGGGCAGCACTGAGGGTGAGCTGGCTCCAGACATCCTGTCCTCGTGGCTAAGGACAGGAGCAGCAGGGATGGCCACAAGGAGCAGGTTAAAACCAAAAATGGCCTCGGTCACCTCCTCCCTCCTTCCCACAGGGTCTGGCGCTGCTGGCATTGAGTGCTGCAGCCTTTAAATGCAGCTTTTGTTTTCATACGTTCCAGGTTGCTGCAGGAGGCCGGAGGCTTGCACCCATACACATCTCTCTCCCCCAGAAACCACACAACAAAAAAGCTCAAATTGTACAAGACTTTTCCTTGGAGGGTGAGATTTGGATTCTGGGCCCCTCTCTGCTGCCTTTAAGTTTCCATGATGCTTCCTTTGGATGAGAAACCGAGTTTTGGAAACTGTTTCTTTTGGATCAGCCCTCCCAGGGCAGTCATAAAGAATTCCCCTTCCCAGCAACGTCCCTCGGCAGCTCTCTGACTGCGAGTTACCTCACATCTCATCAGCTGAAGGCTTTCTTCCCAGGGAAACGAGAGCAATTCTTTCCTCTACCGGGCAATAATTACCATGCGATAACTCTGATACAACTCGCTGTGCTGTACAGTGAGTTTGACAAGTGTAAGCTTTCCCACTTTGCTTTATGGGAAGAACTGGCTGCTTCGAAAAACGGCTTCGTTTCTTGCCAGCCTGGTCTGCACATCCCCACGGCTGCTGCTCTGGCTGTTTCGCTGCCAAATTCATTCATAGAAAGGAGAGAGGAAAAAGTAAGTGCAATAAAGCAAGGAGTGCAGCAAAGGGATGTGGATTTCTGGAAGGTTGGGTAGGGTCGGGGGAGGAAGGGAGGTGTCTAGACTCAATATTACTATTGTAGAGCCTGGCATTATTTATGACATTTTCTAGGCAAGCCACAAACTGAAAATAGAAACCAGGAGACATAAAGCCACTCGTAACCCCTAAGGAATGGCTTTGCAAGCTGTGTGACAGTGGAAAAGCTGAAAAGCGAAAAGACTCGTTCGACTATCCTGGACAAAAACTCAGGCAGCACGAAAGAGAAATTTGCCCGACACGTCAGAAATGAAACTGCACAGTGGAGAAACACTGCAGACGTGGGAGCCAAAGAAAGCCGACAGACGCAGCCTCCCGACGGGTGAAACTCGTCCCTCTGCCAACTTCAGCTCTGTGCCCTCCTTCAGTCCTCCTCACACCATGTTTGGAAGTGAAGTGGTACACCTTACACTAACCACGTGCCCTGTATGCAGACAGCAGTCTGGGCGGACCAGACAGAAATGGACAATAACGTGAACGGACACGTGGTATAAAACAGCTCCGCGGGCGCCGTGAGAACTGCTCCACGTTGAGCTTTTAGCCTTAGACAGCCCACTGGCATCTGCAAAAACTTCACGGTCACCATTAACGTTGGAGTATAATTATGTGTTTTCACTCGAGGTGCCGTAGGCAAACTGGAGGTAATTTAGCCCAGAGCAGTTTTTATACATCCCCCAGACTTGCCCGCAATAGGCAGTAATGTCAGATTCCTCTTGCCAATAATTGGATGGTAGCAGTTTCAGAACCATCTAGATGGCATACAACTTTTTATTAGTCATAGATGGCAGCTTGTAGACTGCATTTATGATCTAAGTGTTCTCATCCAAAACCAAAAAGAAGTGTAGGTAATACTGTGCACACAAACAACAGCATGCACACATGCCAGGGAAGAGTGAGAGCAGGAGCCAGGCTATACCCGAGCCCTGCACTAACAGTTAACAAATCTCTATCCTAATTACTCATTCACATCCCCTTGACCTTGCTTGATCAGCCTGAACCTTGTCGTGCAGTGATGTGGAAACACAGCTGGAAAACTTCCTTCTGGGGGAATTTGATCTGTTTGGACTATTATCCCTGCAGAGTTTGCAGTCCCAGCTCCGGTCCCCTGATGCAGGTTCATGCCCACACCTCTGCCCCTCGCTCTGCTGGCAGAGATACCAAGAGCCAAAGCTGCCTCCTGGCACCACCAAACACTGCAAACTCCTTCGATGCTGGCTGGTGGCAAGTGGCACAAACCCTGGCAGCCTGGCTTCACTAACACACTCTTCCCAAGCAAGATCTAGGATTTCCCCATACCTTTTTGATAACAGGAATCACCAGGAAGCAGCTGACAGCAGCAGGAGAGTCCAAACCCTTCTGTGGGGCCTTCAGAGGACACATGCCCTGCAGCCTGTACACTGAAATCTTCTGGTCCTGTGGAAGAGCACATCAAATTCAACGAATTGCCATTGCTTCTCATGACTTTTACACTTTAATACCTGAACAAGATCCAACTGTTTCCCAAACAGTTTTTATTTGTATTTTTTCTTATGGAAAGCCTGGATTTCCCTTTGTTTTCTCTGGAGACCATCAGCCTATGGGTAGAACCTGGGACTGCCTTCCCCAGAACGAGCTGTGACCCAAACCCAACCAAAATCAGCACTACAGCAGTTACAGCAGCATATCTAAGCCAGCACTGGCAACCCTGACTCTGAACAAACCCTGAACATGTCAGGGCAACTGAGACACGTTTCGTGCTCTTTTGCATTCACCTGTCAGTTCAGACTAATAACACTGGAGTTACCCCTGCTCTACACCTCTACCTAACTACAGAGCACTTGGTTTGGGGAATATCAGCACATTTAACGTTGATCAAAAAGGTGAAAATAAAATGCTTTAAGATCTCTGAATTACACTTTTTCTATACTTTTCATTATGGAAAAAAAAAAAAAAGAGAAACATTTGAACTCTGCTTCAATTTGGGTGGATAGAAAAGCCAAATATCTTATTTACCAACATGGGAGAAAGATACACACCTTCACTCCATTCCAGTTTCCATACTCCAGCCGTGTGAATTCACCAACACCGATCATTTATTCTGCACACGTGGCCTCCTCCCCCCCACCCCAAAACTGAACCTCAGGTACGTTCCCATTCGTTTCATCTATTTTTTGTTTGCTTTGTGTCAAAGAGCTGTGCAGAACAGGCTGACACTTAACACAGCCCTTTCTGATGGGCGGATACAGGCTCAGAGATAAGCCAGCCATGCTCTCCCTCTCTTATCTTTTCAGCCACGGTTTTCCATGGTGAACGCTGCACTTGGTTGCCCATTTCCCACCAGATTCCAAATCCCTGGGCCCTGTTTTACAACCCCACCCATGACGCATGGTTTCTTTCACTGCTCCCCTTTATCACTCAGAGATAAGGACATTTCCCAGATGGAACCACCGGGTGCAGATATGCCCCAACTGGGACAGTTCCACCTCAGGCAGCTGAGCTTCCCATGACTGCTCTGAATACCAGGAGACACAACCGTGCTCCACATGTCAGCCAGACAGCATGCAGCACCAACACCCCATGAGCAGCAGGTGCCAGGTCACGCTGCTCAGCTCTGTTGTGTTAGTTCTACTGATTGAAGAGGCTGTAGGTTTGCATCCCTTGCGAAGAGGAGCGCTTAAGCAGGGTGCGGACAGCCTTACCTCCGTGGCAGCCCAAAGGGCATTCTGAAATTTCAGTTGGCAGCACAGCTTCATTCCGGGGCAGCTCATCCTCTCCACTTCTATCACCCCTTTTTCTGGATTCACCACCGTGTAGTTTCTGAAAAGAGCAAACAGTTGGCTGCAGCCAGCCTCCAACCTGCGACAGGGCACTTCTGGCCGAGCCACAGCGTGATGCAGACACTGCAGGGCTCTCCAAAGGGTTCTCATAAAGGAAAAGACACAAAGACGTGCCCCAGCCCTTCCTCAGGGTGGATGTGCAATTGCTTCTGTGAAGATTTCAGCCCAGCTATCCGACTTTGCACTGAAATGGATGAGGAGCACTTCCATCGCCAGTTACTATAACTCAGCTGTGAGATGAGCAGCTCCAGCTGAAGAGCAGTAATTAATAGCTGGAAACTCTCAGCCTTCCTCACCCATTAAGATTCTCAAGAGAATATATGCTCTTTTCCCAAGCTCACTGCCTCAGTATTATCTTGTTTCATTACTAATCTGGTACATAAACAGCAGATGACGATTCGTCCACATGAGAGCAAAGATCTGTAACCTGATAAATTCTTTTATAAATATGACCTATAAATATTTTTGCAACTACAAGGATTTTGTTTGTTTTGGGTTCGGGGGAGTTTATTGGCTTTGGGTGTTTGAACAACAACTGGATATTCACAATTGCATCTGCGAGCCCAGATGTTGGACCAACTGCAGCACAGGCAATCACACGTCCCAAAATCTGTCATATAGAAGCAATTTGTTATTCAGCAGTCTCCAGCAATTGCATTGTCTGGTCAGGAAGCAGATTCCCTGAGATATATTGCTGTGAATATTTGGACAACATCCACGTATTCAAAATACATCTGTGGGCCCCATGTGTTTCAGCAGGAATAGCTCTACTGCCTGCACTGAACGGCCGACCAGGCACCACGAATAGCAAAGCAAACAGCTCAGGAACAAATCATGTACCTTTCCCATTAGGTTAATGCCTACGAATAATTAATACAAAATTCAGATCCATTTGTGAATGTTTCCGAATAAAATGAGGGCTATAAAAATCAGTAACATCCATAAAAATAAACCTAACTAGCCATGGGTCATAGGTGGCTGAGCAAAATACCATCATCTCAGTCACAATTTAATAACACTTACAGCACAAGCCTAGCCAGTATGGCACACATTTTACTGGAAGCATACACTTGGATGCACACAGAGCTTCAGGCATGTGGCTAACTCCTGATGATTTCAATAGGATTTAAGCATGTGCTTAATTGCTTTGCAGAACAGAGATGGAACTGCAGTCTCAATTAGGAAAGGTTTAGCGTTAAATGGCCTCATTAGGAAAGGCAGAACACGTCTGTTCTCATGTGCAAATGCTCCATCCTGCGCGTATGAATCATTACACTGCCCTAATCTTCTCCTCATATTAACTGAAGCAGAGTTAAGCTCATTAAATATCCTTTATAAAGCAACCACTGTTCCCAATTAGAAGAGTTTGGGAAAACAGCGTTCAATGTATCCTTGGCATTCACTCAAATTCACTTTCACCTTCTTTACCTCCCCTCACAGGGGTAAGTGAAGACACTGAAGGATTTTTGCTTTAAAAAGAAATGAGTAATAGGAGCCATCTAACCTGGTGTCTTCCTTCCCATCCCAGAAAACCACAGTGTATTCCTGTCCTTGGGAGCAGAAGAAAGACGACTGCTTCCCACAGGGCAGCAGGTACATGAATGTTGCAAAGGTGGGATCTTTCATCTGTCCTACCACAGAAATGGCCAGCGGACGCTGCGGGGAAAGAAAAAGAGAACGACACACATCACAAAGGCAGCTGGAGGTCCAGATGGAAGAACAGAATCATAACCATTGCTATTGAAGCTACAGAGCCAAGGACTTCTTTAATAAAATCTCCTGCAACGTACCCACGTCTGCACCTCACAAATCCCACCCCAGTGGTTCCTAGCATCCCTCTGTATGCCAGAATTTATTCAGATGTAAGATGCAAGAATTTTGGGACCTGACCCAACCTCTGCTTGTTTGTGAGTCAAGCCAACCTTTATTTGAAAAACAAGAGCTCCAAACCATCAACTTAATTAATGAGAAATGTAATACACCAATATCCTTTTCTTATCCCCTCATATTGCCTTTTATAATTGGAGGGGTTTTTGAAGTCTTTGTAGTTACATTCACAGCATGATGCTGTAGCTGCTTCTAGAAATTATGGGTAATGTCTTGCCCAAGGAAAATCAATAGTTTAACTGCCATTGACATCAAGGGACCTGCATGTCACCCCAGACGTCTTAGGCCACCAATCTGCCATTGTTTCATTCATAAAACTCTAATTTAAGGTGGTAGAAACTCTGGGCCAAATCAGCAGGAGGGGGAAACAGGCAACTGAGCTGCAGAGCTGTACCAAGAGGGATGCTGGTGATGAGGAGCGTCTGCTACCTTTTCTGGCTTAGTGTCCCAGCACTCCATCATGAGTGCCTGCATCCTATACAGCTGCACCTCTTCCGGCTGACCAAGAACAGGACGGATCCCTTTCGACAGCTTCTTTGCAATCTGCAGTTGGTGCTGCCCTAGCACAGGCCGCTGACCGGACAGCAACTCGTACAGCACCATTCCATAGGAGAACATGTCAACCTAGAGCCAGCAACAGAGAGCAAACCTCCCATGGTAAAGGCAGCATGGAAGAATACAATGGGAAAGATAGCACTGCACAACAGCACAGCAGTTAGGAGGAAATTCAGCACGAAGCCACCACCACCCATGGATAAAATCCACAGTTACCTTCTCATCGTAGACTATGCGAGGCCTGATCTCAGGGGCTTGATAGCCTGGTGTGCCTTCCACCCCGAGTGCTCCTTCATGGAACGACTGCCGGGAGATCCCATAGTCAGACAGCTTGATGTTGACGTGCTCCTTGACATCCAGGGACCACACCAAGATATTGTCTGACTTCAGGTCACAAAAGATGATGTTCTTCTTGTGCAGGTAGGCAAGGCCGGTGACAATCTGATATGCTATTTTGTGCGTCAGCATGTGGCCCAGTGGCACGAAGGAAGACCCTGCCACAAAGGAACAGTCTGCCTTCAGGTCTTGTAATCTTAACTGCTTTTCCCCCTTTCCTTCTTTCAAACTCCAAAGCAATAACTAAGAATGCTTTAAAACATCACCCAACGTCAACATTCAAAGTGTTGCCATTCATGTTGCTATACAAATCTGGCAGTTCTATTACGAGTTTTAAAACCCTTCCAACCTCCAGATCCCTGAATCTTCTGGTGAGAATGAATGCTTAACTGAAATTTGACACAAAGCCAAGATGTCAAGAGGGTGAGATGGCCTCAGCCTAACTCAGAATGAGTGTCATTCATTGATAGCAACAGGAATACAGTTACAGGAAAACTCAGACTGCCAGACACACATCTGCAGGAGGAAGAACACAGCACTACGCACAGGGAGAACTGAAGAGAGGTGCACTTCTTATTACTTAGCAGAGAAACTGAAATTCCAGTCTCCAAAGTAGTTTTCAAAACCCCAAGCATCAATTTTTACACTTAGTCCCCAAAGGCACAGCTGAAGAGCAACGCCATCCCTCCCAATTTCCCTCCTTCCCTTCAGTAGGTCAAGCAGCGGTTTTGGCATTATCAATCATCTGTCACTATTGTGACTCAGCAGTGAGATATCCCAGGAGGGAGACTGTGCTTTTACCTTTGGAGTTTTCAGATAAGACAGTGGTGAGGCTGCCCAGAGGGGCCAGCTCCAGCGCAAAGCAGAGTGGATGGATGCTGATGCCAATGAGGGAGACAATGCAGGGGTGCTGCAGCGAGTGGAGCATGCTGGCCTCCTGGCGGAACTCAGAGAAGTTCTTCATGGCATCCATGGCTCTCAGGTGTTTCAGCATGGTATCTGGCAAGGCATACAAACTCCTTCTCAGTCCCCAGCTAAAAAAGGATGTTATGGACTGTTTGGAGGGCACTAATCACTGAGAAAATGAACCTTTTTGAACTAACGTCTTCTGGGAATGGACGCCACATTTCAGACCCTTCAGAGGAAGGGGTCTTTCCTACCCTTGCCCAACTGCCCTCTCAGAAGTGGGGCTCTATTGTCCTTCTGCCATGGAACACTCCAGGCTGCTCAGACAAGTTTGCTATGTGTCAGTGGGACAGCAGCTGTCTGCTTCTTCAGCTCAGAGCTTCCCTGAGAAAAAAGAAGAAATTGAGGCACTTTCCCCATTTCTTCTGTCCTTGGACTGAACCTCTGATGGAAATTTGGGCTCAACATCCAGTATATGCAGCATGAGATGCCACCCCTGCCTGCCCAAGCAGAGCAGGAAAAAAAAACAATTTCCTTTCTTTAGGTGCCAGCATAGATGGAATAAGACTTATTAAAAGCTAGAGACCTGCAAGTCCTTAGTGCAAACCCACGCAAATACACACCTCTCATTGCCAAGGACCTTCTTTTCTCTGACATCCTACAGTGAAAACGGTCTTAATTTCTGTACCTTACAGATGCTGTTATGAAAGACTCCTTCAAACACACCTTCCTCCATGAAAACACATCAATTTTGCTGTATATTTCAAAGCTGCATACAAACAGGTGCTGCCAACACTTCAGAGAGCAAAGGCTTTTTGGTCTTAGCTTGTGATCTCAGGCTGCAAGAGTGAACCTCAGTGCTGATTCTGTACTGTACCTGCAGCTGAAGTGGGAGAACCACTGCATTTTTTGATCTGAAATCTCTTCACAGCCACTGGTTTTCCTTGGTATCGTGCCCGATATATAACGGTCCCACTTCCACCTTGGCCAAGAACGTTGTTTTCATTTTCACTACATTCTAGTTTGCTGTTTTCCAAAAACAATCTGCCAAAAAGAGATCAGGGCTTTTTAATTAAAAGACGAGCTTTAAAGGCACTGTAAATTCATGCTTTTAATGCGATTGTCATTTTCACACATCCCTCTTAGGTTCTTGTCATATCTGCTGAGCAGACTGGATCCCCTTTGTCATCTCAAGGTACTCTGTGCTGGCTCACACATGGCTCAACAGATTCTTTGCAGAAAGAAAAGTAATGAGCAAATAAGTGAGAAAGGCTTTTTACTGGACTAGCTGATCCTATGAGAACCCAACAGATCTGGAAAGCACATGAGCTCCTTTTCCAAGCAGATGGCACAGCTACAGACATTTCTAACATTTATCTGCATTAATGATTTTTTTTTGTTGTTGTTTCATTTACCTCCTGTTCCTCTTCTCTCTGTTGAGGCAGGACAGGATGTTTATGAACAGCCCCACACTCCAAAACTGATTATTCCAATCAGCTTACTGTTCCCAGGCTGTAATTCATCGTTTCCCCACTCTTCCAGAGCCTACTTTCACAGCTGTTCGTACTTCAAACATCTCTACTCACCTCACACCAGCCAAATAAGTCTCCAGGAGAGACCACAGTGGTTGGCCACTGGTGATGCTGGCCCACAATACCCATCAAAATGACTGTAGAAAGGGAACGGGAGGCAAGAGGAACATAGAAAGCTCCAAGAGCAGCTGACAGGACACCATTTGGTCAAGACATCTCACAGCTCTGCTTCCAGCCCAAAGAGGTCTGAGAAGTATGAACTGAAAGAGACTCTGGTCTCGTGTCCTGCCTGCTGGGGTACACAATCTATATGGAATGCAGGTAAGCAGCTAAAAGATTTAGAAATGCTGCTATAGGTGGGAAAATGTTTCAGGTGCTCAGGATTGCCACACTACTACTCCACACGCAGTAGCTCTGAACCATGCAGAAGCCTCAGCCCAATGTGAGTTCTGTCGTAGCATCTACATAAACTCACTCTCCTAAAGGTGATCTAAGCATCAGTCCTGTAACACAGCAGCACCGCCTCTTGGTCCAGCCATATTAAATTTCCTTCCCGGTTCATACCAGGCATCTCAGGGAGACTTCAACTACAGCAGAGTACTGACAGTGCAGGACAACACTGACATTAAAAAGAGAGTTTCACATTGCACCACAGTGATCCTAGAGGACTCAAAGTGGAAAAATAAAGTCAGAGAATGGATTGACTGGAAGAGACCTTAAAGACTAGCCAGTTCCAATGGCCATGCCATTGGAAAGGAGAGACACCTTCCACTCATAATCCTCACAGTCAGCGTGCTCCTCTAGCAGAGATGGTTTAGGAAAAACACAAACAACTGAATTACACGTTCACACTGACATTAAACCAGAGGCCATTGAATAACATTACCTGGCAGGAAAATCTGTCATGAAGAGCTCTGGGACCAGCTCTTGGAGAGAAACAGGGATGTCGGGGTGGTTAGGGCACGTGATGTAGTCCAGTTCGATGGCAGTCAGGACGCAGTCCTCCATGTTGAAGTACTGCGCATCCTCTGCCTTCTCACCACACTCATCCTCCAGCCTGGAAGCAGCACAGATGTGGCAGGGCACATACTGCTCCATCAGCAACGTACCGTCGCTCTCAGTGGCTGTGAGTGCTTCAAACCAAGCAAACAAACAGAAAACATAACTCAAACTGAGAAGGAGCAGCAGCTCCGAGCGCATTCAAGTGTCTGCAGTTGCTACCTGGATCCACTGGCAGTAAAAGGTCAGACTCATGACTGCAGCAGTTTGTGAAAGCAGGCTTACGAAAGCAGCTGATGCAGGGCAGAAGGAAGCACTATCTGCAGCACTGAAGGCAGGAACGCACTGCTCTCTCTCATGAGAAACATTTTCAGACCCTCTAAAGGAAAAGCTACCATGACAGAACCTCTCCCATCAACTGTAGAGGGATTTGGCGTTGTCAGCCCCCATTAAAGGCCTACAATCCAGTGGGTGAATCCAGGCCACAGCCTTTGATGTCAAAACTCTTCTCAAGCTTCAGTGATTAACATTATCATTATTTTAATCTAAAGGCAAATAAAGTTTTCTTTTAAGTTTGTAGCACGCAGAACATGATTATGTGAGACAACTGTTTCCTTGGGAGAACCTCCAATTAAGAGATTTTGGCACTGTGTTCCAGACCGTTGAGTGACCGATATGAGATGACAAAGAATACTTGAGATTTTGTTTTGGTTTTAAACAAAGTGTATTGGGGTTGCAAATGGCCCGCTGGGTAACAGCATGATCTGTGCTGATCACAGGAAAAATAACTGCTGGAGTCAAGGAAGTTACCTTGGCACAGAATCCTCGGTATCATATTCACTCATGCCTCTCACATCACAATTTTATTAATTACAGGCTATTCAAAATGGGGGATAAAAAGCTGATCCCAGCTGATGCCAGAAGGAGTTCTGGCACTGAGGGACAGCACCAAGTAGTTTGGGTGGAATCCTGCCTCTACTGCGAGCAAGGGAAGAGAATCTCACTCCTATACAAACAGGTCTTGCTTCATCTGTAATGTTTCACTCGTGCTTGCTAAGATTGATGGGATGAAAGACACAAGGTGTAGACCAGTGGTTGCTGGCAAAGAATCTCAATCTGTCTGCAAGTTATCAGCTTCTCTCAGACATTATTGGCTTAAGACTCTCAGAGCCTGAGGGGTCTTCATTTAACACACAGTATTGTGCACCTGGAGAGCTTTGCTAAAGAACTTTCTGTTATACAGACATAATACCACACAGAAAATTACAGCAGTTCTCTTACCAGGAAACCACTGGTCTATCAAAGAGTTGACATGATCTGTGATGAACGCCATGGCTGAAAAGTCTCTCGCTTCTGACTGGCAAATTATTTTAATTCCCCCACTTTTTTTCTTTTTCCAGTTGACATCAGAAGACTCAACACTGTTTAAGAAAGACAAAAGACAGTGGAATGAAGCTTTTGTGAAGAATCGGTGCCAACAAACTTTCCTTCTCCTAGGAAAGATGAGTTACAAAATAACACGCAGTTCATAGGCAATCAAAATAAAACCTTGGCTTTGAATATGAATTTCAATTCAATCCATTCTGCAAATGACTTTGACAAGAAATTGCTCACAGTAGGTAAATGCATCTTTACTACAACGAGCTTAGTTCTGTAATTCCCTGAAGCAAAGTACATGGGAAGATACACTATGACCACAACCTTGGTCCAGAATTTAGGGTTCTAGCCTACGATTTGCAACGCCTGGTTCCAAGTCTCTTTTCAGCTGCAGACTGCCTAAATGAATTCAGGAAAGCCACTATATTCTTCCAGTTTCCAACTACGCAGCAGCACCAATGGTTCTTCCCTGTCTTTCCAGGGACTGGAAGAGTGAATGCATCTGCAGATAATGCAGAGATGAAAGCCAGTTTAAACCCACTGCCCATAGCTCCTGTCACACGCAGTCTGATAGCAGTGAAGCACCTCCACTCATCTGGACTGCTGCCACACAGTGGTGGGGTTTTAGGATTCCCTGGAAAACTCACTGACTTAAGGAAACCTTTGCAGGTGTAAATGTGTGATTTTACCTGGCGAAGCGCTCTGCTCTGAATACCGCTTTCTGTTTTCAGATCTCTTTAAATTTGTGGTTGCAATAACACGTAAGGCTGATACATTCAGAACTGCCATGCAATCACTTACTCATCGTTGTTGTCACCAGCTGTTACCAGATGAGTTATGTCTATTAGAAGAGCCTCCTCTTCCACCGATGAGTGAGCACTGACAATGAGTCAGGCCCATCCATCTCCATTCAGATGACGTGCTTCACACACTCTATTAGTCCCCTGTAACGCATGCTGCATTACAAACACAAATTACCTAAGATAGCCTCCATCAAAGGTAACGAACAGACCTTCCTGCCAGTAAACAGTGTGAGTCCTTTTGACTCGGAACGTGCTGCAGCGGTTTCTTTGGGTGCCTGTGAAGCTGTAGATGGTCACCTTTTTGTTTCTTGTCTTGGTGTTCTTCTTGTTTTCAAACAGCTGAAACAAACAAAAGCATGATAATCATTAAAGCACTGAAATTTCTCCTAATAGCATTGTTTTAATCAAGTATTACGGTGACAACTCTTCTTCAGGCCTTATGAGGCCATAGATGCTACCATAACATTTCCATATTGGGCGACTCGTACTCATAAAAAAAAATGCTCTGGGATGAAAATAGGCACATTCAAAGCTGGTTTTGCAGCAATAAAAACATTTCCATGCCACTCAAAAAGGAACAGTTTCATGGCAGCAAACAGCTCCACTAAAAAAATGTAGAGCTGTAGGAGCAGGTCAACAGGAGGCCACAGAAATGATGAGAGGGTTGGAGCACCTCTCCTGTGAAGAAAGGCTGAGGGAGCTGGGCTTATTCAGCCTGGAGAAGAGAAGGCTCCCAGGAGACCTCACTACAGCCTTTCGGTACTTAAGGGGAGCTTAATTCTACAATCATGTATTATAGAATGGCCTAGGTTGAAAAGGACCACAATGATCATTGAGTTTCAACCCCCCTGCTATGTGCAGGGTTGCCAACCACCAGACTAGGCTGCCCAGAGCCACATCCAGCCTGGGATGATGTCAAATCATGACATCTGTGACATGAACTCTTCAATTCCAGAAGTCTTAGAAACCCAAAGAGCTACATGCTTAGCTCTAATTCACCACTAATTTAGCAGATGATCAAGTCTGCCCTCACTATAGAGTTAACTTTTCCACCTGTTTCAGTGGGAGGAAGATGGCTTTTCTCCAAGACATTTCAAACCAGCACTTCAAGCAAAAGGTATTTTTGCTTTCAAACCCAAGCATTAAACTGCAGAACTTCACTGTATTCACTGCCCTGGTACTTATTGCTCTGCAGACGTCTCTCCATTTACCTCACTAAGGACTGAATAAGGTCACTAGCAAAGGTGTTCTAAGGTTATGCAGCATCCATGGGGATGTAAGCAAGGAATTGCCAAGGCAGCCCTTTAAAACAGGTAAAATTGTGAAATGGCTTCAGAAACCTGTAACTCAGAGTACCTTCCAAAAAACAAGCAACATGTTTTCCACGTTCTGTACATTGGTGACAGAACACAGCATAAGTGTGTAGCTGTTAAGAAGATACCACAGCAATACTAAAAATATTCTGCCGGTATTTATTATAGCTTCCAGCAGATCTGTGCTTTCAGATACAAGCTGCTGTAAAAAAATCATCTATATAACAGCAAAATTCACTTAGCTTTCAGAACCTTACAAAGACTACTTTAATAATATGCATACCACTTCTACTAATGGGATGCCTGCTTGCACTCATTATCTCATTAAGGCAATAGTCTTGTAATTTTTTTTCCCTCATTTAAAGCCCATATAGATCCAAGCTGACTTGATGGAGATATTCCAGATCTCCAGTGGGAAACAAGAGCAGGGTCTGGCAAAGTGGAGTGGTCATGGACAAGAGCTGCAGGCAGAATTCCAACACTTGTCACTGGAAGGTGCTGGGGGTACTGAGCTCTTTCAGGGAATGGTGCAACAAGGAGATGGTGGAAAAGGCAGGTTTCCATCCCTCATGCCAATTTGTCATTCTAAATGACACTGACTGTAAGAACAGCTTCAGATTTTGATTGCAGAGTCTTACCTCCCCCTATTTACACAAGCAACAATATTGAAGGCCATGATTGAATCAAGCTAGATGGGAAGAAACGCTCCAAGTACTGACTTCAGCAGTCTTTTTTTGCTTGCAGACAGATACAGTCACCTACCTGGAGGTCCATCTCTGCCAGGCTAATTAACATTCGTGCAATGAATCTTTGCCAGAAGCCAACTGGGACAAAACTCATCTTGAAGACCCTTTGGATGGTGTTTGTGGTCTGGTGGCAGAACCCATGGATATCTAACGCTGGCTTGGTAGGAAGCAGATGAGGGAGGAGGTAGCTGAAACAAACCAAATTCAGCAGCTCAAACTTCAGCTACAGCTTGTAACAGTGGGTACATTGTTACTGGATAATAAGGCGATTCAGTCTCCAAAGAGATTTTTAATGGCACAGCCTACTGCATATAAAAAAGCTTTTAGGCTAAAGGCGCTGCAGCAATACATGGAGAAGTTCATTTACACTATGGAAGCAAGCAGAGGCAAAACAGACATGACATAATTCAGCCAGGGCTATTGGACGGGGCTAAAATTGATGTAATCAGCAGGACATTTGTGTAATCACAAATTAAATGCATGAAAATACAAGAGTCATTAGAACAGCTGTGATGTTGAGCCTCATTCAGACTCGGTATCTTTATTACCGTGCTCTGGTAGTAAACAGAAGAATACAGCTGTGCTGCTACGTGCAACAGAAGATAAATGCAAAACCATACAGCAGCTCAGCTTCTTTAAGTCCAGAAGGTGGGGAGAGGAGGTGAGGTGGGAGATGGCAATGAGACATTTACAGGCTGCGGGGATGAGGCTGCTCTGGCCCTCATCCCAGCCCCAAGCATTAAGCATCTCATGCGTCAGTACGACAGCGTTCCCTGCTGCACTGTGCTGCTGGACTCCCTGCCACGGCCCTGACAAACTTCCACAGCAAGGACTCACTGTGCCAGACTGATGCCAGCAGAGATGTTACCTGCCTTCCTCCATCTCGTCCTGCAGGCACAGGCTAGGTCCAGCAGCGGATCCTTTCCCAGGTGTGGGAGGAAACCCAGAGCTACCGGACTACCAGAAGAGAGCAGTGCTGGAGCAGAGGCCCACAGAAAGTTTTCAGATTATTTTCAGATCTCTCAGTAAGCACTGAGTATCCATTTGTTCTGATCCTTACGATCTGGGAAGCTAACACTTTGGAAGCATAAAACTGTTTTGAAAACTATGAGCTTATGGCTTTCGATACCTGCCAATAAATCTCTTAACAGTGATACTCTTCTGTACCAAACAACATTCCAAGATGCTTATGCGATCCAAAATCAGCCCAAATCACATTTGGTTGTAAGCAGAAACACTGCTGTTTCATCAGCATTGAGCCTGAGAAAATTTGTGAGCATCTGGGGCTCATCACTGACGGGCACCATGACAGCAAGGAGGCAAACAGCCAAGGGCCTTGACCAGCATACAGTGACAGAGACAAGACACACCACTAGAACTAATGTTGGGTCCAACTCCAACGCTTTAAGCCTATCACATTTTCTCTCCAGCAGCTGCAGTACTCTGTAAATACTGAAAAGTCACTTTGGAAAAGGTATACCCATCACTGGACAACAGCTTTCTCCATATGTCACAGTCCATAACATCTGATGGTGTTTTATATGATCAAATTATCCCTTCCGGAAAATTATCTTTGGAATGTATAACTGATAAAAATTTCTCATCACTTACGAATTACAATAAGGGTGGTCATATCTTCAACCCTATTTTTACAAGCAGATCAAAGCTAAGTTGTATGCACCTTAGGTGGAGAAATGGAGTGCATTAGCCTTGTTCTATACAAGTGGAGGACACACTTTATGACAGCCAATAAATCTTCTTCAGTGCATCAGAGAAAGGGTCTCTGAGCATTAGAAGTAAGAAGGCCAGTGAGGCCCTTCTGGACCACAAGTATACAGTGGATTATAATACAGATGGAGATTTGATGCTCCTGAACAACAGCCAATGCAAATTTTGGAAATATGTGAAACATGCCCCATCCACCCTTTCAGAACAGAAACCAGCAGCTGCTTTCTCTGCTCACTGCACAGAAATCCTATCTGGCAATCTAGACAATAATTGCAGAAGCACAGTAACAAATAATTGCTCTGTGTCTGGCTAGCACATTAAATTAATCCAACCTGCTGGAGCTGCAGTCTGTCAGTAGGAAGAACATTCTGTTAATGTGGCCTGAATCATTCTAAAAAAGATTGGGCAGGCCATGAAAAAGCAGTTTCCTTGTTCTTGAGGCTCAAACAACGTGATTGCCTTGGAGAAAAATGGCAGAGAGCGACGAGAAGTCCAAAAGGCATTTTGGCCTAAGCAGAAACATCACTGCTTTATCTGTGTTAAGCCTGAGAAAATTTGTTGGCATCCGGGACTGGATAAGTGACAGGCATAATGACAGCACAGAGAATGCTGCACTTGTGCTGGCATTCAGAGCTCCCAGGAGGCTGAGGGCAACACAGCCATGCTGTCCTGGAAGGGCAAGGTAGTGAAATGCAAATGCTGCAGCAGAAGTGCGCTATGACGATGGTTTCACCATTAACCCAACAACAGGCGGTCGCCAAGCAGATGGGATGGAGAAAAATAGCAGGGAACTCTGCCCAGAGGGAAAGGGCTGAGGGGTGGGAGGTGGGGGGGAGGAAGATTCATTGGCATTTAAAGAGAATGAGGTTTCCTGTGCTATTTCTAGGAAAACTATTGATCAGCAGCTTTGGACGATGCTAAAAAATAAGCAAGTCACACAGCTACTGAAGCAATGCTTTCCTGCTTTCACCAGAAATAAAATCCTCGTGCTTTCAGGGCTGATGTAATTACTGACTACCGAAAGTCTTCTGCCATACTCTGGAGTGAGGAGCTTCCATTAGAAACAGATGACTCCAGCCAATCTACATTTCAGGCTTGGCAGCCAGGAACCTCACATTCCCTCTCATCTGCAGCTGTGCCAGCCAAGCACTCAGAGCTCCCACCTGTTCACCACCACGTCCCTGACCACACCACTGCCCCTCCGTGCTGGTGGCAGGTTGGTCACCTGAGCACCCCTTACCCTGTCAGTCTCAATGCACTGCATGGGCAAAGACTTGCCTCAGAAAGTTTTCAAACTCATTTGGACTACAGGATGCTCATGCCAGACTACTGCTTACAGTGACAAAGCCTATTAATGTCCACTGATTAAACGGCCAGTCTCTTCCAGCCTAGCTAAGCATCTCTAATTATCAACCTACCTGTTATTGGCTACTGGCAGGGCAATTTCAAACTTGGCCAAGAACTGGAAGTACTGCTCTTCAGTTTGTTCAGTGAAGCCTGTCCCAACTAGCAGCATCCTGAGATCCTCTGCTCTGATGACTCCATTTTTAGCTACAGACTTGGAGCTCTTGATGTTGAAAATCCTCTGCAGACATTCGGAGAGCCAGACAGGGTCAAGGAAGTAGAGGTTTCTCAGGCCATGACTTGTGTCTGGGAAATGCAGTAGTGTACCTGTTTCTATGAGGAAATTAATTGCTGCAAGAAAAAAAAACAAGAAACCAACAGAATTGTAAATGAGCAACAGACCAGCATTAGGAAAGCACAGCAAAGACAAGGAGGGATATTAGGCAGCCTGAGCAGCTTTATTCACACCAGGTATAGACTATATGTAGCAAAGCAAAAACAACACATGCTAGAATAGTGCTGCTATCTGGCATTCCACTTGTAAACCCTCCCCCCCACACACTGTTTAACCATCCATATTTCTGCTGCCATTACAGCTCCCCCTCACCCTCCTCCTGCCACCCCACCAAGCCTGTCCCTGGCTCCTGCAGAGCAAGGCATCCAGAAATATCACAGGACAAGGGCCCCATTCTTCACTGAATGTTTCAATTGGTCACACACTAATTGCCAAGAAATTATCAGCCTGCCATGACCTACCAGTCTGCAAGTCCTCATAATCTTTGATATCATTTCCAGGGGTTTGCTCAATGATCAGCTCTATCTGTCTGTCTGTTAAATACTGCACGTCATCATTCTGACTTCTTTTATGCTGTTCAGCAAGGACGGCTTCTTGAAGACTAAGGTAACTCCTTGGAATCTGCAAGCCACGTGAGAAAAACAGCAGGATCAGTATCAGACAGCAATCCCTCTGCTAGTGATGACCTATCTAAACCACCTCCCCTTTACAGAGATCTTGAAAGTACTGCTTTTTGCAAAGCCATTTTGTATGCTTTGCATGCCTTCTGCAGCAGCAGCTCCCAAAATCCACCTCCCAGTCCAAATCCAGCCCACAAAAAAGCTGCCATTGGGAAGGAAGACCACTACAAAGCACAATCCTCACCAATCTCCCAGCAAGTTTCTGTGAGCAAATTGAGCTGCCAACGTCCTTCATGTTGCAAGTGACATGGAAAATCAGCTGCCGGAGTCCATCGAGGCCTTCCAAAGTCTTACATGAGAGCTCACTGCAAAAGTCACACAAGGGTGAGGATTACCAAACCTTATCAGCACGCTGGTTTCCTTCCCATGCTCACTTTCTCTTATCGCTGACTACATTTCCTGTGTCAGATGAATGGGAGGAAGGCTGTCAGTGAGCATTTTTAGCTTCAGAGAAAAATACTAAGAAGTCTGGAAAATAAATACTAAGCTAAACTCTGCTCTGCTTGCTTCGTTTGCTGCAGAGGGCTCTTCTATTCCCTCTGCGCTGTGACCTATCGGGCCTTCATTGGGACACCAACCAAAGCCATCACCCTTTTTCCCTTTAGTGCTGCACACATCCTGGAAGGGACTGAAAGATGAGGAAAATCCTCATTTTGTTCCAGCAGTCATTGTGTTCCAGCAGTCCCTGGAGATGAGTCCAGTTCTCCCAGCCTCAGATCAAAGAGGCAAAGATGATGATGACTACCAGACACCTTTTCCCACTCTCATTCCGGCCCTTGCTCATCTGGGTCCTGTTATCTGGGAATTAGTGCTTAGATCCTAAAAGCTGGCCTTCATTCTGGCTTTGATAGTTAACAAACTCCTCTTTCCAACTCCTGCTACTTCTGGTCGTGTTGTGGGCTGAATAAGAACAGTTCTCTTCCACTTTCCCCAACAAAAGGTCTTTCTAACTGATCCCACACATGTTCCTGTGGCCAACAGAAAATCCTTTTCTAAAGCAACAAGCTTTATCTTAAACCTCAGCCATCAGTGGCAGTAGGAAGTCTACGCTCACCGGGATGCTGGCAGAGCAGCACTGACAAATGCACCCCAGGCTCATCACACAGGGCTTTAGAACATGCACCCCGCACACTCCTCCAGCAAAATTAGGCTCAATGCAGGCTGGGAGAAAGGAAGGTGAAGGAGAACTGGAGGGATGTGGGGCAGGGAAAGAGAGAAAGTCCCCTTGAGATAGGATGAATGAGATCACAATGACAGGAAAAGACATTAGAGGACTGAACCACAATGTGTTTCTCCACTGCACTGTGCATCTGCATGCCTCACACTGGCTCACTGGTACTTCTTCCAGCCACAGCCAGATGAAAGAGCCAGCTGGGGGGCCTGATGCAGAGCTTGCATTTGCAGAGCAGAATGTGGGAGGTCTCCTGACAGCTCTGCCAGGCAGCAGATGCGAAGCGCAATGGGACATAGCAGTGCCCTTCTTTACTTGCCAGCTGCCACCTGCTCGTGCCCCAGGCATTGGCAATCTCACGCTGTTTGGAGCTGTTTGGTGCCAGCTGGTTGCATCCACGCTCCCTCTGTGCTGTGCACTCCTTTGGCTGACAGAGTCACTTCTTCCCCAGCACGAAAGCATCCTCTTCCCAAGGGCATTCTCCATCAGATGGGAGAGAGCTGTGTAAAACTCCATGGCCTGACACCGATCTGACAGGCAGCACAACCCCTGTGCTATCACACACAGAGAGCTGAGATGGCACAGCTTTGGGCTGCTGGTGGCTCATGGGGCTGACTCACCCCTCACAGTGCTCAGGCAGCAAGAGGTTCCCACGCAGCCTCCCCTACCAAACCCTGCAGCACCCCCCATGTAACCATCACGCCTGGTAAAATAAGCTTTGCAGCATTAATTACTCAATCTGCATGTTCTCTTCCCGTGACTAATTAATAAACCATATCAGCGTCTAACCAGTGAGAAGGCTGAGCAGAGCAGGAGCACTGAAAGACGCGGCCAAGGTCACGACTTTATTGCTCCCAGCTTCAGCCCCATGATCAGAACCCTGCACCACTCTGAACTCCTCTCTGATTATACCACGTTATCTCAATCAAAAATAGATAAAATGCCATGCTGACAAGTCGTCAAATTGGTTCTGTTGCCAAGGAGATCAAGCTTTACCAAAATTGTTTAAAGTGACATAAAATAGAGCGACTGAGCTTCATAAAGGCAAATACACAAGTACTTACTGCAGGTGCTTGAATGTGATATCTGGGAAACCAGTTGCCCTGGATCCAGAGGGAGAGCGACAGAGAGCCAGGACATAAGCCCTCAGCGTTGCTATCCTCTCAACACGGAATTTGGTTTCAATTAAATCAAGGTGTGTTCCTACCACTAACACTGCTGAATTTGGAGCTTTGGCCTGCAAGAGAAAATACAGACAATGATCTAATCTAGAAAATTATGTCTGCTCAGACGAAGGAGAAATTAGCTTAACCTGTAGCTGGAAGATCCAACTTTGATACCCTGGAAAAGATAAGTGACACTCCAGAAAGGACACCTAGGGAAGTAATACAAACGCTTGCACTGGAGGTATATGGAGAGGTGAGAAACTGCTAGAAATGCCCAAATCTACTTAATCTTGAATCAGTGCAAAGGAACGGATGAGATGATCTTGTGGTTTCTTCCAACCCTTCCATGATTCTATCACAGAACTGGAAAATAACCAGATTTCAGGAAACACGTTGCCAAGTACAACGGGATTGCAACAAGTTTAAGCAGGGATCAGCCAGTGGATCAAAAGGACTTCAACCACAGAAAAATACCGTTTCCTATTTTTGTTTCAAACCACCATCTCGCTCTCTCATTTGATCTCTCCTAGTTTGTCTACAGACCATGAACAAATACTTCCTCAGGGTTTTTTTGCCTTATCTTCTTGGGACCTAGTCTCTTACAGCCCTTATTTGCTCCTTTCCCAAGCCGAAGAGGTCTGTTTAATTGCTCTGCGTTCAAAAATATCTCCATACTTACAAGCTTCACGCTCATATTTCTCTGTATCTTTTCTGAAGCTGCTATGTGCTTACTGGGATGTGTGAAGGACCACAGGCACATCGTACATGTTTGAAATACAGTAATTATCTTCTCTGCTTTGTTACTTAGCTTGTGCTTTTCACTGCTGTTGAATATTAAGCTAACATCATTGCAATGTTTCTCTTGAGGGGCACTAGCTTAGAGCCCCTGTCTGTGTACATAACGTAAAGGCAGATATCAAGTAATGGGCATTGAATAAAAACCAGTCTACGCCAATTAATTCACTGCAGCTCTGAGGCTCGGCAGACACAGGAGATACACACCAGCTTATCAGGATCTGAAGTGTTAAAACCTTAACTTCAAGACTAACATGTGTCTAACCCACACAGAAAAGAAGGTGCTCCAGAACTCCCTTAGAGCACAGTGTGGTCAAACACTAATTCCAAAATAAGTACGTTCGTCCTTACTTAGTAAGGGTTTATAAATCAGCTTTTGTTTCACTCTCTGACGTGTGTGAGGGAGAACAAAGCAGATGATAAACTTAAATCCTTAAATGTAGCAATAACGCCTACAGCGCAGTGGAAAATTCATTCCAAAAGCTATGCAAAATTCATGCAGAGCGTTTAAAAGCAGACTAAAAGGAATCTGTAAGATCACATATCTATGTGCTGAGCTACTGCTTGATAAATAGATGCCCTGGAGTCCACCAGTGACTTCTTACCTCAATGTTCAGCAACCAGAACTGTAAGTTTGCCACAGCTTCTTCCCCCAGTGCCAAGTTCCATACAACTATGTACAATGCTTTGTCTGTGAAGAAACACTGATTGACTGTAGACATGCTCGCCGGGCCTCCGATATCCCAGACATTGAACTCCACTGAATCAACCTACTTAGACAAAGAGAAGTGTTCAAATCAAACGGTTGCAGTAAATCACAGCGAGATAATAGCCGAAGCATAAACCTACGTCTGCATAATGTATGACACAAGGAGGGTTTCAATGTCCTAATTGTGCCTCCAGGAAAGAAAAATCAACAAGCAATTGTTAAGCATGGCTACCACTTCCCCACAGGAAATAAAGACTAATTACTTGCTGCTAAAATAATAGAGGTGCCCTTGATGCTGGTAAATCTCCAGTTAATGCTGTGGATTCTCCAGTACAAACAAGGATTTCATTCTGAGCCCTGTACTTTGCTGCATCTTGAACAGAAACTGCTTCATCCTTGTCTGTGCCACACTCGACAGCACTGCTGGAGCTAGTTATCTGCCACTGATACAGGGAACAGGAAGCCCCCCCACTGAAATCACTCTGTGGAGCTCAGCCCCAGCTGAGTCACACCGAACATAGGTGCCTGGGAAGTGGGAAACTTCTCAAGCCTTGCATAAAGACATCCTGCACGCTGCTTGGAGGCTGTCAGTGTGCCACACCAGAGACGAGCCAGAATTACAGCTCAATGTAATTCACTCACTGACTTCAGGGGAATGTGTGAATGGCAGTCTCTTCAGTTCAGCATCCGCTCCACAGTGCAGGCCCACAACAGCACTAAGAGCAGTACAGCTCTCTGCTTGAATGGCATTCAGGCTCTCACCCACAATAGGATGTATCCCTATGTCTTGGAGGCTCTGTCCCTAAATCATTTAGCTCCAGGGAGGTAAGGAGCCAGTGGCTGTGTAGAGAACCCTTCTCCAGCCACCATCCTCTGATGACATCACATAACCCTGAGTGAGCTCTGTTTATCAATCTAGGTCCAAGTACAGTCTGATCCCACACGCTAATCTTACCCCGTAAGATTTCAGAAAGGAGTCAAGCATCTCAGCATGGCTCCAATCTCCTAGCGCAGTCTCAGTCTGAAGTCTCCCAGGAACAGCTGGAAGAATTTCCATATTGTTTAAGCCAAACCCTAACTAGCACCAGGGCTGCCTTGTTCATCCAAGAGACCTTGAGCTCTGGGTGCTTGTATGGAAAGACAGACTCGGAGGTAGGGACAACAGCCTCTTCAGCAACTTGGATCCCATTCCAGGTTTCCTGCACTGTCTAGGTTTTTGTTTTATTCAATTGCTCTTCAACACAAAACGCACAGCTCTTCTCCCACCAAACTCTTCTCCTTAAGGAGCTGGGCTGTGTTTGCTCTTTTTCTTTCTGTCTCTGGCTTGGCACTCTGCTGTATAATAGCTGAACTCAGCAGGCTCCTTCACCCCTTCCAAAACAGCCTGGTGGCCACGGCTCTCATCTGAAAAGTGAGAACCATGTGTTTGCACATCCTCAGCTCTGTCAACAGCCCAGGATCAATTCTGCATGCTCTAGTCCTTGTATGGCAGCAGAAAGGGCCACCTACAAATCTCTCAAATAGTTGAATTAATTCAGTGCTGTCCAAATAGCTCAGTACGGATTGACCTACCCTCTGGATGAACTGCCTGAGAATTGGATGTTTAAGGTACGCCTTAGGTATTTTCTGGGATCACAACCAGAGCTCAGGCATCGTACCTTCCACCCATCTTCCACATTTAGAATAGTTCTGTCATCGAGGGAGTCAAGTCTTAGGTATGACGTCCTGTTTTGTGGCCCCATATGAATGGACAATCTGCTTCAGAGAAGTTGATTTAAAACATTCTCTCAAAAATCAGTGTACAAAAGCCACCCAAGCTGGGAAACCCAAAATTCAGACAGTCTACAAATGGCTCTCACTCTTCAGGATGAAAAGTCAAGGTTGAATTCTTAGGGAAACAGAACTATCCTCTTACATCAACTGGAAATGAAACAGAGGGATTGTGACAACTCTAAAATGCCACTTGTGAGGTGTGCTTCACAGATAAAGGGAAACTGCTTCCATTGGGCACTTTCAGCCCCAAAGGGTTCCTGTGGGGCACAAATAGCCCATTAGGGTTAATAAACATCTTCAACTGCTCTTCACCTTTGCCTTGTGTCCCACTGGCTTGGGTAGCTCCCATTTTGTTGTACGTATGGTAGCATCACTGTGCATCATCTGAGGGACTTTTCCTGTCTGGAGGATCTCAATCAGAGTTGACTTTCCCTGTCGCGGAGGACCAATGACGATCATCTTCATCAGCTTACACTTCTCTGCTTTGCGCAGCTGTGCTCGTAGGTATGCCAGCACTGTTTTAGGACCTACAGTGAGGGGGGAAGAAGACAGGCTTTATCTGTGGTTAGCAGTTACAAATGCACATGTGTACAGCTGGACTGCACAAAACCCACTGCTGCAGACGTATCAGCTGAATTAATATTTTCCTTGAAGTTTCTCTGTGGGCTGAGACGACCCAGAGAATAAACAAAGAAACCTCCAGTGAACAAACCTGAGACAGAGAGCCCAAAAAAGGTCACTGCTCCGAGACTCCACAATGGAGCACTGTAAGAAGAAACAAACGCCATGGCTCATATGCTTCAGAAGCTCAAAGGAAACATAAAATACTAATTTAGTATTGGAAAATACTGTTTTCCCTTCTACTTTTATGTTTCTACTTAAAATTAGATTTAGTCTTGTGCTGGAGAGAAGGGATAATTCCCAATAACGTTATTCCCGCAGGATTTTCTTGTTACAACACACAAAAAGGAAGACAGTATTGCAACTGATCCAAAAACCTAGCAGCTTACAATAAAGTCACTGCAATGTGACTGTGACTGCTGATGCTAAATGCTTCAGTCTTTAGAAAGAGTGTCTATACGCCCTAAACCATAGGCATTCAGGAAGCAAGCCATGGAGTTCATCCAGCACGCACACTGCAAATGAAGTGCTGCATTTGTAAGTCATCACTTCCACATGCAATCTACCTTAGATTGTGCTGTGACACAGCACTAACGAACTTGTAAATGTGTGTAGGAGTTTCACCCTATGCAATTGCAGTTAACTGCAACAAGGATCGGGGCTCACAATGTTCCTGTTCAGGACCATTGCAAAGAAGCTACTTTCATTATACGTTCAGTCAATGTAATAAAGACCCCACAGGATCAGACTTACCCTCCTTTCTGATCTCTGCAGGAACATTGCTGATACTTAGTTCCTCGATATCCAGCTGCCAGAGATTAGCCAGCTGTCCAAGTTCTGGAGGAAGCTCTCGGATACCAGGGTTACTGTACAAAAACAAATACATCTACCAACAACCAGGCTTTGTGTCTAAGTAGCTTCTCTCACGGACTCTCACATTACACTATTCTCTCCTCGTAGAAATCTTCCATTAACATTTTAATAAGACCATTCAGCACTTTAATAGTCGTTTCCATCCTAAAAGTGATGCATAACCTCAGCGTATCCTCTGGGGCAGACAAGCGTAATCATTTTTACTGGACAGTTGAGAAAATACAGGCAAAAATGATGAATTATTGACTCAAACGCTATAGGAGCAGACAGCAAAAAGCCAGAATTAAGTAGAGGCACACTAGATTCCCAGGCCTGTGTTCAAAGCATTAGATCATCTTCCCTAATTCATAAGGCTGGCCTCCTCCTTATCTAAAGCAAATGGTGGGCACGGCTTGAACAAGGGGTTCACTATTTCCAGCTTTGTGACTTCAAAGGCACTGGACATCTGGGGTGGGGCTTCACGGAAGATTGGTCACTAAAACAACATGGAAATAACGCTGCCTAGCTTTCCCAGAACAGGGACTTACTTTCCCAAATAAAGTTCTGTTAAACCTTTCAGAAGGCAAACGGACTGCGGGATGGACTCCAGCTGATTGTCGTTCAGATAAAGGACTTCCAGAGAATCGCTCAGGAATGCTGGGAACTCCACAAAAGGACCTGAAACAAGACAGGAAACAAACTGCACCTCTAAAACACAACAAGCACCAAGGCTCTGTATCAAGAACCTTCACCTTCATTCTGTGGGCAGGACATGAGATCATGTTCCTTGGCAGAAACCAACACAAAGCAACAGCAGAAAAGCCAAGAGCCTTCAACAGAGACCAAACATCAGCGCTCACATCTCAGTGTTCTAAAGTCATAGAGGTGCACACGCTTAAGGTGACCATCTCCAGGCCTTTAGGGCACTGAAGGAGGAACCCCAGGCCTACTATGACAACTGTACTTTGGAGCACGTGTGGCATTTTGTTCCTTACTGTTGGTAGCACCTTGCAAACTGTCCCAACTCCAGCCTACCAGCTTGCAGTGAAACAGCATGCCAAGGGCACAAGTGGTTCTCAACATGCTTTTTTCATGTTGAAAAAGGAAACAGAATTGGTTCAAATTTATGGTCAGGCCTTCATGTTGCAACCTGGAGCGACAGCGGTAAATCGAGTCAGGAACAGCAGAGATGAAAACCCAAATTGCAACTGACAGACTGCTAACCTATGCCACCTCCAAAGCACTGCTTACATTTGTCTCCCTTTTCTGTTTTATACTGCAAGGTCTCATAGAACTTCTTCTGCCTTCCTATACGTGTGAGCAAAAACCAGCTTATTTTGAGAGCAACCCAAGCAATAGGAGTGACATTGCATGGCTGACTTGCTGTTGCTGGGGAGGATCAGACAAAGGAAAATTCAGCTGGTTCCAAAGAGCATCATTTTGCTCCACAAATTACTCCAGGGAGTGCGGCATGAAAAGCTGCCATGAATTGTATTGCTGTCTTAAGACTGTCACATATATCTACCAAGAAGCATCCCAAAGTCAAGGAAAATCAGGCCACACAGGAACATGCAGATTTTGAGCCTCTGATTAGGAAAGTACAAGCAGCACCATCTGCTGCCTCCAGAGCCCATAAAAGCAGCTCTGAGACCTGATACACATCCTTCCTCAAGGATGGACACAGTTGTACTTCCACCAAGATCTTCCCTTACCAAGAAGGCTTGAGGAACTGGAACTCAATTTAAACAAGAAAAAAAGAAAGAAAATGGAAGACGCTTTCACAACAGAAATTTCCCAGTTCTCATTTTAACAGCATTCTAGGCCTGAGCTATGATCAGGAAGAAGTGAGATGGAGTCCCACCGTCTGCAGGCATCTGTTCTATACACGTCAGGATGGCTCGGTGTGGGCAGGGTGTCACAGTCTGCCTTCAAGTTTTCAAGAAATAACCATTCATCTTTGGGATTATTTTAGGAGAACAGCAGGTTTATTCACGGATTCCTTTTACATCCTTTCTGGCTCATCACTGGACTTAAACTTTTCATTGTTCCTCTTCAGCACACACCTAGGCACAGATTTAGTCCCTCCTGGACACGTAGGAGCAAGCACCCAAAATAGCTGCAATACTCAATTCACCAAAGAGTCCAAGGCGAAAAGGACTCTACTATACTGGAAGCAGGCTCAAGGTGTTTATGAATTGCAATTATTTATTCATGAGTTATTTATGACTTCTCTGGCTCGAGCTCAAATTTTCTTTTAAAGAACTTTAGAAAAATTAAAACAAATCCCATCTTGAAAATATATTTTTGGATGGGTAAATGCCACCAACACCGCATGCGTGCGCAAGAAGTTATTCTGAGATTTATCAATCAGGTATAGTGAGCATCCATAAATTACTCTCTTTAAATAATCTTGAGTAAGTAGCTTTGTTGGTAAAAATCATGTGAAAACCTGCCCTCCACCTCGCCGGGAGATTTCTGTGAGCAGCTGATGTATTCCAGCTTCTGTTTTCTCTTGATGTTGCTTAAATTCTTGGCCACATCCTGTAGTCTCACCAAGCTATACTTGGCAGAGGAACAGAGAGAAAAAGATGAGCTGGCTTTGCTCTGTCTCTGTGGCTATTCAACGTGGCACCAGCCAGGTAGGCTACTCCGAGCCCTGCCGCAACCTGCAGCTCTGGGTTGCACCAGGCCATTATCAAGGATTTTCAGATGGTACCAATGCAGAGTCCAGCCCTTCCTGCCTTACACAGAAGAGTTATGTTGGGTTTGCAACACGCAGAAATTCCCACTAGGGAAGCAGTTCCTTTTGTAGCTGGTTTTAGCTCTGCCCTCAGCACTCTGCCCGCTACTCCTGCCTTTATCTCCCCTTGGGAAATGCTGCTGTAACACTTGACAGAGGAGGTCTGCACATAGATGTCAGACTCTACAGATCAGCACGATTCACACAGCTGTATATTTTACCCTACTATAACCTAGTGGATTCACCAGATTTGCCTATTCACATTGATGCACAAGCACGTTTTGGGGGAGAACTCACTAGGAAAGCATTCTGAAAGATGCTTTAGAGCAAGCCATTCTCCAGGCAGCCGAGAATGAGAGTGCTCTCCAAGTGATTGAAAATAAAACAAACAAACAAAAAGAAATGCAGATGAATCCCACAGCAAGCAGGAAGCCATAAAAATATCCTCAAATGCTCCTTTGTTCTCTCTGAGATTTCATGTGCACTAACACAGGACATCTCTTCTGCTCTGCTGCAAACCTCAGGTGCAAATCACAGAGACAGGGCAAAATATGCATTTACACAATCAAGAGAGACAATCCTAAGAGTAATAAGACTAACTATGGGTTAATTTCCCTTCAATGCACCATTTAGTGCTCTGGCTATGAAGAATAATCATCATGAAAGGAATAAAAGCTCCACGTAAGGAACAGGTTTCACTTTTTCTTTTCATCTTTCTTTGCTGATGGTATCAACCAGCTGCCCCACTTTAGGAACATTTTATCTAAACACATTTCCTCTTCCTGTAAATGCTGTTGCACATAAAGTTGTAGCTGAACTTACGCTTATTTCCTTCAGTCAAACTCCACAGATTGCTGCTGCTTCACAGTACCCCCCCACTTTCAGCCCATGGTCAGCATTTGCTCTGCTATGCCCCTTACCTGCCTCCGGGCCTCCACGCACCCTGCTCCTCATGGTGAAAAAGGGAATCCGCTTTGTTTTATACCCCTCGTCATTCCTGTGAGCAAAACAGAATGGCAACGCGTGGAAAACTGAGCTTGGGTGCAGCAGGTGGGAGCTGTGCTGGAGCTCTGTGCCCAGGAGAGGTGAGAGAGGAGCTGGACTCCACTCGAGACTGTGGGATGCCCAGTTCAGCTCTTACAGGTTCCTGTCTGGTTTTGATGGGATTGAAACCCACTGTGCAATCACAGAGCTAGACTCCACCAACACTTGTCCAGGCTCTTTGGTTTTCTTCTGGCAAACGAACAGAGCTCTGCAAGGCAGTGCTTTCAGCTCCCAGGGTGAGAGCACTTGACCTGCAGCTTTATGGGTGTCAAGGTTAAGTAGGCTGTCAAACAGCAGATTGAACAAGCTTCAGGAGGAGCCTTACAGAACTGACCTGCTGCCACTCCCTGCTCTCAGCAAAGAGTCTCTGACAAGACGACCCAACAACGTGACTCTGGAAAGACACAGAGACACTCACAAAATGATAATGTCCTTTTAGCAGTGGGCACAGCAACTCGTAAGGACACCAGAAAACTTGCTGGGCAGTCTCCCAGATGAGAAGATTAAAGTATGACACAGTTAAGTGCAGTTCTGGAGAAGACAGGGGACTCTTAAGTCTCTATGTTAAACATCCCTGCTGCAACTGCTAAATAGAAGAATATCACCTTTATATTGGGTGACCTTATTAACGTCACTACTCTCTATAAACTTGCAGCTGGTTACACTTCCATGTAAAAAACAAAGATTTTTCATCTTTTCCAAAACAACACTCCCACGCTAACTGCATGCTACACTCTAGCCAGATGGATCACGGTTAGGATACGCTCCCCACAAACTGGAATTCGCAGTGATGAACCATACACAGGGTTAAATAAATTTTTTCATGCTCTGAAATTAAACTGCCATTATCAGTAATCTATCCATTTAATAAATGATATAGTGTGCTAAGTGCCCAAAGAAGCAGTAACGGATAATTCATCACTGTCACAGACACACAATGTACTTAGAGACATGGTATGCAGATATCAATGCCTTCTGTGCAGGTAATTAATTCACTACTGACACTCTCTGCATTACAAGAAGGATCAGCTTTGCTGTTATTTCTTCAGCTTTTGTTTTCTTAGATGTTTTTTAAAGCAACCAACACTTACTTCCCAAGCTGGTTTTTCGAAAGATCCAGCGATTTAAGCTGCTTGCAATTCCACTTATCTTGTGAAGGTAACGTAGTTAAGTGATTTCCCAGCAACTTCAGGGACACCAAAGCCTAAAAAAATAGCTTGCAGTTAGAAGACAAGAAGTATCCCAAACACACAGAAAGAGTTTTTTCAGCATGACATTTAAGAACCCAAACACGATGTACACCTTTTTTCATTGGAACACCCTGTCCAGCATGCCTAGCATGCAAAATCATCATCTCCAGTAAGTTTATCTTTCGTGCAAAGCAATGCCAATGTTAGTTTTGAGAGATTATTGGTCTACTTGCTGACAGATTCAATTGGAAACAAACCATTTAGGAGAGCATTTGTTCATAGTAAGGAACTTATTACAAATGGAACAGAACAGTATGATCTACAGATGTAGTAGGCCACGTAAGGACATGTGAGTGCAAGCTCACGCCAGAGTGGGCTTATATCTGTTGTAGAAGATGAAAAATGTAAACTATTTCACACAAGGGAAGCTTGTAACTGCTTTGTTAGCATATATCTATGCAGAATTCCCTGCCAGGTTTATTCTACAAGGGCTCCTATGAAAACGTAGATAAGCAGACTAAACTATCTCGTGCCATAACTACAGCAGTATTAACAAATTATACCCGATGGAAATCCTGTTTTACTAGCAGAGCCTTAGGCTTCAAGTGTGTTAAATGTTTTATGCACCCCACACAATATAAAAGGTTTACGATCCTTTCCATTAAGGAGGATTAACAGTGTCTCACTAAGCCAGTCTCTTGGCCATCCCTCTTCCTCAAATGGAAAAAGAGGAGGTATCCATGTGACATAAAGATGGACACCCAGCAGCCCCGCAGTGGCAAATGCCATGCAACATGCTCCCTCTAGTGACACGAGAGGGGCAGCACTGGGCCTTGCTGGGACCTGGGGAAGGCAAAGGGAAACAGAAAACTGCAAACATGCCGAGGGAACCACCAGAGGAAAGAGTTGGTGAACCGTGCAAACTTGTAAAACCCTCACTGTCCTCGTGTCCTCACAGCCAAGGCTTTTATCATCACTAGCTTTCTGCTGGCTCAAGCCTGCCATTGGAAGGAAGGCCCAATCCTCCCTTGGCGCCCAGTGCAGAGCTCTCTCCAAGGGTCAGCAGGGGGCTGCTCCATGACAAAGCTTCAGACTCCTCTCCCAAAATATCCCTGAGCAGGGGCTGGAGGAAAAGCAGGCCACGCGGTCCAGAATTAGCACAGACTTTGTTCTGCGTGGCCTAGCTGCAACGCTCTGTTTTCAGCCAGCTGTATCCCTGCTACACATCTCTCACAAACGCTGACAAAGGCCACTCTCTGGGAGATCTAAAAGCCTGCTGAGAACCTATGCAATACTTTATGTGATTCTCCATAGGGGGAAGATAGTTACTTCTAACTAGCTGTGACTCTTCATGACTGTAACTTTGGAGATTGCCAGTCCTTGTTCTGCAATTGCCTCTTCTCTCTCATCTTTAACTTCTTCATTTTTGCTGCCTTCCAAGAAGTGAACGAGTGCTTCTAGAAGTGAGCTTCCTTCCAACGTGCTGCCACAGCACACAAAGAGGCCTCTGGCACGTTAGGTCAGAGACAAGGAACTACAGCATCCAGATCAGGCTGCCTCAGCCAGCTCATGATGTGGAGAAGCTGACCAGCACCTTACCTGAACAATTCCAGCCAGGGAGAAAAGTTAACTAGGCTTGGAACGAAGTTCCCAGTTACTGGACTTATTTTAATGCATAAAGAAAACTTTTGGAGACAACAGCCCATAAGATTCATTCAATTCCAGGAGAAATACCAATAGAAAACAAATGGTTACCAGAAAGCAAGCACAAGAACAACTGAGGGAGCAAATGATCCTCAGCCCTCTTCTGGGCTAGAGCAAGAGGTACCTTTGCAGCAGACTGCCAAGGTCCAAACTGGACATGGACAGAAACCATCACTTCTGCATCACTCCCACGGAGGCCAAACTTCCGCACAAATAATAACCTGTTCCTATCTACACGCCCTACATAGCCATCTACAGGCTAGAAGGGAACCTTGAAGGAAACCCCCAAGTTCTGCTTTGTTTCAAGTTTAAAACTCTGCAAAGCCACAAATTCTGAAGAATTCTGACACTGTGAGCTCTGATGGGAAGAATTATTTTATTTGCACAAGACCAAAGATAAGAGATGCCAACCAGCTTCACCAAGGGCATTCAAGCATGCAGTTTGCAAAGGTGGGAAGAAGTGATACTTACTTCAAGCTGAAAGAGCCCTGGTGGAACTTCTTTTAGTGAATTCTCAGAAAAATCCACTTCTCTGAGGTGATTTTTCCAGAAAACAGTGAATGTGTCAGGTAGGGATTCCAGCAAGTTTCTGGATGCTTTGCAACATTTCTGGAAAACATAAAAGAAAAAACACCCAAATAATAGTAGTTATCTCTTAAAAAAAATAAGGTCAGCTGTCAATTATACATTAATTCCAGATGATTTCTTCAGATTATTCAGATTTATTTTGATCTAAATAAATTACCGTGCATGTAGGCACACATTATTTGCTTAGGAGGTGCATTCACGTAACTAACGATCAAACTCTTTGTTGGGAAAGAAAATACTTCAAAAGTTGTTTTGAAGGTAACACCCATTGGCTTTTCAACCATAAACTCTTCACTCAAGCATGCTGTTCTACCATCAGTAGGGTCTTGTCATTATGTTTTTCCATAATAACAAGAGCATCAGTGATGTGCAGACATAGACTCCCCATTTTATCTATTGGTTTGGGCAAAGTTAACTTTGGACGAAGGCCAATCGTTCAATACAAGCAATCCTAAAAACACTTCAGCTCAAATGAACTACAAAGAAAATTAATCTAAGACATTTTTCTAGAAGATTTCCAGCAATGTCATCGACATTTACAGAAAGAGGCAGAAGCTCAGAAAGACCTACCCTAAAACCCATAAACTGAATCTCACAGGGGCACTCCTACAGAAACAGGACACCCCTTGAGCCTAAAGCATCTGACAGCTTCATAAGCATCACCATATATATATACATACTTTTTGCACTGTTTCAACAGCTTTTACAGCCTCTGACAGAGCAGCATGACTTACCAAGGGGCAGGCCCAGGGGTCTGGAAACACTTTCAGCTGATTTCGGGAAACATTCAGTATGTTTAAGGACTTGAAGCAGTACAGAAAAACCGTTGGAAGTTCCACCAACCTGTTGTCAGAGACGTCAAACTCCTGCAGCTTCCTTAAGCCAATCCAATTAGTTGCTAGAAAACACAAAGCGTTGCAGACTTTGTGTAAGCATGACAGCATTCTGACCCAGCAACATGCTGAATACTTGCTAGATAAGAGCCAAAAGATATTGCGAGTGATTAAAAATAAACAGGCCTTTTCATGTACTTTGGACAAAGACTTGGGAGACATTAAGCATCTGCTGCTAATACTGGCTTTCAGTTGCAATAACAACAGTTTGGGGTTCTCCTCCCCAGATCAGGCCTTGAAACGTAAGTGCAACAAGGGACTGTACGTACTGTTTTCCTCATCAAATAACTTCTCCATATAGTTTTTGGCAGCGTTGAGTTTTTTAAGGTTTTTAAGATGTAGGAATCCAGAAGGGAGAGTAGAAAGTTTGTTGCTGGATACATCGACCTCAAGTAACCTGTGATTACAGAAGACACTCAGTCAGGCATCAGTAAAATGCTAGCAAGACTCCTGTTGCTATAGACATCTATTTTATCAGGACAGCTTTGGGTCTGGATGAAAGCAGCTGGAACGCATTCTCATGGAGCAAAGCAAAAAGCTCTATTTAGAGAATTAACCCTGGCAGGGAAACGACAGCACTTTGGTTAACTGATGCAAGATATCAAATACCCATCTGGGTCAGCTCAGGGCTGAGATTCTCCTCTTAGAGGAATGGTGCTCACCAAAACTGGGGAGGAGCAGAAGCAGCATGAGACAATGAGGAATGAGGTCTGAAATTCCCTACAACCATCCTGACAACTATCTGGGTAATGCTGAGAATGCAAAAGGGCACATCTTAAGTTCAACTTTACAACAGGCAGAAAAGCAACCAAGAAACTTCTGTATATGCTTTTCGTAGCTGCAGTTTTCACACCAGCAACAACCTTGCACCTGCTCTCCGTAAGGGCTCGGTTTGCTGTGGGCATCCAGCACACACCTTGTACATATAATCTCATCGGATGACTGTACGCTGGGTAACTCTGCCAGCTGATTGTCAGCCAGGCTGAGCTTCCTCAGGTTCATCAGGCCCCATGGGATCACGGATGGAAGGGAGACGAGGCAGTTGGCAGACAGATCAAGCTCTGTTATCTGACAGGAGATATCAATCAGCCAGTCCAGATCCACCCAGGGCAGTTTGAGGTTTGACCAGTTCACACACAAAGCCTGCGTATGTCAAGAAAAGAGTAAAATTTTACATTAGTACAATCTTGCTTGCTCTCAGTCTGTTACACCACTGGGAATCTGGCAGATCACATCACAGGCTGTAAACATTTTGCACACTTTCCAATCTGCTTCTAGGAATTAAAGTGACTCAGAGGTGAAGTCATGCCTGGATATCAGCAACCTGTGCTAAACAGTCGCTCAATGACTTCACTCCAAAGACCACAGTCAAGCACATGCAGGGGACCTGGCCCATACGCTGCCTCTGGTGTGCCCCACAAAGAAGGGCTGCCGTGGCCTGGAACCACCCAGAGCTCGACAGACAGATCCTCAGGCACTGTTCCTCCATTGTAAACTTCCAGCAACAGCAGGCCAGAACAAGTGGGGCAGGGTAAGGCTTTGCAAAGGAGCACCTGGGACAGGCAAACGTCCCATTGCGAGGCACTTCTCAACAACAGAAGATTGCTGAATGTTATTTAGCAAGGCACGTTTTCAAGAGGTATGATTTTGGCAGTTGCCTCCTTTCTAGGTAATGTTCTGCTGCTTTTGACAGCTAGATGAGGAAGCTGTTTTATCCCCTTATGGAAATAAAAAAAAAAACAGAAGTTGTTGTGAAAGGCAAAGCTACTTACTTCAGTCTCCAGCTCAGACAGGAGAAACCATGAACACATAATGGTCATCAATGTCAGGAAACAAACCAAGCCTTCATTTACAAAATCTTCCCACTGTCTTCCAGGAAGATCTACGCTTCAAACTACTCCCATTCACACTGTTGTTCCCAAAATGTGTTTGCAAACTCAGTGTTTTTGGCATCTCTCTCCAGTACGGAAGCCTCGATGAAGCGATTGTTAATTCACCACCAGGAGGCAGCAAGGGCCCGAGAGCAAGTTTAATTTGCTTTCAGTTTCCAGTATTTAACTCTTAAGCTTTTTTAACCCTAAATTTAAAATTAAAAGGAATACATTTGGGAAAGGGAGAAGGAAAGGGAAAGAGAAGTATAGTGCAGATCCTTTCTTGCGACTCAAAACTCCAGGTAATGGAGGCTGCTCGGTTTAACATTTAGGAGGATGGAATAAAAGGTAAAAAGATGTACTTTTTAGAAATCAAAATGATTACTATATTACTAAGACATAATGCTCCTCCAAGGTCCACAGTGAGACCTCAGGATGACCCAACAGATACGAATGGAAATACTGTGCCCATGGTATCACTGGGGAAACCAAGGCAGAGAACAAGCTGTTTATCCAAAGCTACATTCACCACCATGCTGCAAGGCATCCATACCAAACAGACCAAGCCAGCTACCATGAGAAATCAACTCCAGCAGTTACCGTGTTACATCAACACCCAACAAATTCTGCTCTGTTAGATTATCCGTGTCTGTATGTTTAACAGCTCCCTGCTTACAAAAGCCTGCTTAAAATTCTGTATGCCATTTTCTCTCAGCTGTAAAAGCCCAGGAGTGAGCATGTTTACATCCCTGGACAGCAATCATGTGTGATTTATGCTGCAAAGAGAGCCATTTCTAACTACCCCATGCTTCAGGCGGGATGCAGGGAAGGTGCTAACAGACTGGAATACTTTTCTGCCATGAGGAAACTTTACTGGCAAGAGCACACTTGTGCTGAGACACTTGACTTGTTTTTCCTTGTGTATTGAATTACCCCAAGCATTGAAAACAGCAGCCAGCCCCTTAGTCCACGTAATGCAGAAAGCAGTTCTACACTGTAGAGACCTCAAGTGGTGCCTGTCCAGCCACCCGGGAGCATGCTCAGAGCACCTGTACTGCTTCTATTTCTTATTGTAGAGAATTTTCAGCTGGTTGAGCTCCCAGCTGAGGCCACCAGGAACTTACTCCAGCTAGAAGGAAGGTGTAAGAGATCCAGGTACTGAAAGCAGAATACAAGCAGTTTACTCGGGGATGTGAGAGATGCTTTAATGGGGAATTTGCCACTTTTAACAACTGACCTCGGCTGGCAGAGCACACTCCATCCTGCTCTCCTCCTTCCAGGAATGCAGACTGTTTTTGTCAAAAGCTATGCTGAGATCCAGCCAAGATGGAGGCGGGATAAACCACAATGAGTACGGGAAAATCCAAGCTTTTAGGCAGCGGTTCCAGACATCTCTCTGGTCTTGAAAACAACGGCTAGCAAGTAAGGGACTTCCCATTTACCCACACCACGGTCAAGACACAGGGATTGGAACTGAGTTTTAACTGCTGACAGCACTGAGGGCTGTAGGAAGGTGGATTCATCCCACTCTCTCTATCAGAACCATCACTTATGTTCTGTGATCACCAGCAGATGACCATGGATATACATCCACGACCAGAGCATCCAAGCCCCTGAACTATTCACATGTTCACCTATACATGAAAAAGCAAGAAAATGCAGAATTACAGCCAAAAGTCTGGCTGAATGTTCCATCCAGCTGCCATTTCCAGCTGCCACATTTCTCCTTTCTGCTCAATCTGCTCCCAACAGAGCTACAATACTTTTTTTTTTTAAAAAAAAAAGAGAACTGTTTGTGTTTATCCCCTCTCTCAGTTCCTGCCCCGTTTCAAGATGATGCTCCCTATGCAGGCCCACATTCTTATTTTAGCACAAAAAAGAACTTGCTCTTGAGCAGACCAACCAATGCAGTAATATGAAGATACATAGCTTGCTTCCTGTGGGTGCCAACAGGATCAGGGGGCTGCTTCTCTGATACTAATCTCTACTTTGCATTTAGATTACGTGTATCATTTACTTCAAAAATGCAGCCCTGGCTTCAGGGCACCTAACATGATAGAAAGATAACTGCAGAATTCAGATAGCAACTCCTAAAACCACAGACAAGATCATGAAATTCAATATGCTGTGGGGTTGGTGTCTGTGGCCTCTGCAAACTAGAGCACCAGCCAAGCCCCTTCATCTTTCTTAGGGACAGAACACCAAACCATGGTGTCTGAATCGTGATGTCAGTGGAAAAATATTACGGATCCACTCTGCTCTGCACTCACTGGGGTGAAAATGTAATTACGTGAAAGATAGCCTGGCAGCAATGCCATGAAGAGAGGGGATTTCCACCCCAACTCAACCATCATCACCAGCTTCCGGATGCCAAAGGGCTGCAATGCTGAACCTGCAGAGTCCAGGAATCAACTCAGCCCTCCTTGGTTTGGCTGGTGGGCTCCATGCCCAAAGCAGACAGGGACACTGTTTGGCTCCTGAACGTATGAGGCAGGACCAAAAACCTCTGCAGACTCCTCTCTCCTGCCAAAGTAATAACTCTCAATTTGAGTCTTGAAAACTGAATGGAAATCTTCTACTGCAGTGATGTCAGGGGATGCAAGGGATGGGAAACTGTGCAGAAGCAAGAAACCCCACTGCTTTTGGGCAAACAATGAACTCCAAATACAAAAAAAACCCAAAAAGCTTACTTCAATTTGAGGCTGTTTGGTAAGGTGATTAAAAAAGGCTGTTGTGCATTTCTCCCAGCTGACATCATGTGCACCACCACCATCTCACTCTTGCTGCAGGCAGGAGATCCAGAGGGTGGTGATCTAATTCCTCCATCAATAACGCTGTTGTGAACCTCAAGTGGAACTGCTGCAGATTTCTTTATTGACGGTAACTGAGATTAGTCAGGCAATGGATCAAGAAATCAGAGGTTCTCTCTCTCACACACACACACTATGCTTCTATGCCAAAAATCCTGGCAAAGCACTCCCTTGGGTAAATGCAGCAGTTTAAGCTCTTTTCCAGTCTGTAATGGAAAAGCAAAAAAATCGACCATTGCACACACTGGAAAGTTAAATATCCTCATGCTTACAACACACGTATCAAAGTCTGGAATCTGCACGGAGCTGTTTTACTGCAGGGGGAACGTTCAGCATTTACTACCTGCTCCTGTAAAAATGGAGCACTTCCCCTGTTTAGAATCACAGAATGGCTTGGGTTCAAAAGGACCACAATGATCTTCCAGTTTCAACCCCCTGCTATATGCAGGGTCAACAACCAGCAGACCAGGCTGCCCAGAGCCACATCCAGCCTGGCCTTTAATGCCTCCAGGGATGGGGCATCCACAGCCTCCTTGGGCAACCTGTTCCTGTGTGTTTAGAAAGACAGTGGCTTGGTATGGGGTTAAAAGTATAACAGGGAAAAATAATAGTAGAAAAATGAGATGTCCTCTAGCATCAGGAAGGGCAGCAACGTACAGAGAACACGAGCAGCCTGGAAGGCTCTCCAACCACATTTTATGCATAGTTGGTAGTGTGTACTGCTGCAAAACCAACTGGAGGTCAACCGTGCAGTGTTTTCCCTCAGAGATAGCACAGATAGGATGAGCCCTTTTGAGCCTAATGCTCCCAGAGGAGGCTGCTGCCATCCTGCTGGCTGCCAGGCACACCACAGCCTCTGCGTGATCCTTTTGCTTCCTCCCACTGCAGAACGCATCGCAGCGCTCACTTGGAAAGACTGACATTTATGAGCTCTATCAGTTTGCAACTGCCACTAACGTCTGACTTTAAAAGAAATCACAAAGGTACGTGGCTGCCACTTCCCAGAGAGCTGAGCTCTGCTGGCAAACTAGGACAAACCTTCCTGAATTTGGGCCAGTTTGAAAAAACTAATTGAAAGAGAAAAGCCTCAATCTGCAACACCCTGCAAATAAACAGCCACCAGAAGAAGAATCGAGGTCAGATTTCGGAGTGACTGTTTCTTTAATGGTTTTTATTCTTTCTTCTTTTCAGACCAAGATCTTCTAGCAATTAGCTGATGTTTTAAGACTTCTTTGCTCAGGGTGTGACAAGAGCAAGGCTGAGTCATTTTTTTACAGCAGCAAAGTTAAATATTGCCAGCAAGTTCACATGGAAAACAGATATCTCCCCTGTGACTCAAACATTTATTCCGAAGTTTATTCAAGCTGAATTATCTCGTTAGTAGGATTCTGCTTTCCTTCTAAACAGGCATGCAGTTTTATCAATTCCTGTCCAGAAACATCTAGGATTTAGCTTCCTTTTGTCTACCTGTCATTAAAACTTAGAATGACACAGGAAGGGCTCTAAATCTCATGATTGAGTTAATTAAGTCAAGGTTACATATGTGGACTGTAGTCCCTACCATTTGCAGTGCTGTCTGGGACCCAGCAAGACAGTGTCGGCAGGAAAAGAGAGAACAGAAAAGCTTGGAATGCTATGAGAATCTCTCTGCTTAGTTTTACTTGACAATAAAGCAGAATCACCCCACAGCCCCACGAGCTGAGCAAGCAGGTACTCAAATGGCAGGGGAATTGATGCAGTCAGAACCTCAATCCCAAAATTTCCCTTAACTCCTGGAGTTTCCCTTAACCCAAAGTCACACGAGCCTGTCTGCATGTGCTGTATCTGAGCTAAGGGACACAGGGCAAGAGAAGGATTGATGCGCTCAGCTAACACAGCCATGCTAACACCCCTGGCAGCTCAGAACTCATAACCAGGACACACCACAGAAGCCTAATGAACGACTTACCTGGGATCACAGAGAAGCCTACAGCAGTGCTTATTTCTCCACAAGACTTGGAGCAAAAGTCAGTGATTCCTTTTCACAGCAGAAGCCTGGTTCACACATGAGTGTTAAAGCAGCCAAGTGCAAGGTGCCACACAGCATCCTGGTGTGCCCTAATGGTTTACACCTTCCAATCCAGCACAGACACGACAGCCACCTTCACACCTTGTGCTCTAAATGGGTGGCAAACCACAAGGCTCTCAGCTGAGAAGAACCACCACCAGCCACATGGTGCACAAACATCAATTATGAACACGGTGCTCCCCTAAAAGAACATCTCTTCAGATAGATAAATGGCTACTTACTGTTTTTGCTGGAGCACTACCTGGTAGCGGGCTGGTCTCGATGAAGTACTTCCTCAGAAGGTGCTTGCTGGATTCAGGACTGTCCATCAGGATGTAGGAACAGAAGAAAGCCCCATTCCGCAGTAAGAACACAGCCACATCTTCATTCCCTGTGGAGAAAAGGCAGATTGTCTGTTCTCTGCTCCTCAAGCAAACAAATCAACAAGGAGCTGAACAGAAATCCTGGGAAATAACCACTTCTGAAAAAAAAAAACATGGGGGTGTGCAAAAAGGGAACTGAATATATAGACCGTTTCCTCCACTGACAGGACTCGGTTTAGTCAAAATGAGACTCCAAAGGCACTCCATATAAACATCAGCCCAAGCTCCATTTCTTTTCTCCTCTTCTCCCCACCCCCATCTTGTTAAATTACACACACAGTTGTGCTTTGAAGTGTAAATTATTCAACCTAAAAAAATCAAGCCTGTGTGCCACAGTGTCCATGTCAGCAACGCTTTTGCTTGAAAGTTTCCTATTTTTGGAGGGTCATTTCCCCAGGAGTTTAAAATTAATGAGGAAAGTTCAGTCTGTGAGAGCATTTGCAGTAACCTCACTAAGAAAGGCCCTGATTTCAGTTTGGCTAAGTCAAACAGCTCAGAGCCAATTCTGTTTTAATTTATCTTGCTGGAAATCCAGAACAATCCCAGACGAGCCAGCCCACACTAATAGTGTTCCCAGGTTGGAACAACTCAGCCTATTCCTTGAAAGACTTTGCAGAAAAGGGATAAAGCTTTGAGGCGTGCAAATACATACCTGCCTTTATAGCAGCATACAGAGGCAACCGTATCAGAACTGGAAACTCATTCCTCCTGACTGCACAGCTCTCGGGGTCAGCACTGTACGCACGGACCAGGAGCTTCACTATGTCCAAATGTCCCTGCTGGCAGGCGATGGCCAGCATCCAGTTCAGGAGCTGTTGGCAAGTGTTGGGACCTACCAAGAAGATAAGGCATTGACTCAGTTGATGCCATTGGCCTGTAATGTGCCAGATTCATCCAGTAATAGTGGCTGTGAAAAGGCCTGATGCTCCGGGGTCGGTGACTGCACCACCTCCCCAGGCAGCCCATTCCAACAACTAAGCTTTGCATAACATCTTCTGAGAGTTGCAGGTGTTATAGAGCACCTACAGACAACCCTCCCCCTGAGGGTCCCTGTGCGAGGCAGCTGCAAAGCCTGCAGTGATAAGGGCAGTGGGTGACCCAAACACAGCCCCTGGGCCAGGCTCAGAGCAATGCCCTTCTTCACCCCCACACCTGATTTCAAAAATTGCGTCTACATCTGAAAATTGCTTTGCTCCGCTGCAAAATCATTTAAGAAATAAAATGCAAATTAAACAGAGTGACAACTCAAAATAAGGAACCCTCCTGAATGTTGTATCAGAACGCCAAGAGGAGAGCACAGGACGTGCCACCAGCTGTGCACCCAGGCTGCTGCCCACCAGGCAGCTGTGCTGCACTCACTCCCAGCACTGCTATGCCTGCAGGATCAGCAGAGTGGGACGATGCTGTTTCCTGAAAATCCCCCAATTTCTCTGTGTTGTGGGACATCATCCAGCTGCAAGGGCTGATGGGAACGAACTGCCTAAATGGCATCTTTGCAAACAAGGAGTGTTTTTATTCATGTATTTTTCTCCCATGGATAAAGTTATCTTAAAACACAGCAGAGATTAGATCCCTCCATGACTGCATCCCATGACTGAGTTCCCTCATCTTTCAAGGGATGGGATAGAAATAAATATCTGCTCGAAGCTATAGCAAACAGACACCAAATGAAAGGGAGAGGCAATCCGATGGTCTCACCACGCAGGGAATCCAGCAGTTCTTTCACAACATCCTTATGTCCAAAATAGGTGGCCACCACAGCTGCGTTGTCATCATTAGGTTCAGTTGGTAACACCACTAATGCTTCCTTCAGTAAATACCTCACTGCCTGCAGATCTCCATATGCTGCTGCAATACCTAAAAGCTGACACTGGTAAAGAAAAGACAGCAAAACAAACTCTCTGATTTTTCTTTTCATCTCTGTGAAGGGAGCAAGCAGAGAAAGACAGCATTTCTAGAGCTATATATTTATTTGTGCTCATGCAATTGTGTACATACTGTCACTGTGGTTAACCGAGAACATCATAAACACCAGAAGTCACTATAATTGTTATTGCTGTGTTAAGTAATTAGATTAATTTGCTGGTTTTGCTTTTTTCTTTCCTGCATGACTTCAGTGCAAAAGCACTGAAGGCACTTTGTGCACTTACTGAACGTAGGAATGGGTTCCACGCTAAAGCAGCTTGCAATGCTTGCAAGGGCTCTGCCTGCTTTCTACCAGCATCCTGACAACATGAGGTGCTGAACATCCCTTAAAGATCAAGCTATACATGCACCTGAGAAGCAGGGCACATTAGCTGGAGGTCAGTGCTGTGTTACCACTTGAAAACAGCTTCTGAATCAGGGCTGGCTTGCATTTGGAGAGCAGACAGAAAAGCCCAAGACTCTCTGCACCTGACAAAGCCAACACACCCACACACACCCAACAAACTGGCAGTGTGGTGTGCAATACTGACCTCAGCTCTACCATTCGCTTCAATGTGGATAGGATTTCTCCCCTGTGGTTCCAGCCCTTGATGCTGTTGCTACACATGCTCTCCCCTGAGGTTCGTCTCATCTTTCTGATCAGCGCTTTCAAGGCCAAAAAGGTTTGAGAAAGAGCAGTGAGCCAACCCTACCTTTTCCACCTGCAGTGCAGCCTCCTCACACGACAACTTAATCAACTCCTGGGCTTTAGCGGCGTCTCCAGCTTTGTAAGCAGCCTGAATGCTCTCTGTCACAGGCGTCTGACTTATGGAGACTTCGCCGACCGTGGACTGTTTGCCACCCATGCCCACAGTTCCTATAGCAAAAATAGGAGAGAAGCATCATGAAGCCCCTGTCCATTACTCATGTACAGCTGCAACACCAATGCGTTCCGGCAATACAAAAGTGGCGAGTTATTTTCAGTGGAATATTTACCACATCCAATTTCTTAAAAAGAGGAAAAAAAAAAATTGACACTATGTCGTCTGGAATAGGAAAGGGATTGTATGCCACAGTACTTTCCAGTAGGAACATGAAACTGAAAGGGTCAGTGAGTTCCCCAGCTGCTCCCAGAGGTGGTTTCCAAAGGAAGGTGTGAGAGCTCACACAGACACGGATGCTCCACTGCAGCCCATGCACTCAGCCCTCTGGTGCAGGAACACGAGGAGGGAAGAGCTTATAAAATAGAACCCCGCTGTACTCCTCCAGCACTTCCCTCCAGAGGTTTATACAGCTACAGTGAAAGACACTGAAAAATCTTACTGTGGGAAAACAGAGCAAAAGATTACACAAGATGCCCAGTGCTACCTTGGTCAGTCTTGGCGAGTCTCTTAGGCTAGACTTGTCTTTTTTTAATGCTGCTAGGAGCCAGAATAGTTCTAACAAGTCAAAGATTAAAAGCTTCAAACCATTAGAGATGCTTGCAGTGGCTAATAGAGCCAGCCATGAAAACATTGTCCTCCTGCTCCGACCATGAGGATGGGGAAAGCTGCACACTTCAGCAGGAAAGCCACCAAGTTAATAGCAAGATGCTCAGGTCCAATCCTGATTCTGGCACTGATCTCCTGGGCACAGCTTCCCCTGTTCTCACTCGCATGCTGAGGCTGCAAATCCTTCCCCATGGATCCTCCCAGTGCCCAGCACAGGGGCCTGTGAGCCTGGAGAGGAGACGTCAACCTGACTGCACTGAGAAGCACAAATAAATACATGCAGGACAGAGAACAGAATCGATTTCCATTTGAAAAGTGACTATTTCATATTCCCTTTTTTTTTTCCCCTACTAAAACATTATTGCTTATTTACAATTGGTTAAACCAAGACCTTCAAGCCCACAGATCTCTATGAGTTAACAGGGGCGCTCACGCAGGGGCTAGTTTAATGCAGCCTGGAAAAAGAAGGGCCAACACATAACTGTCAGTAAATACCTTTGAATAATGCAGTCTGAAATCACCGATACATTCTGACTAACAGCTCTCATCAATTATTTAAATGGAGCTCAGATCACCCAGACATCGGAGACAGCTCCAGAGATTCATGCCATTAAGATGTGCCCACATCAGTAACCTTGCTCAGATGATGCAGGACGTGTGAAGGACAGAGAGCAGGAAGATGGACACGATGTTAAATTACAGCACAATAAACAGCAGCCTGGAGTTCACGCAATGGGTGCAGCGCCTTCAATGCCTCATAGTTCTGTAGTTTAAGGGAGTATGTGGGAAAATAAATCATCCAGCATTTGCTCCAGGGAACAGACCTGCAATGGACCTCTGATTATTTTGTTTATGTTTCAATTCTCTTTTTCAAAAGACAACAAAGTAGGAAATGTAAATGATTCCCAAGCAGGCAACTGTTTAAACGTGACAGAAAAAGAGAACTTAAAAGCAAAAGTGTTCTCCAACCCAACAATTCAGAACTAGTCTAAGTAAAGAAAAGATGCAAGCAAACACTGCAGTGACTTTGAGACTCAGCCTCAGTGCACTCAGCAGCCTGTGATGAAATCCTGAGCCTGGAGAGAAGAACTGGAATTCCCCTTGGAGGAAAGAATGCCTCACATCATAGATCCAAAACAGCTGGAGAGCTGAGCAGGAAGTGCTGCAGAGCTCAACAATTTTAAGCTAGTTCCTAAAGATAAATGCTGAAATGAGGGACTGGTTCTATTTCCTTTTGGCCTGAACCCTGATTTTGGAGACTATCACTCGAGCCACGCCTAGAACCAATCCCAAGCACACAGGCACATCCCTTCTGACAAAGAATCAGCAGGGCCATCTTTCTTTCTATATAAACCACAGCCAAAGAAAGTAGAAACGTGAGCATCTCACGGTCAGAGGCCATTCTGGGATCTGGGAGGTCCCAGCATCACCTTTTCATTGACTATACAGGTCTCCAGGCACCCCTCCCACATAAGCTCTTCTGGTGGGAGCATTTTCCAGCTCTCTTTCTGAAAGAGCCCCACCGTGCACTGAGGACAAGCAAACCAGCAGGGCCAGGGAGCACCATGAGGACCCCATTTCTCCAGCTGCAACATGGATTGCATTAGCAAAGCTTCATCAATCACAAGCTTGCTGTAACACTGTAATGCAATGGAAAGCACATCAACGACATCCAGGTAGCAAAGCCCTAGGCTGCTGCGAGAATAAGCCCAAAAGCAGCAGCCATAGAAACAACAGAAAAAAAATCTGCTTACCTTTGGAAGACCTCAGGTGTGTAGGAATCTCCAGAGAGATACCCTCACCTACACTGCCAACCCGTAAATGAGGGCTGGGAAGGGGTGGAGCCCTTCCATTGCACACACCTGAGCTCCCCTGGGTTGGCCCTGCCTTCCCACCAGGTGCTCAATCACTGCTCCAAACCTTGACTTAGCACTTTCCACTGCACTCACTTTTCATGGTTCTGACCCTCTCTTCCAAACATGCCCATCATGAAGTAATTTGTGAGTAAGAAGTGTATATTACCAAAGAAATTATACTGAAGCTAAAGAAATGAGATGACATTTCTATTGTGACTGAGGGAAGGAGGAACTCAGTGGGCTAAACCTAATACCAAGATCGCTTCTGTTTTACCCAAAGACTGCTTCATGAAAACACTTGGCAGATGCATCATGCTTCCTCTTACACTTTTGGCCCCGTCAAAAATTCTTTAAGTCCTTTACAGTGTGATGGTGTAGTCATAACAACTACTGACAGCATCACTGCTTGGAGAACATGGGCTGGTCATCACCCACGGCCAACTTCTGGGCACTTCTGCAGGCACAAATGGCTGATCCATGGAGGTTATGTGATCTCAGAGTTAGCTGGCAAAGTCTTCAAGATAGTATATTTTGGTTCCAACATGAAATGTTTGCCTTGTCTTAGGCAAATCAGAATTTTTTATTGATCTAACCAAAACTTACTAGTGAGGACGCATAGGAAGGTCCAGCAAGTAAATGTCATAGAATCATAGAATGGCCTGGGTTGAAAAGGACCACAATGATCATCTAGTTTCAACCCCCCTGCTATTTGCAGGGTCACCAACCACTAGACCAGGCAGCCCAGAGCAATAATATGTCAATAAAAGCTTTGTCAAATCTAAGTGATCTGGGCAATTCTACTGTTTGAAACTGATACAGTTAAGTATTATTGGCAGAAAGATAGTGCTGCTCATCACTGATGTTTGTTATGTAGCTGTCATCAAGACTCCTATGATTGTATTCTGCAGAGTAAACTGACCTCCCACCTATGACCTGAAGCAAAGAGGCATGAAAGATCTTCAATGAAAAAATGCCTTGCAATTGAACTAATTCCAAGCTTGCAAAGTGCAAAACTGATGAGTCAGAGAGTGACAGAAATCTTGCCCTCAACCAACAGCTCTACCCACGTGGCTTTGTAGAAGTTAACTGCAGCTTTCAAACACTGAGTAAAAGAAGGTTGGCCAACCATTCTTAGCTTCCCAAAAAGCACAGAAGCCAACCGCTGCAAAGCTAAGCATCTTGTGAACCAAATCACCCACTTCGCAGAGGACTTTCTGGTGCCTTTAGAAATAATACATTGATTTCTGACATACAGATGAAAAACAAGAAGCAGCAAGATTTATAAGCTTAATTTATACTCATCAGTAGGGGGGAAAAAAGTGGAAAAGTACATTCTACTGAGGAAGGACCATTTTATTTCTAAAAGACGCATGACTGAACTATCATCAGCACTGCACTCACGTAGGTTGGGAATAACATTTCACCAGCATATGCATCAGTCATTTTTAGCAACAATCTGGGCTAAAATCCAAAGAAATTCTGCCTACACCTTTAACCCCATGAACTGCATGCTCTTTACCCTGAGCACTTTGTGGCTTTCCAAACAGGATCTGCTCGCACTGATCATGGAATGTGCTGTAATAAGGTCTTCCTAACTCTTGGATTGCACAGGTTTAGGAACCAGCTTTGCACTTTGGTCAGTAGGGTCTACATTAATATTTGACAACTCTTATGGCATAGTAAGTTATGATACTGTATCAGTACTTCTTGGGTACTCCCTAATAAAAGGCTTCTAGAGACTCCAGAAGCTCTTGCATACCCACTGTGATTTCCTTTAATTTTTTGCTGAATTGGCCATAAATCAGAGCTCCTGTACTAGCATGGGATGCTTTAAAGCTATGGCCCCAAGTCTGCACCCTCCTTACTTCCGAGGCTGCATCAGGGAAGCAGATAAACGCAGCTGATTTGAACTGAAGTGTAATACTTGGGCTCACTTCTCTAACACATCTGAATTTCCATGAACATAAGACTACAGGGTGTACTCTCTACTATTCAGTCCCCATCTCTTCATTTATTTAAATTCTCCATAGATCCACAGCTTCTTTGCTTGCTTTCTACTAATTTCTGTAAGCAAACCAAGCCCTGTTTGTAAAGGAAAAACGAGGGGATTAACTTAAATGAGAAGCACATCCTTCATCTACTCACCACATCACTTACCAGCCTGCACTACAGCAACTAACTCTGAAATCAAGAATACGTCCAGTGATTAACTCTTTAGGAGTAGTTTTTAAGTTTGCCTTTGGAGAAACAGCCTTTCACAAAAGCTAAGACTAATTTTCTATCAAACACATTAAAGTGGAAACAGTGGTTATCAATAAGAAAGCAGTGTTGTTTTATTGCCATTCAAATACTACAGCAGCATCAACTTAAAAATGCAGAAGACTGTGCTGCTCCAGCTGCAAGAAATGAAACAAAACGAGGTCTAATTAATAATAAAAGGCACCATGACAATGTTAGAGATGGATGCAGTTAGCTCCAGTCTCAGGCCTCGTTATTAAAGCAGGTGGAAGAAAGACCTAACATTTGTAGATTTACAATAGGCCATCACCTGTAAAGAGGTAAAGGGCTTGCAGGTGATGCTGTGAATCAGCAGAGCTGCATAACTGAGCAGTACACATACAGATTATCGTTACCTTTATGTCCCAAATCACTGCATTCCTGCCTTTGGCACATAACCCCTCACAGTTTCTAAGTACTACATTAGTTCCTTTGATAAGGCTGGTGTTTTGGGTGACTGATATTTCTATTTATCAGAGAAAGATATAAATGAGATGCTTAACACAGGATAAAACTGGAAAGAAAGCTACCTTACTTCAATCCAGACTTACAATAACAGAAAGACTTTAAAACTGCTACTGACCTTGTCATAATTCGTGCAGGTATTCCCAGAGACAGAAGCAAATCAAGATGATGGATTTAACACAGCCTCCCATTCAGCGATGCTCAATTAAGCTATTAACTCCTTGGACTGTCAGCCACCCACCTCTGCTCCAGCACTGACAGCTCTTGCAGTGGCCACTGTGCGTCACGCCGTCGGCTGGCTGGCTGCTGCTTTGTCTGAATTAACCACTGCATTTTAGCCTTGACAGTTATTTTCATCCCTATGCCCCATTACAGTGAAATCCAAGCCTCCGGTTCAGCGAGGAGCTGGGGATGGGGGTGGGCAGGAGGCTGCCTTTCCGGGCTGAGCTCAGACAGTAATTCCTCAACAGCAGCAGATGGCCACAGCTAACCTCCACCAGCTCCACCTTTGGCCATTTTGACTTTTGAGCGAGGAAAGAATGGGGCAGAGGTGAGGTGTCCGTCTGATGTGCAGAACCAGAGTCTCTGCATCACACTGATACCTCTCCCATTGCCCTGAAATATTCCAGAGCCACAAAATGAACCTCAAACTGAGCCCATGGGAAGCCTCCGCTCATTTCAAAGGATGAGGGATCAGTGCTACATGGAGCTTTCCAATTAGATGGGGTTGGAAAAGGTTTTCAGTCCTACGGAAATTTCTGAGATGGTGAAAATTATTCCCGTCCCAAACCAGGAAGAAAAAATTAAACCTGTTTCTATTTAACATAATATTGTATTTTTTTAATATTTTTTTTTAATCAAGCGAAGCCAGCCAAAATGCTTCACAAAACACAGATGCCTTTAGCGTTCCTTGTCCAATCTGCTAACGCATCAAAACAGCGTTTACCTACTTATTTATTCATAAAGGTTTCATTCATTCATTTCTTAAAAGATCTGGCCCAGCAGAGAAGGCAGTTCCCCTGCCTGCCCACACGGCCCCACAGCCAACACCTGGCCCAGAGCCATGCCAAGGAGGGGCTGTAGCAAAAAGCCTGTGATCTACTCTGTCTCGTTTTCACATTTTGGAAAAAAAAGGGAATATTCCAATCAATTCTGATATAAAATAAAACCAGCAGGGTTAAAAAGCGGTCAGAACCACTTATAGAAGTCCCTGTGAGGAGATAAGGGGGGAAAGTGATGGTGAATGGGCCTGATGGGGAACAAGTTGGTTCAGCTGGGAAGCCCAGCATCCCACTGGAGATGCCAGGGCAGAAGTGGGCTGCGTCCTTCTGACCATTACTAACATCTCCTCTTGGCGAGTGAAACACACCAGCTTCTCAGGACAAGGAGGGAACCCGACACACACACTTTTTCTGCCCATTTTACATGGTTTGTTTTCACCCAAATTCCCACAATTTAAGCTAATTACAGAAATGGCCTTACGCTAAGGTCTGCTTGCCAAGCCAGTCAAAACACGGTGCGTACAGCACAAATATAACCTGCATCCACAACATGGCTTATCATAACGCTCCCTACTTCCAAAGGAAGCTCACAACCCTACAAAGAACCAGAAACGAACACACAAAGATGCTTCAAATACAGCAGTTCAGTCCCGAGGTGATCTTTTTCATTACTCCTGTGTAATCTGGTGCTATTTTAAAATAGTCTGCGTGCTAACACCATGCACGCTAAGTGCTGGTCTGCAATAAACATTTTCCAGCAAGCATATGGGATTTTGGAAAAGGCATGCTGACAGTTTCAGGTACAGCAATGCACAGTGACTAATCATCACAGAGCCAATGGAAATTATCTATTTAGAACAACTCTTAACCTGCAAGGAAAAAAAAAAAACAAAAAAAAAACCAACAGTTGCTCATGCAAATCTGGAAGGAAAAAATTAAGTCCTGGGCAGAAAAATGCTCTGAGCTGCTGCCTCTTTCAGGGCTCCAGAACGGAGTTATGAACAAAGATACCTCGGAAAGCTCCGGCTATGCATTTATACAAACACTTCTTCATCATCCAGGGTGACAATAGGGACAGAAACACCCCAACTACTATCAACACTGAGACAAATGGCTGTGTGAAGAGCTCTGCCAGATGTGAGCAGGTTCCTGCATCTGTGCATGTGCCTCCCAGATCCCCATGGTTCTGGAAATCATTTGCTTTGTCTAGGAATTTCTGATGAAATGGCTATTTCTGTTTCTCTGACGTAGAAAAGGGGCTATAGAAAGCGAAGGGCACGGAATTGAGCTGGACAAGAACACAACGAAACAAACACTGGGGTATGACTGCTGGAGCAAACCCTCCTGCACTGATCAGCTCTGCACTATGGTGATGATTCACCAAAGGGAACCAGGCATTCCCTCATCAGCGAGGACCACGGCATTGCCCTCCCACCTGAGGACAGATGCCAGGCCTCACCAGCTCCACGTGTCCCTTCTAACAGGAGGAGTGCTCAAAGCATTCGTGGCAAAGTGATGAGCGCCGTGTCGAAAACACAAATGACTCAACTCTAAGTGAAAGTTTCTATTTTCGTCTTCTGGCCCCAGCTGTAGGTTCCAGTCCTGCAGCCTGAGTCGTTCCAATGTATGCTTTTGCATGCAAGGCCAGCTATGCCACTCTTCCGTTCCAAACTCTAAACTGGAAGATAGACATGAAGCATGCAGAAGTAGAACTATGCTTTTGGATTTCCCTTGTGTCCATTTTCAGGCATGGCTGGGAAGAGAGGAACATTAAATCACGAAAGGTATCTCCAGCAAGGCCACTGCTGTCCAGCTACATCAAATAATATAACCATGAAACCATACCAGGATGGAATTCCCACTTGCAACTTCACAAAGTACATTTTCACAGATAACTTTGGCTCCTTTTGAAACCTTCATCAGAATGGAAAAACTCCCATGCGCGACCGCTTTCTTGCTTTCAGACAACTCATTTGCTCAACATTCGTCTAAAAAGAATAGTGGTGAGAGAACAACGATGACAGTGGTAGGATGGAGCAAATCGCTGCTCCATTCTGACCCCCTGGGCCCCATCAGCAAGCCCAATTCTCCATCCCTCCATCACATGACAGAGGTCCTGGGCAGCTGCTGCCACCTGCATGGTCTCTTACAGAACCTGCATATTTGAAGATTTTGGAAAGACTGGCCTGAAAGGAGGAGAAAAGGAATAGCAACATTAAAAAGATACGTAAAAATATTTTGCACAACTGCAGTTTATCACATTCTAGGGGAATCTGAAGAGGTTAAGAAGATTAATCAGAGAAGCAGCCTGCCTAATTACAAGAGTACAAATGAAATGAGCTTGGTTGGTTGAAGATGGAAAAATGAAGGCTGGGTAGAGATGGAAGCACCGTTTATAAGTACACCGATTGGGAGACATCAGGGAAGGAGGAGAGCTATTTGTGTGCAGGGTATGAATACATTTCAGCTGCCAATTAGAAGAAAGTATGAAGAGTTGGAGAAATGAGGCTTTGGAACAGTCCTCTAGAAAAAGCAAAAGGAACAGATGAGTAACTCATTGAAAATATGCCTTGCATAAGGTTGAGGAGGGTGACAGCAGGACATGGGCCCTCAGCCCTGCCTGTTCTACAGCCGCGTTCTGAATTCATAGAATCATCATAGAGTCATAGAATGGCCTGGGTTGAAAAGGACCACAATGATCATTCAGTTCCAACCCCCTGCTATGTGCAGGGTCGCCAACCACCAGACCGGGCTGCCCAGAGCCACATCCACCCTGGCCTTGAATGCCTGCAGGGATGGGGCATCCACAGCCTCCTTGGGCAACCTGTTCAGTGCGTCACCACCCTCTGGGTGAAAAACTTCCTCCTTCATGCATCAACCCGGCCATCAGGCACTGATGGGCATAATGAAGACTGCTTGGAGGGAACTTGGTGGGAAGGAAGGGCGTTCATTAAACTAGCTGATAGATCTGGGAGAACACAGACATATCTGAGGGAAGAGTCCTTGAACGATAACGGAGGAGGGAAATACCCCACACAGCGAGATCCAAGGTCAGTGCATGATTTATTGTGCTTATTTAACTGTTATCTAATTAAGCACTTCACTCTTTGCTGCCCCCACTTCTCATCATGAAGACAACAACTCCAGATTAGCTTAACTGGAAGTACAATCATTGCATGGGATATGGCTGGCATCAAGAGAGATGAACAGGCAACAGCAGAGCTGGGAAGGACACCAGAGAAATGATATGAATGTGATACTCTGGAACAGAAAAGAAAGAAAGAAAAAGTGAGAAAGCGAGGCTGTGCTCCAGCTTCTATTGGACTTGCTGTGAGCACTTCCATCGGCTTCCATGTGAGCAAGAGCAGATCCTCAAAGGCTTCCCAGAGAAAATATTGAGGAGGGAATATTACTTTAGCAGCTGTGTCTGGAACAGAGGAGAGGGTTTTGATGAAAGGGTCTCTGCTGTCGGCCAAAGCAGTGCTGGTTGCGAGTCAGGCTGTGTGATGATGTGCTGCCAAAAATTTAACAGGGGCTACCAAAAAAAGCCTCTTCCATGGCCAGTGGCAAAACCCCAGAGTGGCAGAAGTGCCTGCATTAGCAGAGAGAGGGGGAAAGGGGAAATATTGCCCTCTTGTCTTCCCTTCTGGGAACGTCAGCTCTTGTTTCAGTGGAGGACAGCCAAGATACTGCGCTCAAATGAAGGCAGTGCTGTGAACCTGCTGCAGTTCACAGCATTTCAGATGGCTGCTCCAAAGCAGAGAGGGCAGAACCAGGTGAGGATGTTTCACTCCCTTCCCCTCAACACGTGGGGAACTCAGACCCACAGCACTGGAGAGCCTTGCCCAAATTACTTTTACTTAATAGCTCTTGCTCTGTCATTGTGTGACAGATCCCAGATGCAGTGCACTGGAGAACTGTGACTGTGATTACAAGCCAACCTAAGGAGGGATGGCTTTTTTGTTTTGCAAGCTACATCTGAGATCTGAAAAGTGCTCCTGTCCATTAGTGCTTAAAAAATAAATTAAAACGCTCCCGTTTGATGCAAAAATAAAAGCTTTTCAAAGGCTCTTTGATGTGAAAGACGGAAGACGTGCAGGCCGGCTGTGGAGGAGGTTTGGTCTTCAGCAATTATCAGCACTCCTTTTGGGTCTTGCTCCCTAGATGGGATTTCAGCGTGAAGCAGATGATCACACTGCAGAGTGTGGCAGCTTTCTGGTGAAGCTGCAATAACCTGCAGCCAAACCACTCCTTGCCCAAGGTGGGAATACAACGAACAACCTCCAAGCCAACTAAACGCAGGTGGGGCAGTTCCAAAGGCAGAAATGCATTTAAAAGATTGCCTGCTAAGCTCCTCCTGGGTAGCCGTGCCAGCTTTCCAAGCGATATTCTGATCATTAAAACAAGCAATGATGTAATTTCCACAGCGACCACAAACATACCGAGAATATTTGAGCTAAATTTATCCCGACTTCTCCTTTGAATCACTGCTTCAGTTCGTTCTTTTTCCATGATTTTCAGCCACGCACAGAAACGGAGCAGCGGATAGAGCGGGACAGAGCTGTCCCAGCGGTGCCTGAAATGCCAGCCTTCATGCTTGCCACATTTGGAGCACTACAGAGCAATTTAAACCACTCTGCAGCTCCCCCCACAGATCCCCTCTGACTGCAAGAGGGCTGTTTGAAGGGGAAAGGTCTTCACGGGCACATGGTTATGATGCGCCATAACCAGCACCCGGATGAAAGGGCTCTGCTGTGGTTCTACATAACCATGCAAAGAAGCAATTGCTGGCCTATTAATGAGCATACAGACTGTGATTAAGGAAGGAAATTAAATATCAGCCTAACTCCTAACATCACTCCTAACCCTAAGAGGCTGCCTAGAGTGGCTGTGGATGCCCTGTCCCTGGAGGTGTTCAAGGCCAGGTTGGATGGGGCCCTGGGCAGCCTGGTCTGATATTAGATATGGAAGCTGGCGGCCCTGCATGCTGCAGGGAGGTGGTGCTTGATGATCCTTGAGGTCCCGTCCAACCCAAGCCATTCTATGATTCTATGAACTCCATTTAAAATCCAGGATGGGACCTAATAAAGGACAGAACTCATCTATACATCAGACTGAGAGCTCACTGGCATCAAACCCATCCCCCGACACCCTCATCTACCGTGCAGACATTCCCTCTGTGAGCTGCCTTCTGCCACGCACAGCCCTGGCAGCCCCATTATTGATCACAGAGATGGAAATCAAACAAACCGCAGCCTTAATGCTCTGAGGATTCCTGCAGGTCGGGCCCAGAGCCAGTTGTATCAGCACAGAGACTTAATGGGTTTTAGATAAGGCCCCCGAAGGCTTCAGAGAGGATGAAAGAAAAAAAAAAAAAAAGAAACAATCACAGCACTTTCTTTAATGCAAGTATAAAATTACCTGCAGCATCACTGGCAAAACAATAAATCAATTACAGGCCTGGTAAAGACTGAGTCGGTGTGAACGCTATCAATTGCTTTTTCCCACTGAAACAGAACACAACAGCTCAGGCCATGACCACAGTGCCAACTTCACCTGAGAGCAACACAGCCACGGATAGGGAGCTCCTGTGCACAGGTTCTAAGTGCAAAGGGATTTTCTTCCCTTATCACCCTATCTGTGCTTCTTTCCTTGGCGTTTTGACAGAGCTGTCTTCAGCTCCATGTCAGTGTAGCACACAGACGGTAAATTTTAACTGGAAGTTGGAAAAATAAAGCTGTAAAGAAACAGATAAAGCCACGCATAGCTCAGATAAAGATCAGTGTTCCACTACTGCCTGTAACTCAAGCTGGCTCTCAGGCTGGACTCTGCCCAGCTGGCTTCCCAAGGTCTGTGCCACACCACTGGCGTTCCCAGCAGCGCTTCCCTTCTTGCTGCAGCCCTGAAGTCACAGCACTCACTGGGAGAAACCCGGAGCTGCCACCACTCAGTGCTCCTTCACATCCCCCTGACTCAAAACAAGGAACATCTTCTGGGGGATGTTCCTGAAGAACAGCATCCGGATGCTGAAAAATCAGCTCAGAGCGTCTTAAATTGGGCACCTTGTTGTACACATCCCTGCATTCCCTGCCATTTTGGTGTGACACGTGGCTGTGCTGCAGGCTGGTAGCAGAGCAGGCTGCACCGCACGAGCTTTCAGCTGCAGGCTGCCCTTCCACGTCAGCGTTTGGTCCCATGTGAGATTTCACCACTTCTGTATGAAGTGTGTATTTAAATGTGTTTAAAAATACAAGCCTATTGCCACTTCACCAGCACACTTCCTATTCCTGCACAGCATTTCCTACTTCTCCTTCTGCAGGGCATTAGTAAGGCCAGCTCACATCAATACCTGATCTATTTTTTGCCCACACACCCTCCCCCTGTTGTTGTGTTTTTTTGCTTGTAAGAATACTTTCAATTCACTTTTTGGACTCAAATTAACTCACAGCTTAACAAGCAGGAAGAAAAACAGGGAGCCCGCAGTGCTTGCTGTACAGAAGCTCAAGCAGCCAGCATGCTTTGCAGGTCTCAATGCTCTGCATGCATCCCAGATATCCTCCTGCTCCTCCTTGCTCCCACACTGCTGCAGCAGACTCAGGTGATGCCACAAGAAGACACTGTCCCAGGGAGACAGCCAATTTCAAACACATCCTAATTCACTATTACTTAACCCTGAGCTGTCGCCATTGAATCCCTTGTGAAACTTCCCATGTAGGGTTACAGGGTTGGTAAAGCAGCGCTTCCTGTCAGAACAGCCCTTCAGCTCTCCCAGCAAAGCTCTTCTCAATGGTGCTGGAGGGCCACTGCACCACCACCAAGGGTCCCCTCTTTCAGACCAAGCACAGAGCCCTTTGGGAAGCAGTGGCACCACTGTTGCACGCTGCGTAACACGACCCACATCACGATACAGCACACCTCTTCA